>NW_027186473.1:35318048-35346540 GCF_028583685.1 Petaurus breviceps papuanus
ATGTGATATATATATATATATATATACATATACATGTGTGTATCATTCTATCTTGATTTTGGAGAAAAGGGATGCTGAAGGCAGAGCAGGATTAGTGTTATAAAGGGATAAGATGAGAAGAAGTCTTGTTTGGGAGGCTAGAAGACTTGGCTTTCAATAACTGCTTAGTCACATGCATGTGTGACTAATACACTTCATTACTCCTTTTCTCAGTTTGGTGACATGGAAGATTAAAAAATCCACTAAAACTTATTGCCCTGCTAATATTCTTTGAATTTGATTTAAATTAGTGAATGCAAAGCCATTTATATGCAAATGATTTCATCATTGTGAGAACCTTTAGTTTATTAATCATTAGTCATTCAACAATTAAGCAATATTAATAAAGTACCTACTATTCACCAGCTATTGTTCAAAATGTTAAAAATAAAGGTAAATGGTAGTCCCTGTTGTCAAGGAGCTAACAATCAAGGACTGGCAGAGTATATGCAAGAAGCTAAAAGAAGTTAAATGATTTTCCAGTTCCTCTTAAATACGAGATATCAAGACAGAGTTTGATTCCCATGTCTTTTTTTAAATTTTGTTTATTTTTTTTTCAAATGCTTTCTTAACTTCTTATTTACATCATTCATTTCTGCAAGATTTTGAGTTACAAATGTTCTCCCCATTTTTCCCCTATCCACCACCCCAAAATAGCATTCCCACAGGATATCCCCTCCTCCAATCTGCTCTCTCCCATATTTTCTCCCATACCCCTTTTGACTTTTCCAGTGGAACTCTATGGCACAGCGCCTGTTATGTCTTATTTCCCAATTAAATGTAAAATAATATTAATAATAGTGTATATATATATATACATATACATGTTTAAACATTTGATTTTAAAGCTTTGAATTCCATATTCATTCCCTTCTTCCCTTGTCCCCCACCCTTCCTGGGAAGATAAGCAGTTCAGTATAGGTTGTACATGTGTGGCTAATGCAAAACAATAACATAATAGTAGATATATTGTGAAAGACTGACTATATTTCCCTCCCTCCTATCCCACCTCCCACTTTCTATTCTCTACTTTGATCCTGTCCCTTTTCAAAAGTGGGTGCTTCCAACTTCCCTCTCCCCCAGCCTGCCCTCCCTTCATCATCCTCCCTCTCGTCCCCTTCCCCCCTAACTCTCCTGTAGGGTGAGATACCCCATTTCATGTGGATTATTCCCTCCCTGAGCTAAATTCAATGGGAATAAGGTTGACCCATTCCCTTTTGCCTTTCTATACTTCTCATCCATTGTGACCATTTTCCCTTGCCTCTTCTATATGAGATAGTTTACCCCATTTGGTCTCTCCCAATCTCCTCTCATCATATTCCCCTCTCACCTCTTAATTTCAACTTTTAAGTATCATCTTTTCCTCTTAAATTGGTCCTGTGCCCTCTACCTAAATATACCTGCAAACATATGCCCATATACCCTCACATATAGACATATATATTAATATTCCTTTCAACTACTGAGAAAAGTTTCATGAGTTACAATTATTGTTTTTCCATGTAGGAATGTTAAAGTTCATCTTTGATAACTTCTTTATGATTCCTTCTCCCTGTTCACCTTCTCATGCTTCTCTTGCTTACTGTATCTGAATGTCAAATTTTCTATTCAACTCTGGTTTTTTTTAACAAGAATGCTTGAAAGTCCTCTATTCCACTGAATGACCATATTTTCTCCTGAAACATGATACTCAATTTTGCTGGGTAAATGACTCGATTTAAATCTCAGCTCCTTTTACCTCCAGAATATCATATTCCAAGCCCTTTGATCCCTCAATGTAGAAGCTGCCAGATCCTGGGTTATCCTGATTGTGTTTCCATAATATTCAAATTGTTTCTTCCTGGCTGCTTGTAATATTCTCTCCTTATTCTGGGAATTCTGGAACCTGGCTGTAATATTCCTAGGAGTTTTTTTGGGGGATCTTTTTCAGGAAGTGATCGGTATATTCTTTCAACCTCTATTTTGCCCTCTAGTTCTAAAACATCAGGGCAGTTTTCCTTAAGAACTTCCTGGAGGTTGATTTCTAGGTTCTTACTTTGATCATGGCTTTCAGGTAACCCAATAATTTTTACATTATCTCTCCTAGATCTATTTTCCAGGCAGTGGTTTTACCCATGAGATATGTCACATTGCCTTCTATTCTTTCATTTCTTTGGATCTGTTTAACAGCATCTTGGTTTCTCATAAAGTCATTAGCTTCCATTTGCTCCAATCTAATTCTGAAGCAATGGTTCTCCTCAGTGAGCTTTTGAGATTCTTTTTCCATCTGTCAAATTCAGCTTTTTAAGGCATTCTCCTCATTGCCTTTTTGAGCCTCTTTGGTCATTTGAGTTAGTCTGTTTTATAAGGTAGTATTTTCCTCAGTCAGGCTGTTGACTCTCATTTTGTAATTTTCTTTCATTGTTCTCATTTCTCTTCCCAATTTTTCCTCCACTTCTCGTATCTGCTTCTTGAGGTCCTCTTTGGCCTGTAACCAGCTCATATTTTCCTTTGAAGCTTTTGGTGCAGGAGTTCTGACTTCACTGTTTTCCTCCTGTTTGCTGCTTTGCTCCTTTTTGTCCCCAAAATAGGAGTTTAATGTTGAAATCTTCTGTCTGCTTTGTTTCCTTTGCCTGCTCATTTTGCCACTCAATTACTTGACCCCTGGGCTTTTTGCCACAGTAGGACTCTGCCACCAGGCAGAGGAGCTTTCGTCCCAAATGCTGGGATGTTCTCAGCTGCCAGAGTTATTAGATGAGTGTCCTCTCTGCGGTCTCCACATGCTCTGGCAAGCTGGACACACACCCCAGGACCTCCACCCTAAACTGCAATCCAGATCCAAGGAGGTTAAAGCAAGAGCAATTACCCCTCTGACTGGTGCTTGGTTCCCCTAAACTCTGCAGGCCAGTTGCTGAAGCTGTCAAGTGGCGCTGGCTTGCTGTGCTGGCATCTCAGTGTCTTCTCACCCCAGGGGTAAAAGCCATGCACTCCCACTTACCAGGTCCCAAAGTCCAGACTGTACTGACCTCTCACTTTGTCCTTCGCATCTATGTGTTGATAAATCTGGAAACAGCCACAGCTGTTGCTGATCTGGAGTCCCTCTGGCCAGCAGCTGGTCAGGCCTGCACTGGGGCTAAAGCCTTGGTGTGGAGCTGGGCTTGGCTCACAGAGTGCTGGGCTTGCCATTTCCTGCTAGTCTGCCCAGCTTTCCTCAGAGGAATGTTACCTTCTCTGTGTCATTTTGTGGGTTCTGCAGCTCCAATTTTGTTTTGACTCCCCTTTTTACATGTATTGGGGAAGGTGAAACCTGAAGCAGTGGTTAGTTCCTTCTTCTATTCTGCCATCTTGTCTCCACCCGTGATCCCATGTCTTTTGAATCCCAAACTCAATGCTCTATCCATTTTAACATATTAATTTACTTCCTGTACAGAGTCTTAGGTAAATAAAACAAAAAGCAAACCATAAAGAAAAATAAAAACACGTATTCTTTATTTTCCCCTGCCAACCACCAAGCAGCATATACCAACCTGTCAATTTTAATTATTTGAAAAGAACATCTTGATTTGTACCAGTAAGTTCATCTGTTCCTTCTTCTTGGTGATGCTTTGGTTGAAAATGAAATCAGCAATGGAGAGAGAAAGGTCATCCTCTTACTGAGCTGACATGTTCCTGAAGCAATCAGACCTGTTAACACTGGGGATTTATTTTGGCCACTTCTTTATCCAGACTGTTCTGTTTTAAAGACCCCTCAGAGAGTTGCCTAAAGAAGACCTGGTCCCATGTGCTGGGCAATAATGGCAAAAAATTCTGATGGATGATTCCTATTTCATGAGCAGATTGCTTATCTGGACATGAACAAAATAGAGTGATGGCATTTCCCTTTCATTTTACTTATTTTTTCAATGAATAAATTCACATAGTCTTCCTGCAAAATTTGACACTTGTATGCAGCATCAATATTTCCAACAGTTTTTAATCTTTTTTTGGCATAACTTAGATGAAAAAAATTACTATAAAGAAAAAAAAGAAGCTGTTTGTGTTTTTTTATTCTTTATTTCAATGGAAAAGTGTTAAAGAAACAAATAAATTTCACATAAATAGCAATATTCATGAGAATAAACTTAACAGGAGTGTAATTAAATAGCAGCTTTTCTAAGTGATTCCACTGAGAAATCAGGGAGCTAAGACTTGTGCTCACTAAAAAAGGAACACATATTTAGTAACTTAGCAAGGTGTATTGACAAAAATGTTCAAGCAAGGAGACTTTGTTGTTTTTACTATTAGCATTCTTATTGGATTATAGTACTGATAGTACTAAATGCAAAACATCACCTCTCACCACTAAAAAAATGGTTATTATGAGGTCATATGACCTAAAAGTCTAAACATTCTATAACAGGTTTTCAATTTGCCTTGTATAAACCACTATGTCTCATAATTATCAAGTCTTAGATGACGGTTGTATGTACATACATCATTATTTTTTAATCAAACCATCTTTTCTTCATACCACATACATTTTTCCCTTTCATCTACCACCCCTTACACACATTCCCATTGAGCTGTCCCACTTTTTAACGAAGGAAAATAAAGGGGAAGCTAGGTGGCATAGTGAATGGAGCACCAACCCTGGAGTGAGGAGGACCTGAGTTCAAATCCAGCTTCAGACACAACGCAAAAAAAATCTTACCATGTGGCCTTGGACAAGTCACTTAACCCCAATTGCCCTACAAAAAAAAAGAAAAAAAAGGAAAAAAAATTACAATCAGCCCCCTCTCTTTGGTAGTATGCCAAATTCTATATTTATAGACCCCTCTCTTGCTACTAAGAGAAAGTTTTGTTTGATTATCACTAATCCAAAATTTATAATTAGAAGTTAACTGTTTTTTCAATGTCATCATTTTCAGATGTTTTTCAGTCTTGTCTCACTCTTTGTGACCCAACTGAAATGTTTACCATTTCCTCATCCATATCATTTTACAGATAAGGAAACTGAAGCAAAAATGATTAAGCTACTTTCCAATAGTCACACAGTTACTAGGTGTCTGAAGCCAGATTTCAATTTGGAAGAAAGTATCTCTCTGACTCCAGGCTCAGAACTCTATCTACTGCACCACCTAGCTGTCCTTATTGTCATTATACATGACTGCTTGCTTAGGGGAGAAGAAAATATGGAGTGAGTTAACCTATCCATAGTAGTGGAAGGAAATTGAGAAATTTGGAATGATTCCTTTCTGTATATTTATTTCCAGGACAATATATTTTAGTGATTCACTAGTACATTTTAAACTACTTGATAATATGCCATGTCTTGTACATCATAGGTACTTAAGTCTTTAATTACTGGTTTTAAAACTGAATTGATTTAAAAAAATTTACATAGAAAATGGAAATTATCTGAATAAAATATTGGTAATCAAAGAACAAGAGTGTTGTAAAAAGATTAATGTGATAAAATGTAATTTCTGGTCATTCTCAGGGCTTTTAAACAACTAATTCTTTAAAAAGAGTATTTAAATATTTGGTTTTAAATAATTGTATTTAAAATATTTAAAATTTTTATGAGGAGGACCTGTGAAACTAATTCCTGAAATGGAAAACAACTTCTGTCACATCATTAGCTAAAAATAAAATGTAAAATCAAATATTTGTGGAAGTTATTTGGGGGCGGGGGGTTAAGATGAAGGATCACATAAATATAAATACACACACACACAGACAATTTTTACCAATGCAAAAATAACAATTTTAGCACATTAAGGCTATTCAATACTCCTCTTTTTGCATTCCTCTTTAACAAACATTTTACATATTGATAAAAATGGCACAGTGACAAATTAAGAGTCCTACTACAAAGTGTAGTCTAATTAGTCCCAGGAAATGATTTATATATTTCTAGACATTTATGGTACATCAAAAAAATCAATATGCAGTTAATTAGTCACATGTAAGCATAAATAATAAGAAATCCTAAGTTCAAAATTTCTCTGGTTTAGTTATTTGATTACTATTGACATCAATCAAGAAAACTTGGATAACAGGACAAATACAGTTCTCACTGGTTGTATGTAATTATTAATGCTTTCTAACTCTAGAGTTATATTTTTTTCCCTTAGCTCATTTCTATCTCTAACCTCACTCAGCAGAGAGCTTATTCCAGCCTCAGTAAAGTAGGAAGCTATAGTTTACAAACTATTGGGATTAAGATATTAATTGTGGACTGAACATAGAGGAAAAAGGATTGAAACACTAGTTATAGACAATTTGAGAAGGATTCCAATGAGAGTACTTTTGAAGAATTTCTAAATATCAGTAAAGATCAGTTAACATATTTTGTTCTGTTTGAATATGAATAAATCAATACAGTATTAAGTCCAACTTTTCTTAATGTATCTATCCAGTCTTTTCCAGTCACACTGCCACCTCACTAATTATGCCCTATGTAAAATATCTTTTCCTTTTATGAATATTATTATAAATGAATTGATGAAATAATGAGTGTCACTCTCCAGCTCAAGAATCTTCAACAACTTTGGCTTATTTATGTTATTTTCAGGTCCCTCTTAATGCTGACAGAAATCTTCCCTTTCTAAATTTATTTTCCATTACTTTCTGACATAAAACCTTGTTCCAGCAAGATTTGACCCTCATTATTCCTCAAGATACATAAAAGATAACCATGCCTTATCTTTTCCCCTCAGTTTATACAAATGCTATTCATCCTTCAAGTCCTACCTTTTCCATTAAATCACATTCCCACTAGTATCTCAAATTTAGCTTGTAAAATTTGAATGTGTTCTCCCAAAACAAACAAAAAAGCTAAACAAACAAAAAACTGTCCTACCTCTCAAACTTCCATCAAGAGAAGGGAAAGGAAAAGAGAATCAGCACATAGAACCTACTAAGTGCCAGACATTGAGCTAATATCCTTACAAATACTATCTCACTCTCACTTCATCCTTACAATAATCCTGTAACGTAGGTGCTTTTATTATCTCCGTTTCATAATTGAGAAGATGGAGAAAACAAAAGTGAGTGACTCACCCAGGAACACACAGCTAAAAAGGGTCAGAAGCAAGATTTGAACTCAGATCATGTTGAATTCAATTCTAGTGCTCTAGTGTCAGCATTGGCTATCGGTATTACCAGCATTCTTACGACTGAGGGCTTTAGCTAAAATTCATATCATATATTTATTTTCTTTATTCTCCTTTTACACATATTTGGCAAATACTATCAGTTATACTTCCATAACATCTAATCAATCTATCCCCTGTAATCTAAGAACATTGCCACCCTGCTGGTTGAAGACCTCATCAACTGTCATCTAATATATAGTTTCATAACCTGAACTCTCAGCTCTCTATCTTTTTGCTTACTGATCTAGCCTTCATACAGTTGACAAAGCATTACTTTTTAATGGAACAACATTTTAAAAAATTACTTAATCTTAAGTAAACAATAAGGAAAAAGAAAAAAGAAACATTGAAAACTTAAATACTTAAATTTAAATACATTATAAGAAAAGAAAAAAACATGTCATGAGCACAGCAGAACATAAGAGAGGATTCAAAATATATAGCAATACATTTCAACTTCAGGAAACCATATATATTAAGTAGTATGTCTTGTGTTGAGAGGTATCCATCTTTTCTTTGCTCCCTTGTTAGTTTTCTTTTATTCTTAATTGTGTACTTTTTAGATTTTTCTTTTCCCCTCTTCTGTCCCCTCCCTCCCAGAAGGCTACAGGTAAGCCTGGATATATTTATATATAGATATATAAATATACATATACACACATATATACATACATACATGCATGCATATATAGACACATTTTCCTCAAATTGTACTTCTGGATTTTGTTACTATATTTGTGCGTGGGTCTTATTTCCTATCCCTCCTAACTCCTCTACTTTGTTTCTACCCTATACCTTGCCCTGCTATTACTTAACCATGTCTCTTCCATGGATCCCTCCATTATCTTCACATTCCTTTAAATCTGAGCAACCTTCTATGCCATCCTTGGCCAATTCCCTGACCATCCCTTCTAAAGATCCCTCCTTTATGCTCCCAAGGATGCCTCCCTTATCCTCCCTTTCCATCAATCTTAAGACCCTTCCATAACTCCCTTTAAACTATTGTCTAAATCTCCCTTTGAGAGATTGTTTTATCCTCTCACTCCTCCCTACCCTTTTAACATTTCTTTCTGAACTTAGAATAATTTTATCCCTTTCTAGATATATATGGATTGTTCCTTCTTGGACCTATTCCCAATAAAAATAAGTTTCCAGAACTACAAATCCTCTTCCCCCATCTAATTTCTCTTTTCCAGTTCTTTCCCTCACACTTCATTTGTATAAAATAATTACTATTTTTAGCTGTTCCTAAATGGTTTTCCTTTTTAAAGTTATATCATACTCAAGTCTATACCCATCTTTTTTATAAACTACCTAATTTCTACTCACTATTTTATACATATGTTTTATGCTTTACACATATAAAAGGCAAACAGTATGATCTTATTGAGTCCCTTGTAATAAGTCTTTGGTATGTACCTTATATTTGTTTTGGCTCTTGTATTAGGCTCAGTTGTTGTGGTTGTTTTTTTATCATACACATCCTTTATTAACCACAATACATCAAAAACTATATTAAGTAAGGGGGCAATGAAAATCTATTGATAAGTAAATAGAAAAAATTACTTAATTGTAAAGGATTAATTCACAAGATGAATCAAATAAAAATCAGAAATAATAGGGAATTTCACTAAAGATAGCGACAAAAATAACATAATAAATTAGTAATGAAGCAAAAGAAGTCTTTCATGAGAAATGTATATCACTACGCATTTTTCTTTTTTAAATAAACAAATTTTATTTATTTGTTTTAGTTTTGAAATTCATTTCTACAAGATTTTGAGTTCCAAATTTTCTCCCCATTTCTCCACTGACCCCCACCCCAAGATGGCAAGCACCTGATTACCCATTTGCCCATTCTTCCCTCTCTTCTATCCCCTCCATATCTCCCTCTTACTTCTTTTCCCCTTACTTACTTGTAGGACAAGATGGATTTCTATACCCCATTGCCTGTATATCTTATTTCACAGTTGAATGTAGAAACAATTTTTTTTGACATTTGTTTTTAACACTGTGAGTTCCAGATTCTCTCCCTTCTTCCCACCTCACCCATCCCCAGTGAGAAGACAGGCAATTTAATACAGTTTATATATGTATTG
Source organism: Petaurus breviceps papuanus (assembly GCF_028583685.1). Taxonomy (NCBI): domain Eukaryota; kingdom Metazoa; phylum Chordata; class Mammalia; order Diprotodontia; family Petauridae; genus Petaurus; species Petaurus breviceps. The sequence continues at coordinate 35,327,305 of NW_027186473.1, forward strand.
TTATGTAAAACATTTCCATTTTAGTCATATTGTGAAAGACTATATTTCCCTTGATCCTATAGTGCCCCCCCATTTATTGTATTTTTCCATTTGACCCTATCCCTTTTAAAAAGTGTTTGATTCTGACTACAACCTCCCCCAATCTGCCCTGCCTTCTATCCTTCTCCCTTTTATCCCTTTCCCCCTATTTTCCTGTAGGGTAAGATAACTAATTGAGTGTGTATGTTATTCCTTCCTTAAGCTAAGTCCAATGAAAATAAGATGGACTCATTCTGTTTCACCTCCCTGCTCTTCCCTTCCATTGTAACAACTTTCTCTTGCATCTTTTATGTGAAAAAAATTATCCTATTCTATTTCTCACTTTTGCCTTCTCCCAATATATTCTTCTCTCACCTTTTAATGTTATTTTAGATGGCATCCCTTCACATTCAACTCACCCTGTGCTATTTGTCTATGTACTCTCTGTCTCTCTGTCTCTGTCTCTGTCTCTCTCTCCCTCTCTCTGTGTGTGTCTCTCTCTCTCTGTCTCTCTCTCTCTCTGCCTCTCTCTCTCTCACACATACACACACACACACACACACACACTCGCTTCAACTACCCTAATACTCAAAAAATTCTCACGAGCCACAAATATCATCTTTCCATGTAGAAATGTAAATAGTTAACTTTAATAAACCCTTTATGATTTCTCTTCCCTGTTTACATTTATATGCTTCCCTTAATTCTTGTATTAAAAGTAAAATTTTTTGTTCAGCTCTGGTCTATTCTTTTTCTTTTTTTTTTCTCCAAATACTTTATTAACCTCTGATTTACATCATTCATTTTTGACAGATTTTGAGTTGCAGATTTTCTCCCCATTTTTCCCCTACCCACTGGCCCAAAATATCAATCCCACAAGATATCCCTTCCTCCAATCTGCTCCCTTCCATAGTTTTTCCCATACCCCTTTCAACTTTTCCAGTGGGTCTCTATTCCACAGTGCCTGTATATCTTATTTCCCAATTACATGTAAAAGAGTATTAATAATAGAATATGTGTGTATAGGAATATTTGATTTTAAAACTTTGAATTCCAGATTCTTTCCCTTCCCTCCCTGTCACCCACCCTTTTTGGGAAGATAAGAAATTCAGTATAGATTTTACATGTGTGGCTAATGTAAAACAAAAACATAGTTGATATATTGTAAAAGACTGACTATATTTCCCTCCATCCTATCCCACCTCCCATTCTATTCTATTCTCTGCTTTGATCCCATCCTTTTTCAGAAGTGGGTGCCTCCAACTTCCCTCCCCCCCAGCCTGACTTCCCTTCCATCATCCCCACTCTCATCCCCTTTGATAACTTTGATAAGTTCCTGATGATTTTTTTTTCCCTGTTTACCTTCTCATGCTTCCCTTGCTTATTGTATCTGAATGTCAAATTTTCTATTCAACTTTGTGTTTTTTTTTCAGCAAGAATGCTTCAAAGTCCCCCATTCAAATGAATGACCATATATTTCCCCAAAAACGTGATATTCAATTTTTCTGGGTAGGTGACTCTTGGTTTTAATCCCAGCTCCTTCGACCTCCAGAATATCATATTCCAAGCTCTTTAATCCCTCAATGTAGAAGCTGCCAGATCCTGGGTTATCCTGATTGTGTTTCCACAATATTCAAATTGTTTCTTCCTGGCTGCTTGTAATATACTCTCCTTAATCTGGGAATTCTGGAACATGGATATAATATTCCTAGGAGTTATCTTTTTGGGATCTTTTTCTGCAGGTGTTGGGTGGATTCTATCAATCTCTATTTTGCCCTCTGGTTCTAAAATATCAGGGCAGTTTTCTTTGAGAACTTCCTGGAGGATGATTTCTAGGTTCTTACCTTGATCATGACTTTCACATAGTACAATAATTTTTACATTATCTCTCCTGGATCTATTTTCCAGGTCAGTGGTTTTTCCCATGAAATATTTCACATTGCCTTTGAGTCTTTCACTTGTTTGGATCTCTTTAACAGCATCTTGATTTCTCATAAAGTCATTAACTTCCATTTGCTCCAATCTAATTCTGAAGCAATGATTCTCCTCATTGAGCTTTTGAGATTCTTTTTTCCATCTGGCAAATTTGGCTTTTTAAGGCATTCTTCTCCTCATTGCATTTTTGAGCCTCTTTTGCCATTTGAATTAGTCTGTTTTATAAGGTATGATTTTCCTCAATCAGGCTGTTGACTTTCATTTTGTAATTTCCTTGCATTGTTCTCATTTCTCTTCCCATTTTTTCCTCCACTTCTCTTATCTGCTTCTTAAGGTCCTCTATGGCCTGTAACCAGCTTGTGTTTTCCTTTGAAGCTTTTGATGCAGGAGTTCTGACTTCACTATCTTCCTCCTTTTCCATGTTTTGCTCTTTTTTGTCCCCACAAAGGAGTCTAATGTTGGAATTTTCTGTCTGCTTTGTTTCCTTTGCCTGGTCATGTTGCCCCTCAGTCACTTGACCCCTGGGCTTTTTGCCACAGTAGGACTCTGCCATCAGACAGGGGAGCTTTCCCCCCAAATGCTGCGGTTTTCTCAGCTGCTGGAGTTATTAGATGGGTGCCCTCTCTGAGGTCTCCACATGCTCTGGCAAGCTGGACACACATCCCAGGACCTCCACCCTAGACTGCAATCCAGATCCAAGCATGTTAAAGCAAGAGCAATTGCCCTTCTTACTGGTGCTTGGTCCCCCTACACTCTGCAGTCCAGGAGCTGAAGCTGTCAAGTGTCACTGGCTGGCTGTGCTGGCATCTCAGAGGCTTCTCACCCCGGGGGCAAAAGCCATGCACTCCCACTTACTGGGTTCCAAAGTCCAGACTGCACTGACCTCTCACTTTGTGCTTCACATCTATGTGTTGATAAATCTGGAAAAGTCCACAGCTGCTCTTGATATGGATTCTGTCCAGCTGGCAGCTGGTCAGGCCTGCCATGGCTCTAAAGCCAGGGCATGGTTTGGGCTTCCAGAGTGCTGAGCTGGCTGATTCCTGCTGGCTTGCTGGGCTGTTCTCAGCGGGAGGTTAGCTTCTTTTTGTCACTTTGGGGTTCTGCAGCTCCAAAGTTTGTTTAGCGTCCTCTTTTCACCTGGATTGGGGAAGGTGGAAGCCGGAGCCATGGGGATTTCTTGTTTCTCCTCCGCCATCTTAACTCTACCCCCCACCCCCCCAGCTCTGGTCTTTTCATCAAGAATGTTTGAACATGTTCTATTTAATTGAATGTCCATATATTCTCCTGATGTATTATAGTTCAGTTTTGCTGTTTAAGTGATTACAATGGTTTTAATTATTTTGTTTTTATTAATTAATAATAATTATTATATTAATTTAATTGATTAATTTTTGGTTTTAATCATTGCTCCTTTGACTTCTGGAATATTGTATTCCAGAATAAAATCCTACTAGAGCTGGTGATATCCTGGTTATGTTTCCACAATATTGACTGCTTGTAATATTTTCTCCTTCACCTGGGAGCTCATATTCCTATGACTGTTCTTCATGGGATCTTTTTTCAAGAGGCAATCCATGGATTCTTTCAATTTGTATTTTACCCTCAGCTTCTAGAATATCAGGGCAGTTTTCTTTGATTATTTCTTGAAAACTGATTTCTACATTATTTTTAAGATCATTGCTTTCAGGTTGTCCAATAATTTTTTAATAATATCTCTCCTGGATTTATCTTCCAGGTCCGTTGTTTTTCAAATGAGTTATTTTACATTGGCTTCTATTTTTTTTTTATTTTGCATCTATTTTATAATATCTTGATTTCTCATAAAGTCAATGGCTTCCATTCCTCCATTATAATTCTGAAGAAATTATTTTCTTCAGTGAGCTTTTGGACTTTGTTTTTTCATTTTGTCAATTTTGCTTTTTAAGGCATTCTTCTCCTCTTTGAATTTTTGTCCTTCTTTTGCCATTTGAGTTAGTCTATTTTTTATCAAATGATTTATTAACATCTAGTTTTACAACATTCATTTCTGCACGATTTTGAGTTACAAATTTTCTCCCCATTTTCCCCCTACCCAACACCCCAAAATAGTGATCCCACTGGATATCTCCTCCTCCAATCTGCTGTCTCCTATCTCTTTTCTCATACCTGCTCTTACTTTCCAGTAGGCCACAGTGGAACTCTATGCCCCAGTGCCTGTGTATCTTATTTCCCAGTTACATGTAAAGCAATATTAATAATAGTATATATATATATATATATATATATGTATATGTATATACATATATATATGTATGTATATATTAAATATTAGATTGTAAAACTTTGAATTCCAGATTTACTCCCTTTCTCCCTTATTGCCCATGCTTCCTGGGAAGATAAGCAATTCAGTTTAGGTTGTACATGTGTAGCTATGCAAAACATTTCCAAAGTGGATATATGGTAAAAGACTGATTTTTGTATTTTTTTTCCTTTTTGGAGGGGGGAAGGCATGGCATTTGGGGTTAAGTGACTTGCTCACTTAACACTCACACGGCTAGTAAATTTTAAGTATCTGAGGCTGCATTTGAACTCAGGAAGACTCAGTCCTCCTTACTCCAGGGCCAGCGCTCTATTTACTGTGCCACCTAGCCACCCAGTCTATTTTTTAAGATGTTGTTTTCTTCAATATTTTTCTTTAGCAATCTGTTGACTCATTTTCCATGATGTTCTTGCAATGCTCTCATTTCTCTTCCCAATTTTTTTTCTATTTCTCTTACTTTATTTTCAAAATCCTTTTTGAGTTCTGCCATTGCCTCTTACCAATGCATATTTTTCCTGTAGCCTTTTGATACAGGAGTTCTGGCTATGTTGTTTCCTTCCAGTTTTATGTTTTGATCTTCTTTGTCACCAAAGATCAATTCTATAGTTTGATATCTCTTCCTCTGTTTGCTCATTTTGTCCCCAATTGCTGGACTTTTTAATTCTTTGCCATGGTAGGACTCTGTTTCCAGAGTGGAAAGTGTTTTTTCCTAAATTTCTGGGGTTTTGTGCGGCTATTGTCCAAGCAACTTCAAAGCTCCTTCCTCAGAGCTGTAAGGAACATTCCCTCTCCACAGCCAGAACGAACTTTGCCACACCAGCTCTATTCTTTACCCCAGAATTGCCAACCAGCACTGTGACCCAGATCCAAGTAGGATAAAGCAAGAGAATACTGCTTCAGCACCAGCAAAGAGATTCCTGCAATTGTCCTCTGATCAGCTGCTTGGTCCCCCCACCATGTGTAGTCCTGTAGCTCTAGAAGCAGCAATGCTGCTGCTGCTGCTGCTGCTGCAGCTGCCACTGCCACTTCCACTACCTGGGTGCAGGAGCCAGAACACACTCTTCTCTCACCAATGTCCAACTGAGTTTCTCCACTGACCTTTTACTTCCTCTTCAGTGCCTATGATTTGAGAAATCTGGAAACTGCCCCCAAGATGCCCATGATTCAGTCCCCTGAGGTCTGCTCCAGATGGTCTCTGCCACCAGTCTTTGCCAGTATAGCCCATGTGAGACTGGGCTCTGCTCCCAGTCCAATGTGATAGACCATTTTGGCTTCCAAAGTTGACTTCAACTGGAAGTGTATTTCTCTCTGTCATTTTCTGGGTACTATACTATAGCTTTAAAATTTTTTTAGAGTAATTTTTTTACAAGTATTGGAGGTGGTTGGGACATGTGCACAAGGAAGTTCCTGATTTTACTCTGACATCTTGGCTACACCCTTATGATTGTTAATTTTTGACAAGGTCCTGAAATTCTGAAAGTTCACTATATGATCTTTTTAAAAAAAATTTGGATTATGCTTTGCTAAGTATTGTATTTTCAACTGGAATCCTAAAACTTTTACTTTTTGAATATATTGTGTTCCAAGACCTGTGGTCTCATAGTGTCACTAATACTAAATCTTGTGTGATTCTAATGGTGGCACCAACAAAATTATTTTTTTCCTTGTTGCTAATAATTTTTTTCTCTTTTAACTGGTGGTTTTAGAATTTATTAATAAAATTCCTATGTGTTTTCCTCATAGGATCTCTTTCAGGTGGATTTTTTTTTTCTGTTTCTACTTTCCCCTCCTGTTGTAATGCTTCAGTATAATTTTCTTTAAATATAAAAATACTTTAATTGTTTAATTATCAAGATTATTTTTTATCATAGCTTTCAGGTATTCTGATTATTCCTATATTTTCTATTCTTGATCTGGTGTACAAATCAGTTGTTGTTCTGATGAGATGTTTCACATTCTCTTCTCTTTTTTTCATTCTTTATATCTTGGTTCATTATTTGTTGATTTCTTTATAATTTTGCTGACTTTCTCTTGTCCAATGCTGATTTTCAAGGAGTCATTTTCTTTCTTAAGATTCTGAATCTCCTTTTGTTTTAGGTTGTTTTCCTTTTCATATTTTTCCCCCCAATCTCTCTCATTTGACTTTTAAAACTTTTTTATTGTGCAGGTCTTCTGTAAATTCTTTTTAGCAGGTGATCATGTGGAGTTAATCTTTGAGGTAGAAGAGGATTTCTTTGCTTCAGTATCCTCCTCTGAAGACAAACTCCAGTCTTCTCTATTCCCTTTACAACTCTCTATGGTTTTTTTTTTTCTCCTTTGTGTAATTTATTTTTTTTTAAATTTTTATGATCACCTCTAGGACTTCAGTATGGGGGGTGCCTTTGTTTCAGATCCTCCTTCATTTCCCCATTATAACTTGGCACTGGGGCCAAGATGTTCAGCATCCTGTAAATGCCCACAGTCAATGCCTTCTCTGTTCTATTGCTTTTACACTCACCTGGAGAGTGCTTGTTCCTTCTTATCTCTGGTCACAGCTGGGTCTGACTTTCATTGTCAGAAGTAGTTCCCTCAATCTTACCTGGCTCAGATGCACAATACCCTTCACTGTCACAGGGTAAAATTCCTGTGACTGGGGCTGAGGCAGCCTCTAATCCAGCTAACTGCAGGGCTTGTCCCTTGTTTAAACTGACCGAGGACCTTGCCCAGAGGTGTTCACTCTTCACAGGCACCAAACTTTGGTACTGGTATTTTTCTTAGAATCTTCTCTGATTGTCCTAGGAGACCACCTCTTCTGCCCCTACTCTTATTTTTACTGCTCGATATTCACTCTGATGTGCCATTTCATCGCTCTTTTGGGGGGAAATCTTGAGAGCTTGAAACTTTCTGACCTACTCTGACATCTTCCCAAAATTCTCTCCAAAATAGTCTTCTGAGAAAACAATAATAATATTTTTTCCTGCACAAAACTATAATTTTTTATTGTTTTATTTTTTTCATGGCAAACATTTACTCATTGCTCTTATTTCATGAGAGCTCTCTCGTAAATAAGTAAAATAATTTAATAATACAATATAAAAGCAAATGATTACCTCATCTCAAATTATATGTGATTTTTCTCATATTTAGTGCCCTTCTACTTTTACAGTTTTTTTTAACAAAATAAATGGAGTCAATTTCCCCCCCTTCAAACTAACTGTTTAATGGATTGTGAAAAGAAAAATAAATTTCTCACAACAAATATGCATAGCCAATCAAAGCAAAGTCCTCTATTGCCAATCTCTCTGTCTCTATCTCTCTGTCTCTCTCTCTCTGTCTCTCTTTTTCTCTCATACATATATATGTATACACACATTCACACATATACATACACACATTTATTTATTTATATAAATATATGCACATACACATACATATATATATATATATGCACACATAATTATCAACATTAAATCAATCAAAATTCTTTATAAATTCCATCACTATTTTTATTAGATATTATTCTTTAGTTTTCTTTTCTCTGTTTCAATTCTCCTTGGTTTACGTTCCAGTACCAGATTTGTTTCATACAAGAAATTTGGTTGGATAACTTCTTTTGCTATTCTTTTTACTAAATTCAATCAAAAGATATTCCTGATTCCCCCAGTTTTTAGTGCTCCCTTCCTAATGATAGTATTCACTTTTTTTAAAACTCTTATCTGTGGTTGTGTTGTATAGTCTTGAGAGAAAGTACTGATACTGAATGGCATATAGAATATTAACATTTTTTTCCTTTTAATTGAAAATCATTCATTTGCTTTTACAATTTAATTGTATTACTTTTATTAACATATTAATATTTTTGATAATTATTTTAACCTTTTCTCCATCCACTTTCCCTTCACAGAAATGAATGGCACTCAGGAAAAACATTCTCAGATTAATAAGGTTAGGACAAGGAACAAAAAAGGCATAAAATGAATTATTTAAAGTAAATTAAATTGAATAAGGAGAGAAATATTAAAGTGAAACCTCAGATCTTGGGAAATAAATGGTATGTTGAACAAGTTACATTTGGACACTAGCCCCATGGTCAGAGACTCTTTTGTTTAGTCATTTTTAGTCGTGCCCAAATCTTTGTGACCCCTTTGGGGTTTTCTTGGAAGAAAATATATTGGAGTGGTTTGTCCTTTCCTTCTCCAGCTCATTTTACAGATGAACAAATTGAAGCAAACAGGATCAAGTTACTTGCCCAGATTTATACAGCTAATAAGTGTCTGAGGCCAGATTTGAACTCAGGAAGAGAAGTCTTCCTCACTCCCAGCTCAGTACTCTAGCCAATAAATCACTTATAATTCACATCAAGAATGTTGCAGGTTAGGAATATATCAGAGATAGTTTGTAGAAAAGCTTATGTTATAGCACCAATAAATCATACTAAATAAATTCTGAATTCGGTTGTTTATTGCAAATATTAATTTGTCTCTATTTACCATGGGATAAAAAGAGCTGTCTGTACCCTCCAATGTCATTCCCTAGCACCGTCTTAATGTCATGGCAGGGCAAAGGGGGTTCACTACCACCTATTTATGATGTGTGTACTTGTTTATATTCTTCACTTTTTAACTTCTCTGTTAAGAGTAAATAAGTAAAGAATATTTTCATATAATATTTTTATTAAGAAATTCTGAAGGGGAATTTTAATGTTTTATTCATTCTTCCCTAAATTTTGCTGAACTGAATTGCAGCAGAAGTCTATCTTCATGATTGAATAGCCAGTAACATGTAGAGAAGACTTTTGTTTCATTTGAGAACCTAGTTTCAAATGTCCAAAAGGAGGTTTGAACCCTGTACCTTATATCACTCAGTTAAAAAGAGACACCTATAAATAAATTGCCTCATGCAGATTACAAAGTCAAAGTTAAGTTTAAAAATGTTTTCATTAACTCTGCAAGCGGAAACCAGGAACATTCCACAGTTTTAACTGGGTTTCAATACTAATGACACATGACTTCAAAAGCAAATGGATCATGTATTCCTGTATATCAAATCTTGCTGAAAGTCTTTCAACAATTTTGTCTTCAGCTTAGCATGGCAGGTGCTAAATCAAATCTCTGTGTCGAACAAAGCACAGCCTGTCTTCCATTTATTTATTAATTCTACTAATCAGACAATATTTGTCACATAGAGACACACAGAAATACACACATACACACAAATAATGGTATCAAAAAACCTACTGAAGTTTAAATCTTTTCCCATATTCTTTTGAAGCCTTTAAACCACACTTCTTTGAGGTGTATAAGACTCTACTCCAACTCTGACTTTTTTCCATTGCCTCCCTGCTGACACTATAAAACACATTGAATTTTATGTAAGACTTAGCTGCCAGCTTGGGGACACAAATATCTAGTTTTCAGAAAGTTTTGATCTCAACATTTTCTTGGCGGTCTGTATGACAAGTTGTCATTACTCTCTATGTTTGATGTGAACAGCTTATGCTAAATCTACACAAAGAAGAGCATATTTATAAGATTAAGATAAATGATATTTTTAAAAATAATCTGTACTAACATTAAGGTAAATACTACTATCATCCTTTTATTCACATAGAATGACAGAATTATAAACCTATTGGGAACTTTTAGATAACCTATTCCAATGATTTCATTTTTCACATAAAAAAATATATGAGGTCCAATGTGTGGGAGAGATTTGCTGTCATGTAATTAGTTGATAATCTTGAATCTAGAACATCTTTTTGGCTCTCAGGCCATAGTTGTTTAGCTCTTAATACCCTGAAAATTATAGGGAAGAATTGTATAGTGGATGAAGATCTGGCCTCAGAGTCTATAAGATGTTGTCTGACATTCAGAATTGGACCCATAAAATCTGTGCATCCCTGGCAAGTGTTTCACTTGTCAGTGCTCCAGATATTTCTCTAAGACTGTAAATTTATATAGTTTCTGCCACTTAAATTCTTGACACCAAGAGTTCTCAAAAGCAGTGAAATCAAAAAACTATAAAGTGTGTGTATGCATGTATGCATGTAGTTTTTAATTGAATTTTGATGTAAAATGTTTTTGTTAATTAAAATGTTTTGTCACTATACTAGTGTTTCAAGGGGAAATGTGCATTTTAAGGATAACAGGTAAAAGAACTATAATTTTGTCTTTCAAAATCTTATCTCAAGTATTCTCATTTTTAGCAGTGTTTCTAATCTTCCTTTAAAAGTTCTTCTCATGTCTCTTCTGTTTCTCATTATCCTTCATTAGGGGCTAGGATTTAAAAATAAGAACCGAATGTCAGATTTTGAAAAGTAACAGTTTTTTGAGTGTGTTGTTGGTATTTTTAATGTTATTTTAAATCTTCCAATATGTGCTAAGACTAGACATCAGAGAAGAGGGAATGTGCAAAACTAAACATCTGTTCAGAGTTCACATGTCCATCTTCCTTTTATAAATATTTCATTAAGTTGCACTTAACTTTAACTATGCCTATAGTGGGGAATAAAAGTTATGCATTTAAAAATACGGTTTTGCTTAAATAGTAACTATGTGCTATGTTTTCTTCCAAACAATCCACAAGGTTTCAGTGAGAGTATACAGATGGCATTGCTTTGAATGGCAGTGTCCAAAATTGGAAAACTACTTCTTTCTGTGTACTAGTTTATAAGACAACATCTTGACTATCATGTTCAGTTCAGGGAGTAACAGTTTTCAAGTATATGGATGAGCACTGGGGTGGAAAAAAGCAACTGGAAGTGGGCTATTGGCAAAGGTAAAAAAAAAATGCATACTAAACTGTATGAGAATTGGATGAAGGAACTAGGGTCGTTTGACCTGAAAAACAGAAAACTTCAGGTATAAATAAAACTGCCTTCAAGTACATGAAGGACTTTCATGTGAAAGAGGGATAAAATTTGCTTAAAAAGGAGGGTTTAATGATAAGTTCCAGAGACAGATTTCCTTCTTCTAAAAATGCATAATTATATATGACTAAAAGTGAAAAGAATAGCTCCAAGAGTTAATGTGTAATGTTCACTTGAGCCTTTCCAAGAGTGGGTTGTATTGGTCATTTCTTAGGTAAATTGTGGAGGTCTAAGTGTGAGCTAGATGGAGAGTGTGTATGCATGTATGTGTATTTATGTATATGCATGTATGTATGTGCACATATATATATATACACATAATATACATATATAAAATCTACATCTCCATCTATCTAATATGCAAAGTCACGTAATTCTGAGCTTGAATTAAAGGAAACAAAATTTCATGGAATAATTGGATGTCAGACATTGAAAACAGCATAGCAAACATTTAGGATTACACACACACACACACTCACAAAAATTATTTTTCCATCATTACAAGGAAGTAACATACTGATTTTTCCAAAGATCTCAAACAATGGGCAACCCATAATTCCTTAATGTACACAATTCCATGTGTGAATAATTTTAACTGTTAGCAAATATTCCCTTATATCTTCTTGTAATATATATATATATATGTATATATATATATATGATATTCTTCTAATAATATATAATATTCTTCCTGGTAACTTCCATTCCTTTTCCCCAGCTCTTCCATTTGGAATTCAATGAAAACAACTCTATTTATCCTTCAACAAGATAGACCTTAAGATAATTTACTAACAAAGTGTGCAATTTTAGAAAAAAATCTTGTATTAGGTATGAAACACTATACTACAATATTTTGACTCGTTTAGTCAGAGATGGTCAGATTCAGTGAGGTGAAAGGATACATGTTCCATAGTAAATTTCTTGAATATCAAACAATATTCATGTTGGCACCCAGATATATAATAATACCAGGTATTGGAATACTATGCCCTTGGAGAAAAAACAACAGAAGACACAATTTATTATGGGTACTGTGTATAGGCAAATAACAATGGGCATTAAAGAGTTAAAAATGTCTCATGCTATAAAAACAGTTGACCCCAAAGATCTTCATAAATATGATATTGAAGGCTATCACTTAATTGTGATATTTATAAACATTGCCTAAAGTATCACTAAACAGTTTTTACATACATATAACTAATGAAGAATTTCCTATCTCATACAGAAAAAGTATGGCAATAATATATTATAACCAACTTATACTCAACTAATAAGTCATTAAAACAGTGGTACTTTGGAGAAATGAATAGAGATTTTTCCATTACGTCAAATTGCTCTCTCAAAAAGAAAAAAGGTGACATCCAATGTGTCTGTGGATGGTGGAATACCAAAACTTGAAGGATTCAAAATAGTATGTCATCTGTAGGATACTATGAAGATATACAGTGGATTTGAATATTATAGTTCATTACAAATGTTTGATTTTATTCAGAAAGCAGCATAAAATTTATCCTCAAGAGGTACGTGACGGAAGAAATGAGGTAGGATGATCATTTGGTGAGAGTAAGGACAACCTATGAATAGTTCATGTGTTCCATCATATCCATGCAATGTCAAGGCATCTAGAGTGTAAGGCTATTTGCATGTTACAGGAACCCACTCTGCATGATTAATTGTAGATAAGAGCCTCAAGCAGTGAGAGATCATAGATGGAGTACAATCTTGTAACTCCAATGTGATATTCACAGTGTCATGGTGGCTATGAATATGATGACATAATTCTGAATTGCAAAATATAAAAGAACTAATTATTTATTCAAACACCAGAAAACTGAATCCCAACATCAGAAATTCCAATCATTTATAGCAACAAAGAAATCTATACACAATAACAATGGAAAAGACACTGTCATCCCCAAGCCTTCCCCCTGCTAGGGCATTCCCACAAACATTCATAGATCACTCACTACCTGCTTCCTCTCTCTCCCTGAGCTCTAACTACTCTGACCAACTTCCTCTGGGCTCTGCTCTACCCTTCCTGCTCAACATGCTCAGCAAGCTCCTCCCACCACAGAATCAGGTGATTCAGGTTCATATGATTTAGGTTTCGATGTGACTTAAGAAAGTCACATGTACCTATTAATGTATGGGAAAGATCTTCTCATTTTTATTACCAATACAAATCTGTAGAGGTGTAACAAATACACATACATATTTTACACACACACACACACACACACTCACACACATCTTAAGGAGATAATATATTCTTTTAAATATAAGGTATAAAATAATTTGTGATCAGATAGTTATCCGATCAATTTGGTCAGTTTCCTAAATAAAACTGATGAATTTATAAGGTGATATTTTGCTTGGAGTGTCTGATGGGTAGCTCCTTTCAGAGAATATGGGCATACCAGTTGTCATCTAATGAAAAGGAGATAGGATGGCATTCAATTGAGTTTCAAGAACTCATGCTGCTTCTAATAAAATTATTAGGATTGGTAAATTTGATAAATTAGTGTTGAAATAGTTTTTCAATTCTGCTGGTCAGTAAGTTGAGCTAAAATAAAATAAATACTTGTCCTTTTTGCCCCCTTCTGCATTTTTTCTACCTTTTGCTACATTTATATATTTAGAGTGGACCTGTGTTATGGGAGGAAAAGAAAACCTTTTTGGTTTTCGTCAGAGTTTGAGAGGAGATGTTCTTATATTGGACATTCTCAACCCTAGAAATGGTGGTATTTGTCATGATATCAAATGTTCCTGGAGAAGCACATGGCAGAAGTAGACATGTCATGTATATGATATGAAAGGAAAATTAATATACAGAGGAAGGGGGTGGTCTTGTTATATTAGGCAGTATCATTCCAGAATTTAACCTTTAGTTTTCGATCATTCAAAGGTATAGCCATCCTGATGAGTCCATAGAGCCCTGGAAATATCATGGTAATGAAAAATGTTATTAAATCAAAGATGATCTTTCATGGAAAAGCAATATGACATTATTGCAAGTAGATAGTGTGGCCTTGGGGTTAGGAGAAGCTAGGCTTACATTCTACATCTAATTTGTTCTAGACTTGTGACCATAGACAAGTCACCAAAAAACTCAATGACTTGAGGTATCTATTTTAGACTATAAATTCCAGAGTTGTAGTCAATCTGCAGTAGTAAACAAAAATTCCACAAGAGTTCCCAATAGGAATGAAATTAAAGAACTAGCATCATTCAATATTTAAAAAATGCTTCTATTTTATTAACTGAATTTTTATGAATTAAAAAAAAACAAGATTAAAAAATAAAATGCTAGCATTTATGGAAAAAAATTCTTACATATTATTTTTCTCCAAGGAAAGATTCCTTGTCTAGAAAAGAATACTCTTTTATGGTTTAAATGATGAGAAAAAAACAAAAAGAAGATAATTTAAAGAAATAATTCATTATAACCTTATGTAATAACTGGGACAGGTTCATAAAGAATGAGATCTGCCATGCTAAACTAATACCTTCTGTGCCAGTGACAGACTTGGTAGTACAAAGGGGAAACAATTGATGCAATCTATCTTGACTTCAGGAAGGCTTTGGATTCTGTTCTGCCTGACATTCAATCAATAACCTGGATAAACAGGGTCCAGACCACCCAAACATTCAATAGGTGTGCACCTGACTGGAGTATTATACTCAGAATAGTTATCAATGGATCAATATCAACATGAAGGTACCTAACAAGTGGTTTTCTGAAGGGACTTGCCCTGGGACCAGTTGTAATAAATATTTATCATCTAAAATGTGGTCTAGATGATGGACTAGAAAGCCCAGAGAAATAGGGAAACATTAATCTCATTAAACCTAGGACTTCTTGGAATAGAGGACTCTCACCTACTCTGAATTTCATGAAAAAGCAATATAAGTCATCTAAAAGGGCTCTGGGAACAACAACCTGAGAGATCATTAAGTTTTGAAATATGACAATGTAGAGAGGGGAAAAGCTGTATACTGCAGTATCCCTCAGTTTTGTTATCTTTAAAATCTGGGGATTGAATATATGACCTCTAAAGTCTGTTCCAAGGCTACCTCCATGATCTCATGAGCTTATTCAGTCAGCAGTTCAAGAAGCTGAAGCGTAATTAAGGTGCCAGTATTTAAATATTATTACAAGAATGATGAAATTGTTGTTACTTTTAGACCCACTGTGAGTAAAGCAGAAAAGGAAATGGACTCAAACCCTGAAAATAGAGATTTAAATCTAACGTCATTTGGGGTGGGTAGAATTCACTCTTGCCCTCTTGAAATCAAAGCAATTTTTCCCCTGATAGCTCCCCCTGAAAAAAATCCCTACTATTGAAGAAAGTATACATTAGCCTGAATTATATATAATGGATGTCTATATTGATTTAATTCACATTATAATTATACTACTTGCCACTTTGAAAACTTTATCTCAGAAATTAACACATTCAGAGAAATCATTTGGCTAAAATACTGAGGCTAACACATGTATTTTTTTTTCTTTTTGAAAGTACTAAAGGCTTTGAAATGAATTTTTTAAAACAATCTTCATTTTATTATTCCTTCTTGCTTTTCTTACAAAAATTTGAAAAAAAAGGTCAATACATGGAATGAGTAAACACTTTCTACCAAGGCAATACATCTCTATATTTATAGTATCAAAGTTGTTGATGTCGCTGAGTGTATTGATGATTTGCAGAAAGTCACAATGCTGCTATATGGGAGAAAATAATCTTGAACTCATGATTCTAAGGCAAAATCTTGATATCTACAATGTTATCACTATCGATTGTATGTATTAATTTACACATATATGCATATGCATGTATTACATATACTTTTTTATAAACACATGCATGTATGTCTGTAAATATATATGTGTGTGTATGTATACATAGATAATATATAAATATATGTTGAGGTATTTTCATGTATGCAAATGGTGTTGTGTGCCTGTGAGTGCATATAAATACACATAATTACATTATATTTATATACACACTATATATGTATACATATAAATGACCATATACATACATGTTCATTATGTGAATCTCTAACAATAAAGGCATGTGCTTATACATATATGTATATTGTAGATTTATACGCACATGCATTTGCATTCAAATCCATACAAATTATGTTTAGAAAGGTGCTAAATTTTGAAGTTTTGAGTGCCAGGCAGATAAATTTGTCTTTTTCTTAGAAGATTGTAGTGATTCACTCAAGAACTCTGAATGTAGAGGTGGAATGAACAGATTTATTCATGAGAAAGATTATTCTGGCATTAAGATTACAGAGAGATGAGAGTGGTGACATGGAGATAACTATTAAAATGAGTGAATTGCCCTCCAAATAACATTAAAATAATACCTCAAATCAAATTTTGGAATGGCAGAGTCAATAAAAGGTCAGGTTGAGAGATTTTTCCACTGTAAGTCAACTTAGAAAGTTGGTATGAGAGGTCTTTGACACCAGAGTAGGGGCCGGCCAGGAATGCTTATGGCAGCAACACCAGTGGTAGACCTTGGAAGCAAAAAGGAAAATAGAAGTGGTAGTTTCATGTGCTTTCAGCTGAAAGACTGTAAGAAGATACAAAAACTTGTAGGAAAGACTGCTGAGGACAAACTTCTGGCACTGGGTATAGATGGTGCTGATTGACATACACATTTCTAAGTCACAGTCCCATGGTTTCGAGGTGAGCTTGTGGTTAGTCACAAAGGAGCAGAGGCAATGGTCACAGTTCTAAGGGAGAGAGGAGAAATAGATCTTTCAGTTCCAGGAGAGCAGGGCACCCGGTAACAATTTCAAGGTCAAGATGAGAGCCAGTACCTGTAGCTATAGGGAGCAGAGGTAGTTCCTGGATAAAAATTTTGTACATACGAAAACAGCAATGACTACACCTCTCCTCAAATCACCTTACCTTTGAAGCACTAAAAAATTGCAGACCCCAGAACTAAGTCTGAAAATAGGAGCACAATAAGCCTGAAGGTCAGAAAAGTATCCTTATAGCCCAAGGTAAGCATAGATAACTTTTAATATAAAATTTGAAGTTAGGAAATAAAATGGAATAAGGGGAAATCAACACAAAAAGAACTTGACAGGTAGCAGGGTATCAGAGAAGACGAAGATACAAGCTGAGAATGATAACAATGTGAAAACAGCTACAATCAAAGCCTCAAATAAAATATTTATTATACCAAAGTCCAATAAGAATTCCCAAAAGGGTTAAAGAAAGAAATGTGTGACAGAGGAAAAAATGGGAAAAGAAATGAGAGTGATATAAGAAAATTATGAAAAGAGAATTAACAGTTTTATAAAAGACAATATAGTAAAGAATATAAAATTATTAAAAAATGGTCTGATGGTAAAAGAAACAAAATTTTCTTAAGAAAGGCACTTTTTAAAAAGCAGATTAGTCCAAATATAAAGTGAGATACAAAATTTCTTTGAACAAAATGATTAAAGAACAGAACTGGACAAATGGAGGTGGAAAGCTTTAAAAATCTCATAGAAGGAACTAAGACCTTAAGAATTAGGTTTAAGAAACTGGAAGTTAATAACTGCATGAGAAATCAATACACAGTTAAACAAAATTGAAGGAAGAAAAAAAATTGAAGAAAAGATAAAATATCTTATTGGAATAAAAAAAACACTTGGAAAATAGCTTGGAGATAATTAAAGGATTGTTGGAAAACCCAAAAGAAAGGACAAAAAAAGACTCCAAAATATCATATGTCAAGAATGTTTAAATGACAACTGCCCTCATACCTAAGATTGAGAAAGTAAATAAAAGTTGAAAGAATCCAGGAACAAGACTTCTGGGAACCAAGATGGTAAAGTAAGCAGTAAATTGGTGCAACAATTGCACTTCCCCAAAATCATAAAATAGCATCCCAAAGTAAATCCCAGAACAGAAGAAGCAAGTAAAATATAGGGTGAAACAATATTTTATCCCAAGAAACTTGCAAGATTCAGGAGAAAGGTCTTTCTCATTTGGGTAAAATGGAATGCAGTGCAGCACAGGAAGCTCCCAGAAAGTCAAAAGCAAGCCCCATCTCAGCAAATCAGTGGAAGACCCTGAAACCCAGTGTGGTGCAGCAGGCAAAAATCAACAAGAGGACCACTCACATGCCTCAGAACAGATCCCAGTTCCAAGAAGTATCAGGTGTTTCATAATAGCCCTGGAAATTAGAAAACCTTCAGTGGCCAGACCAACACAAGTTTCAGTGTAGACCTGGGAAATACAGAATCACACCTGGCAGCCTCAGCAAATGCCAGACACCAGCAATATTATGCCAATTCAGCACCATGTAATATACCAGACCCCTATGGCCTACAACAATGTCAGCCACCTGTACCAGACACAATGGTCCCCTGTGGTCCTCAGGGAAATATCACTGAATCACTAAGTTAACATCCAGGGCCTGGATCCCCTGCCACAAGAAGCATGAAACAGTGCCCCTTCAACCTTTGGGAATAGAACTTGAATTTAAAAGAAAAAATGCCAAAAAAGGCAAGAAAAACAAAGAAAAAAATTTTTAAAATCTGGTCACAGAAAGTTGTTATGGTGATGAGGATGATCAAAACAAAAACTCAGAAGAAGACAAAAATTTCAAAATATCTATGGGCAAAAACCCAAAGAAAAATGGGAAATCATCTCAATCCCAGAAAGTACTCATGGAACATTTCTAAAAGAAGCTTAAAAATCATATGAGAGAGGTAGAAGAAAAATTTGGAAAAGAAATGAGAGTAATGTGAAATGAAAATGTAACTTTTTAGCTGCTGACTTCCCCATTTGTTTCCTTGCCTCTCCTTTGGCTAACTGGTAGAATGCTCCCATTCCTTCTGTCCTTATTTTGGAAACATCCCCCAAAACCTGTAAATCTCTGAACAGGGCAGACTTCCCCATTTGAGGTAAGAATGGAGACATTTTGCTGCCTTGTCTGCAAAATGGGAAGTATTTCCTCTTTGGTACTGACTCATGGTCTACCTTATTTAGGCCAATGGGGAGTAGCTAGGGGGCTCAGAGTGAGATCAGTATGTGTGATGTGTGTGTGTGTGTGTGTGTGTGTGACAGAGAGAGAGAGAGAGAGAGAGAGAGAGAGAGAGAGAGAGAGAGAGA
>NW_027186473.1:35346550-35351444 GCF_028583685.1 Petaurus breviceps papuanus
AGAGAGAGAGAGAGAGAGAGAGAGAGAGAGAGAGAGAGAGAGAGAGAAAGCTGGATAATTGGTGGGACCTCACAGTGCCTGGGAAGAGATGGTGAAGAGGCTTTTCATTACCGTATAAATGAATATTTGTATGGTAAAATTAATGTACAAAATCTAAAAAAAAATAGAGTAATGCAAGAGAATTATGAAAAAAGTCAACAGTTTAGAAAAAGAAAACAACTCTTTAAAAATTAGAATTGAATAAGTGAAAGCTAATGACTCTAAGAGACATCAAGAATCCATCAAATAAATTCATAAGAATGAAAAAAAAAAACAGATGTAAAATATCTCACTGAAAAAACAACTGATACAAAAAATAAATCCAGGAAAGACAAAGTCTGAATCATTGGACTACCTGAAAGCTATAATCAAAAGGAGGACCTAGACAGCATTGTTCAATAAATTATTAAGAACATCTGTCCTGACATCCTGCAACTAGAGTGCAAAATAGGCATGTAAACAATCCACTGATCACCTCAGGAAGAGATTCCAAAATAAAAATTCCAAAGAATATTGTAGTCAAAGTATAGAACTATCAGGTCAATGAAAAGTTATGGCAAGTGACAAGAAGTAAACAATTCAAATATTGGGGAGCCACAATCAGGATTGCACAGGACTTAGAAATTGCAACACAAAAATTTTGTAGGTCATAGAACATGATAGTGTGGAAAGCAAAAGAGATAGAAATACAGCCAATAATCACCCAGCCAGCAAAATTAAGCATAATATATGAAGGGAAAAATGGTATTTCAATGAAATAGAAGGATTTCCAGGTTGCATAAGGAGAAGACCAAGATTAAACCAAAATTTTGATGTCCAATATCAAGACCCAAGAGTAGCCTAAAAACATAAAAATAGAAAATAAAACATAAGGTATTCAATGAAGCTGAATTGTTTATATCCCTACTAGGGAAGATGATACTTGTAATTCTTTAAATATATGCTACAAATAGTAAATCTAGAACCATTATGCATAGACAGGGGTTGTGTTCACAAGGTGAATGTGAGGGAATGTATAATGTAATGCCAAGGAAAGGCAACTTCCCAAGGTTCAAAATACCATCATAGGTTCTCTCCATTTTATTCAGTGACCAACCAAGAACAGAGAAGATCAAAACATGACATCATTCAAAATACAGCATTTACTAAGGGTGATTAAATAATCTCCAAGTACTACCCCACCCCAGGACCTTCCATTCATTCAATTAATTACAACTCCCTGTTCTAAATACTTCTCCACCCCTAGGCTATACCTTCATTTAGTCCACCACAAAGCCCCTCTTCTCAAATGGAGATTAGTTTCCAAACATAAGTAAAGTACATTCACTTGTTCAACCATAGAACACAAAAAGGTCAAAAGTTCCCCACCCCTGGATCACAATTAAATCTACCCCAGAGTTACATCAAGTTTAAGCACAGCACTTAATACCCAAATGGAGGTCTTTTCTTCATCTTGACATGAGGCAAGTTCTCAGCAATCTTAGTTCCTGGGGAGACAAGGCTTAGCAAGGCCACAAGATACATTGCTAGTCTCTTCATTAATTCATCCTCTGTCTGTAGAACAGTCCTAGAACCCCTGAAAACATTAGCAAAACCCTCTCCCAGGATTTCTGTAAACATATAACAAGAAAATCCTTCTTCAGGACTTCTGAACCAACAGAAAGGTTCCCAGACCCCTGCAACAACAGCACTGCCCTTCACCAGTGGACAGTATTCACTCTGTCTGCAGGACAGTCTCCAGACCCCTGCAACAACAGCACTGTCCTTCACCAGTGGACAGTATTCCCTCTCTGTCTGCAGGACAGTCTCAGGATCTCTTAGCCAACAGCCAGGTTCCAGGACTTCTTCAACAAAAGGACTGTCTTTCACCAGTGGGCAAATCTGGCAAAACAAAATCAAAACAGACAGACAAAGTACCAGCAAAACAGCCATGTCTCCTCAGTCCTTGGTAGCTCAGGGGGCAGGTCTCAAAAGTCCAGGGCAATTCTTAGTGTACCCCAGCAATCCTTCTCAGTCTCTCTCTGTGCCTCCACGAGGTGCTGCTTCCAAAAAGTTCTTCTGCCTCTCTCTTGTGTCTCCAAATCTACATCACCAGCTCCTCCCAGTTCAGGACTTTCTTTTCACATCAACAAATCGATCCCACAGGTGGGATTAACAAACTCTGGGTTTTAACACAATCAGTTTGAAAACCAAGCCAATACAGGGGAATCTTTAATTGCCATTACTATCACAGAATGACACAAAAATAATTAAGACATGAGAAAGAGGAGTACACTGGGTTCAAAAGTAAGTAAGATGTAAAATAGGCTAAATTATTTCACTTGAAGAGGCTCAAAAAACCTGTTACAGCAGAGGGAATGATGGGACAGTGAACAATGGGCATTGCTTGAAACTTTCTCATCAGTATTGGTTCAAAGAGAAAATAATATACACAATCCACTGAGTATAAAAAACTTATCTCATGCAACAGGAAAGCAGGAGGAAAGGAGATTAAGTAAACATTATTTTTATGGGAGGGCAGGGGAAATTGACAGAAAAGAAGGCAGATTGAGGGAGGCAGTAGACAAACAAAAGGAAGAAAGAGATGAAAAGAGAGATAAAACAAGAAGGAAAAATAAGGTGGAGGGAAATGCATTTAATAATCATAATTGAATATCAATGGGATGAACTTTCCCATAGAATTGAAATGGATCAAAAACTAAAATTCTATCATATGCTGTTTCTTCAAGAAACACATATAAAATAGAGAGACTTACACAGAGTAAAAGTTAAAGACTGAAACAGAATCTATCATGCTTCAGCTGAAATTTTTAAATAATAGAAGCAGGGTTAGCAATCGTTGTCTCAGAAAAAGCAACATCAAAAATGGCCAAATTAAACAGATGAAGAAAACTACATCTTGCCAAAAGGTACCATTGATAACGAAGTGATATGCAAAATAAAACAACTCTAAAGTGCCGCCTCACAGCAATGAGATTAATTAACATGACAAAAAAAGAAAATGATAAACATTGGACAGGATGTGGGAAAATTGGGCCACTGATATATTTTTGGTGGAACTGTGAATTGATCTAAGGATTCTGGAGAACAATTCGGAACTATGCCCCCAAAATTATAAATTTGTGCACACCCTTTAATTCACTACTACTAAGTCTTATCCCAAAGACATCATAAAAAGGGGAAAGTATTTAATTGTCCAAAAGCATTTATAGCAGCTCTTTTCATGATGTTACAATATTGGAAAGAAGAGGGATGCCTGTCATTTAAGGAATAGCCAAACAAGCTGGAATGTAATGGATTCCTATTGTATTATAAGAAATGATGAATAGGCAGGTTTCAGAAATGCCTGGAATGACTTCTTCAAATTGATGCCAAGTGAAATAAGCAGAATCAGGAAAACATTATACGTAGTAAAAGTAACATTATGTGATGACCAACTTTGATCGACTCAACTCTTCTCAGAAACACAATGATCCAAGATAAGTAAATTACCATCCATATTCAGATAAAGAACTGATGAACTCTGAGTGCACATTTTTCACTTAATTTATTCTTTTTCAAGTTTTATTTTCTTACCTGTTCTTTTTTCACAACTATGATTAATATGGGAATATGTTTTACATGATGGCAATGTATAAACAATATCAAATTTCCTATCATTTTAGGAAGAGGGGAAAGGAGGGAGGAGCAAAAATATTGAAAGCCAAAATCTTGTTAAAATAGACATTAAAATTGTCTTGATATATATTTGGAAAAATAAGTACTATTAAGAAATCCAGAAATCACCTACTTATAGATATTAAAAAATGAATACTCCCGGGGATATAATAGCAAAATTTGAGCTCCCAGTTCAAGAAGAAAATATTGTACGGATTAATAAAGAAAAAAAAATTAATATCATTTAGCTACAATTAATATTGCACAAGATTTATCAGCTTCGGCACAAGATTTATCAGCTTCGGCATAAAGGAGCAGAGGTCTTGGAATATGATACTCTGGAAGGCAGAAGAGTTGGGATTGCAGCCAAGAATAGCCTACCCAGCAAAATATGTATAATCCTTCAGGGGAAAAAAGAAGATTTAATGAAATAGAGGACTTTCAATCATTGCTGATGAAAAGATAAGAGCTAAAGAGAAAATATGACATTCAGACACAAAACTCAAAAAAAGCTTTAAAAATAAAAAAGAAAAAAGAAATCATGAGGGATTCGATAAAGTTAAACTGCTTTCATTCCTATATGGAAAGGTGATACATGTAAGGACTTTATCATTATTAGAAGAGCTAAAAGGAATCTACGTAGATAGAGTGTGCAAAAATAAGTTGATTATATAGGAATTATTTCAAAAAGAATGAAGGGTTGCAAAAGAGGGAACCTCTGGGAGAAGGGAGAACCAGAATGGGGAAATTTTTTCTCACATAAAGGAGACTGAAAAGGAAGAAATTTTACAATGGTAGGGAAATGGGAAGGGTAGCAAATAATGTTTGAAACTCCTTATAATTATAATTGATTGAATAGGAAAGAATACACATATACACTGTCAGTTTAGTACAAAAAATTATCTTATTACCAAAGAGAATATGGTAGGAAAGGTACAAAAAAAAGACATGAGTGAAAAAACAGAGTGAATTAAGAGAGGCAGTGTTCAGAAGCAAAAAGAACTTTTGAGGATAAGGGAGAAAGAGAGAGGGACAGAGAGAGGAGGAGGAGGAAGACGAGGAGGAGGAGGAGGAGGAGGAAGAGGAGGATGACAAGGAGGAGGAAGAGGAGGAGGACAAGGCGGAAGAGGAGGAGGAGAAGGAGAAGAAAGAAGAAGAAGAAGAAGAAGAAGAAGAAGAAGAAGAAGAAGAAGAAGAA
>NW_027186473.1:35351454-35376287 GCF_028583685.1 Petaurus breviceps papuanus
AAGAAGAAGAAGAAGAAGAAGAAGAAGAAGAAGAAGAAGAAGAAGAACAGGGGTTGGAGAGAAATATGCATTTGGCAGTCACAACTGAAATTCAGGAGGAGATGAATTCATATGTAAATTAGAAATCAATGGCAGAACAGATTAGAAATTAGAACCCAACAATATCTTGTTTAAAAGACACAAAACAGAAAGACAAATACAAAAAATAAAAGAAGCAAGATCAGAATCTGTTTTGATTCTGTGGAAGTGTAAAGGTAGGGGCAGCAAACATGATATCAGGCTAAACAAAAGCAAATATAGACAATTAAAAAAGGAAAATCAGTGAAACTATATTTTGCTACAATTTTTATAGACAATAAAGTAACAAAAATACAGGAACTTTGTCTGGCAAAGGTCTCATTACTCAAATATATGTTGGGGAACTCTATTTTTTTTAAAGATTCATTCATAAATTGATAAGTGGTCAAAGGATGTGAACAGACTGTTTCCCAAAGAGAAAATCCAAATTATTCTTTTTTTTTTTTCCAAACACTTTATTAACTTCTGGTTTACATCATTCATTTCCTCCAGATTTTGAGTTACAAATTTTCTCCCCATTTTTTCCCTACCCATTGCTCCAAAACAGTAGTCCCACAGGATATCCCCTCCTCCAATCTGCTCTCTCCCATATCTTCTCCTATGCCCCTTTCAGATTTTCCCGTAGGTCATGGTGGATCTACATTCCCCAATGCCTGGATACATATTTTCCAAATTACATTTAAAATAGTATTAATAATAGTACACACATGTGTGTGTGTGTATCTTTATAAAGCATTTTATTTTTAAGCTTTGAATTCCATATTCATTTCCTTCCTCCCTTGTCACCCACACTTACTGGGAAGATAAGCAATTCAGTATAGGTTGTACACATGTAGCTAATGCAAAACATTACCATAGTAGATATATTGTAAAAGACTGACTATATTTCCCTCCCTCTTATCCCACCTCCCACTTGTTCTATTCTCTACTTTGATCTTGTCCCTTTTCAAAAGTAGGTGCTTCCAAATTCTCTGCCACAGTCTGCTCTCCCTTCCATCATACCTCCTCTCATGCCCCTCCCCAGTACTCTCCTGTACAGTGAGATACCCTATTTAGTGTGTATGAAATTCCCTCCCTGAGCCAAATTCAATGAGAATAAAGTCGACCCACTCTCTTTGGCCTTCCCATTCTTCCCATCCATTGAAACCATTTTCCCTTGCCTCTTCTATATGACATAGTTTATCCCATTCTGTCTCTCCCCTTCTCCTCTTATTATATTCCTCTCTCACCTCTTAATTTTACCTTTTAAGCCCTCTATCTGTACATACCTGTACACATATATATAAACATTCACAAATGTATCCATATTCTCATATGCGCTCCTATATAGACATTATGTGTGTGTGTGTGTGTGTGTGTGTGTGTGTGTGTGTGTGTGTGTATATATATATATATATATATATATATATATATATATTCCTTTCAACTATTTACATACTGAGAAAAGTTTTATGGGTTACAATTAACATTTTTCCCTGTAGAAATGTTAATAATTAAACATTGGTAAGTTCCTTATGATTTCTTTTCCCTTCTCTTCTCTTGCTTTTTGTATCTGAATGACAAATTTTCTATACAACTCTGACTTTTTCATAAAAAATACTTGAAAGTCCTCTATTCCACTGAATTACCATATTTTACCCTGAGACGTGATACTCAGTTTTGCTGGGTAGGTGATTCTTGGTTTTAATCCCTGTTCTTTGTCCTCCAGAATATCATAAACCAAGCCCTTCTATGCCTCAGGGTAGAAGCTGCCAAATTCTATGTTATGCTGATTGAGTTTCCACAGTATTCAAATTGTTTCTCCCTGGCTGCTTGTAATATTCTCTCCTTGATCTAGCACTTCTCGAACTTCGCTATAATATTCCTATGAGTTTTCTATTTGGGATCTTTTTCAGGAGTGATTAGTGGATTTTTTCAACTTCTATTTTGCCCTTTGGTTCTAAAACATCAGGGCAGTTTCCCTTGATAATTTCTTGGAGGATGATTTCTAGGTTCTTTCTTTGATCATGGCTTTCAGGTGGTCCAATAATTTTTAAATTATCTCTCCTGTATCTATTTTCCAAGTCAGTGGGTTTTCCAATGTGATATTTCACATTGCCTTCTATTCTTTCATTTGTTTGGATCAATTTAATAACATCTTGATTTCTCAGAGTCATTAGTTTCCATTTGCTCCAATCTAATTCTGAAGGATTGATTCTCCTCATTAAGCTTTTGAGATTCTTTTTCCATCTGGCAAATTCAGCTTTTTAAGGCATTCTTCTCCTCATTTGCTTTTTGAATCTCTTTTTCCATTTGAGTTAGTCTATTTTTAAGGTGTTATTTTCCTCAGTCAGGCTGTTGTTTCTCATTTCATTATTTTCTTTCATACTTCTAATTTCTCTTCCTAATTTTTCTCCACTTCTCTTATCTGCTTCTTAAGGTCCTCTATGGCCTTTAGCCAGCTAGTATTTTCCTTTGAAGCTTTTGGTGCAGGAGGTCTGACTTCACTGTCTTCCTCCTGTTCCATGTTTTGATCCTTTTTGTCCCCAAAATAGGAGTCTAATGTTGTATTCCTCTTTATACTTTGCTTACTTTGACTGCTCATGTTGCCACTCAATTACTTGATACCTGGGCTTTTTGCCACAGTAGGACTTTTCTACCAGACAGGGGATCTTTGTTCCAAATGCTAGGTTTTTCTCAGATGCCTGAGGTATTAATTAGGTACACTCTCTGAAGCCTCCACACACTCTGCCAATGCGTCACACACCCCAGGACCTCCACCCTAGACTGCAATCCATATCCAAGCGGGTTAAAGCAAGAGTGATTACACCTCAGTCTTGTTGCTTGGTCCCCCTACAGTCTGCAGGCCAGGTCCTGAAGCTACCACTTGGCGATGGCTGTGCCACAGCCCTCAGTGGCTTCTCCCTCCAGGGGATAAAGACCAACACATTCCCAACTACTGGATCCCAAAGTCCACACTGCATTAACCTTTCACGTTCTCTTTAGCATCTATGTGTTGATAATTCTGGAAACCCCCTTAGCTGATGGTGCTCTGGAGTCCCTCCAGCCTGTGATTGGTCAGGCACACCCTGGGGCTAAAACCACATGCTTGGGTGGGCCTGGGCTCAGTTCCCAGAACACTGCTCTGGCCGATTCCTGCCAGCCTTCTGGGCTATCCTCTGCAGGAGGTTAGCTTCTCTGTATCATTTTGTGGGTTCTCTAGCTCCAAAGTTTGTTCAGAGTACCCTTTTACAAGAATTTGAGGAGGTGGTATCTGGAGCCCCAAGGAAGTCCTGTTTTTACTCTGCCATCTTGACTCTGCCCTCCCCCAAATTATTCTTAGTTTTATGGAAAAAAAATGTTCTAATCACCATTGTTTAGAGAAATACATATTAATATAACTCTGAGGTATCACTTCATACCTCCAAGAAGTGGCAAATGCTTGGTCAGGATGAGATAAAATAGGTACACTAATTAACACAAAGAATTTTGAGCTTGTTCAAATTTTCTAAGGAACAAGTTAAAGCAATGTCCCTAAAGACTCTAAAACTCTGCACTCTCTTTGAACCATCAATAACAATACTAGGTCTGAATCCCAGAGAATCCAAGAAAAGCAACAAAAGACTTATATGTACAAAAATATTTATAATTGCTCTTTTTTTGTGCTGGCAAATAATTGGAAATTTAGGAGATACCTATCAATTGGGGAATGCCTGCACAATGTGTTGCATATGATTGTGATGCAGTACAATTGAATAATAAGAAATAAAGAGGGTGATAGTTTAAAAACTTGGGGAGACTGAGTTGATGAAATGAGAAGTGGGCAGAAATAAGACATCAGTATAGACAGCAAGAGTCAAATTGTATTGATGATCATCTATGAAAAACTTAGTTATTTTTAAAAGTAACTTGTTACTTTTAGGATCCAAAACAATTCCAAAGGACTCATGATGTAAAATGTGTACCTCCAAAGAGAATGGATTACTTTGGAGTGCATATTGATATCTAATTTTCTCACTTTTACTTTTCCTTCTCTTCTTGTGAATACGGCTAAAGTGAAAATATGTTCTGTATGAGTTCACATGTATAATTTATGTCATATTCGTTGCATTCTCAGTAGGTAGGGTACACTAGAAATGAGGGAAAGATTTTGAATATCAAAATTAAATATGTATATATGAATATTTTTTAAATGTGAAGAATGAAATGATCAGAACCAGGGGAATAATTTGTGTAATAACAAAACTATTAAAACAGATGACTTTGAAATCTATAAGAAGTATGATCAATATAATGATCTATGATACCAGAGGATGTCATGAATCTTTCACAAAGAGGTCATGAATTTAGGGAGCAGAATCTTCACACACACATGGACACACACACACACACAATTTCACATATTGAAGGACTTTTTCCCTCCTTTCCTATACATAAGTGATATAAGAATTAATCCCTTACAGTCTTAATTTTAAGAGATTAAAGAAGTGAATTTTAGATGTAGAATGTTGCATGTACTTTCAAATGAGCTCACAAATATTAATTTTACCTAACTGCTTTACTTTTTTACAAGAGACCTCTTATGAAATGGAAGTAATCTCTAAATGTAAGCAATGTAAAAACAAGATGTATAAACAAAGCTTTTAAATAACTTGAAAAAATGTGGAAATTTAAGAAACAAGAAATTAAATGACTTCTTCATTTATATAGTATGCATGTGAAAGGAATCAGGACAATTTTGACTTTTTTCCTTTCTTTCCTTCCTTATATTATGCTTATAGTAATGATATTAGTTACTTATTTAATGATGCTATTCTTCATTGAAATATATATATATATATGTGTGTGTGTGTGTGTGTGTGTGTGTGATCCTAGAAAAAAAGTGAAAACTTTTGGTTATAAAATACAGATCACTTTATGATCATAAAGGTTTGTTAATAATTCCTTAATTTATAGTCAAATAATTTTAATCCAGGGATCAATAGGGCATTTTGAGTTCTAGGATTATCATGGTCAGATTTCATCAACATGGCAAATCACTACTTGCCTATGGCTTGTTTCTGCTGAATTAAGACAGTCTTAGTTTGATATTTTAAATTCTCAAATGAAAGGCACTGCAATAAACTTGATATATTGTAGAATAATTTACTTTTTCAAAAGAAGCTTTTGTAATACTCTTGAAGATGGCCATGATGTTCTATAAACCAACTGACAATGGGAAAGGAAAGGAGGAAGAAAAGTTAAGAAAAACTGTGGAGAGGGAATGGACTGGACTTGGGAAAATTTTAAGATTGAAGTGTAATTCAAGGCATCTAGATTGAATTATTCAGTCACTAGCTATCTCAGGCTGGTGATATTTATTTAAAATTGGTGGAAAACCAATATAAATATTGACTACATAAGATTTTTATTTAAGCAAACACCATTTCTTTTTGTCTAAGTAGGAGGTTCATTCCAGAATGAGGGTACTGAATCCTTGTTTATTTCAGTAAATACTTCAGAGATAGTATGATAGTCAATAATTTCAAAGTCATCACTTTGTTATACTATGAATTTCTGTCTGATTTTCTCTGAAAGTAAACACAATATTCTCTATTTGGCATTTAAAACATTTCACAGTCAGGTTGCAATCTTTGTTTTCAAGTGTATTACATATTTCTCCTCTAGTAGATTTTTCTATTCATCCAAACTGTCCTCCTTGCTCTTTCTTCCATTCAACATGTCATTTCCCATCTCTGTTCCTTTGCAGACTCTTCCTCATATTTGTAATTCATTCCCATCTTACCTCTGCCTCTCAGAATCCCTGGTTTACTTCAAAGTTCAGCTGGAGTGCATCTTCCTTCAGAAGGTGTTTCCTGAACCCCAAAATATTAGTGCTCAATCTCCAAAATTATCTAACATTTACTGTGTGTATATCTATGTTTGCCCACATATGTATGTACACACACACACACACACACACACATCATTTCACTCCTAGAGTATAAGCTCCTTGGGAACAAGGACTGGTAGTATCCAATAAGTATTTGTAATGCAAAACAAATCAAAATATCAATAATATTTTTAAAAACAAACAATTAAAAGACATAAGTGAAAATAAGATGGAGTAGGACTTTTTTTTTGCATTAACTTTTTTTGTTAAAAAAGGTCTTTATTCATGGAAAAAGTCAGGGAGTATTAATCAAATAATTCCTAAACTGATAAAGCGTATGGAAATTTTTCACTGAAAGTGAATTTTACATGCCTAAATTAATAAATCTGTGTGAAAGGATGCTTGATAATTGAAAAAAACTGATAAGATTCAAGAAGTGGTGCATACAATGCTATCCTCTATAAAAATGTTTCATATTTTGTATATCTTAAATATATACATTTCAGAATTTTTCTTTCTTTTGAGGGTGTCTGTGTAGTAAATGGGTATAGTCTACTTCTTGCTGGTGCAGTATATTATCACATTTTGGTCTCCCTGTCAAAAACAAAGTAACCCCCTCCTTTAGCATTTTGCAAAGATTTCTGTATTGATAAGAAACACATAATTGAATTTTTGAGATCACCTGAATTATACATGACCATATAGCAACTTTTGATCCCAGAAACACTTTTCTCATTAAAAAAGAGAAAATAAACCCCACCTTTATTCGTCTTTATATAAATAGTAGCTCTGATTATTCAGCAACAAAGTTGCTTTTAAGCTAAGAATGCCTACTATGGATGAGCATTGATCTTCCCTGTCACATTCAACAAACTCTCACTGAGGAATGGACATGAATTTGCATATAGCACCTCATGGAATTCCTGGAATGAAACACTTCTTTCCATTACTTTTTGGTGCTGACTATGGGAATTTTCTCTATCACTGTTGAACTTATATTATGTTGAATTTATATATACATATATATGTACACATGTACATATACATATATATTTGTGTTCACCTATCAATATGTGTTCATTGTATGTGTGCTTATGCAATACATACAACATAATATATACATATTTATGAAATTTTAATTTATACATACATATGTGTGTCCATATGTGCATGCAGACATGCACACACATACACATACCTAATCCTTACATTCATTGTGACTGTGGTTTTGGTAACAGGGTGTAAATCAGCTTAATCCCCAAATGCATAATTTTAAATATCATATGAGATATGTTATTAAGCAAATGTAAGTGATGATGAACAAAAGCTATTTCTAAGGAAGACAATGTGGAGTCTTCTCTTGGGTGCTATATTTAGGTGTTACTGATGGCACTTATAATTCTTTAGTGTTATAGTGTGAAAAAAACTTAAGACCTAATAAACAAGAATGATAATTGTAATAAAAAGTTATTAAAATCATGTTTTGTAAGGAATATCTCCATTGCTTTGGTCTCCTAACCTCTAACAATGTCTTTGAACTGGTATCTTTTTGTCTCTTGGCCTTCTCTCACCCGATAAGACATTTTTGCACTTGTCTGAGGTAGAAAAATTCTGCCTTGTAGCTCCATGATAGGCTATCTCATTAGCTTGTTTTTTCTCATCATTTGGACAATATGAAGTCTTTCTTCTCTTGGTTTCTCTCATGTGATTTGGATACACATTATAGATATACAGTGAATTGTTCTAGTATTAAATAGGAAATAACTAGACTGAAATCTGTTTAAGACATGAATTTATATAATCCCTGTGTATTCTCTCTTTCTAAATACCTGATTATGATAATGATGGTGATGATGATGATGATGATGATTTTTCTTACTATTATTATTATTATTTAATACTGGTGTTCTTTCTTCCAGTGATTCTAAATGGTAGAAAATATTTTAAAGACATGATCTGAAAAGAATCACTAAACACTAAGGGAACAAACAAACAACAAACTTATGATATAAGTGCAGACAGGCAATAATATATTATGAATGGTAACTTCTGAATGAGATATGTCATGAACAACAGCAAGATGAAAGTATTGGTATCTGTATACTTATGCATATGTATAGTGTGCATATGTGTCTTTGTGTGCCATGTGCATGTGTATCTCAGAAACAAGATGAGGGAATCACTCTTGGAGAGTGAAGAATAGTTAGTCCTACATATACACTAAGTTATATTCCAGGCAATCTTATGTTTGTTGTTTTCCATATTCATGAGGAGAGTTTCTTCCACCAGCATAGATCATTGTTACATGTGAAAAAGTTGACAAGTCACAGTGTTCAGAGGCACAAAGTGACTTGATCCTAATAATGGAGATAGGTAAATTTCAGTGTTGAGATTTGAGTTTTTGCATTCTGGTCTGTAAACCAAGAAATTCATTCACTAAGTCACTCTGTCTGTCTGCAGTAGTGTATATGAAATATCTTTTTGTTTTTGTTTTTGTTTTGGGGGGAGAGGTAGGGCAATTGGGGTTCAGTGACTTGCCCAAGGTCACATGGCTATTTTTTTGTGTTAAGTGTCTGAAGCTGGATATGAACTCAGGTCCTCCTGACTACAGTGCTGGTGATCCATTCTCTGTGTCACCTAGCTGCCTCTGTGTCTATGAAATATCAAAGAAACAAGGAAACAAAACAGAAGACAATATGAATGACTTAGGCTAGATCCTTTATGGAATATGAGGATAATTTGACTGCTTATTCTCCTGAACATTACTCTTTATTCTAGGTCATCCACATTATTCTTTTACTCTATTGGCAATTGCATCCTCTAACCACCCACTCAATCTCACTTTCACCAAGAAAACCTAGATTTCTAAGCCAACTTATGTGTTAAGTGAGATTTTCCTTAGAGACTACATTTAGAAGCAGCTAGATGGTGAAGAGTGTTAAAAGCAAGAGACTTGAGTTTAAATAATGTTTCAGATGCTTACTAATTGTGTGAGTGGGGAAGTCACTTAATCTATCAGATTCAATTTCCTCAACTAGAAAATGAGGATAATAATATCTTCCCCAAATAGAGTTGTTTTGATAAGAAAATGAAATAATATCTATAAAACATTTTGTACATATTAAATTACTAAGTAAATATTAGCTGTTATTAGGAATACAGACTTTACTAGTGATTCCAATACCAGTCAGAAACTTCTATATTCTGTATAATCATAAAAAGTTGCATAAAGTACTTAGAGATTAAGTGAGTTGCTGAGTGTCAGAGGCAGAATTCTTACTCAAGTTTCATTGGTTGAAGACCAGCTTTCTCTCCACTATAGTGTAATGTCTTTGAAATGATTATCATTATTTTTTCATCATTCTGACATTGGTATTTGAGTTGTATTCATATTCATACAGTTTCAGCCCAATTGTACATTTAAAAGATGCTATCCAACTTGGTTTGTGTTTATATATTCTCTTTAAGAGAGAGATATTCAAAAATATGTCTGTAATGCATGTGTGCATGAATTATATATATATATATATGTATGTACGTGCATATATGATTCAATTTGATAAAATCAATATTTCTAAACATTTACAGTATTCTCTGATAGTGAGTAGGTTAAAAGTGATGGAAATATAGGTTGTGTTTTGAATGTAAAAATTCTGGGATGGGTTGGAATTGTTTTTCTTGAAAGAGAAATTTTAATCCCTGAATATAGAAACACCATTTCAGGTACTTTTTTTTCAATTAAAGATTTCAAAAGGAATTACAATTTCTGTCTTATAGCACAAAATTTAATTAACATTCACCCCATATACTATGTAATTTTATGTGGTAATTCATTAGGGACTAATTGATCATACATAATTGACATAATGGAAATGAAAAATAAAATAATGTTTAAACTTTTCAAATTAGTTTAGACTTTTGAAAAGTGAAGATTTTGAAACAACTTATTTAGGCCATGTTTTCCATCATGGTTAATATGATAAAAAGTGAAACTTTTTTTATTATCCGAAGATAATCTTGCAAAACCAAATGTTAATTTTCATATTGAATAATATTGTAAAGCCAAGTATGAGTAGCTTCCAGAAGAATTCTACTGTGAACAGATTTTCAAGGTTCTGATGACATAGTATATTGAACAAACTATTTATTCAATAATGAATCAAAGCAAAACATTCACAGTAATTCAAGGTACAGCATTTACAATGACATAATTTATCACAGATAATCAAAATACAGCATTCACAATAGCTTATCACAGAAAATGTCCACATAGTTTTCACCACAGTGGTCACAAAGTTTTGAACAAAGAACAATCATTTAGTAACTCAATCATTCAATCATCATCAAGGTTTGCCTCCTTAAAGGACAGCAAGTAGAATAGGCAAAGTTCTCCACTCATGGGGCACACCAAGTTACAAATCAATTGCTTATTCAATCATCATTCAGTTCAATCTTCAGAAAATACACAAGCCCTCCACCCCTAGGTCACTAGTAAATTATAATCTTTGCATCAGGACACAGTATCAAAGCAAATTCTTCTTTCAGCTTGACTTGGGGTGGTCTCTCAGATTCCCTGGATCCCCTTCCATGGTCCCAGATCCTACCTGAATCCACCAAATTGTCACCTAGATTCAAAGACAGAAAGCTCCCAGGTTCTTGTCCAGCTCAATGAATACTTCCTGTTCCACACTGAAGCTCACAGTGTTCAATCCACCTTTAATCCTTCACAGTCTCTGTTCCCAGGAAGTCAAAGCTTAACAAAACCACAAACAGGTTCATTCAAAGTACCAGAATCACAGCAATGCTTCCACAGTTTTCTGCAACTTCAGCTAGCTCTCAGAAATACTCAGCAGCTCCAGCTGGCCCTTGGACTCAGCAGAAGTTTCTACTGGTTCCCAGAATCAAAATCACTTCATCCAGTTTCTCCAAATCAAAATCTTTCTCTCCAACGGGGGGGGGGGGGGGGGGGGGGGAGCTTTCCTCTTCTGCCTCTCCAGCAGCAGCAGCTTCTGCCTCCACAAGGCTTGCTCCAAGAAGATCTGACTTTCCCGTCCAGGGTCTTTCCTTCCGTATTGCTCCTCCATATTCAGTCTCTTTCTGCTATGTCAGCAGCAGAAGTTTGTGCCTTCTGTTTCTTTAAAAGAGGCTTTACTGGGGAGGCCAGGTAGCACAGAGAGTAACAGCAACAGCTCCAGTGTTGGGATGACGTGGGGATCAAATCCGGGCTCAGATACTTAGCACCACACCCAGAAATAACTGGCTGTGTAACCTTGAGCAAGTTACTTAACCCCAATTGCTTTGAAAAAAAAGAGGCTTTATTTGAAACTAGGTACTAAGTACCTCTTAGCTTAGCAATTCAAAAGGAACTTCAAGTTTCATTGCTATTACATTTCATTTTTCCTCAGACATGATAAATATCATCATTCCAGTGAAAATTAGCTGGAAATATGATCAACTGTATTCATTTTCATTTATCAGTGTCATTGATTAAGAAATTCATTATTTGATAAAATCTGTTGCTATTGTTTTCTATGAAATTTAGAATGTCATTGAGTCATTTGACAAACACTGCCATTATTTTCCTGAACTGAAATATTTAAAAATATTTCTCATGCAGAGAATCATAGCCATGACATCACTGTTTATCTAGAGTAGTATCATCAACTAATCTTGGCATTTCTCTACCATAAACAGAGTCTGCTCTTTAAAAAAGAAGAAGCAGAATAAGAAGGTTGGGTTTTGGGAGGATGTAATGTAATGCCAAGCAAAGGCAACTTCCCAAGGTTCAAAATACCAGCATAGGTGCTCTCCATTTTATTCAATGACCAACCAAGAACAGAGAAGATCAAAACATGACGTCATTCAAAATACAGCATTTACTAAGTGTGATTAAATAATCTCCAAGTACTATCCCACCCCAGGACCTTCCATTCATTCAATCAATTACAAAGTCTCTGTTCTAAATACTACTCCACTCCTAGGCTGTACCTTCATTTAGTCCATCACAAAATCCCTCTTCTCAAATGGAGATTAGTTTCCAAACATAAGTAAAGTACATTCATTTGTTCAACCATAGAACACAGAAAGGTCAAAAGTTCCCCACCCCTGGGTCACAATTGAATCTACCCCAGAGTTATATCAAGTTTAGGCACAGCACTTAATACCCAAATGGAGGTCTTTTCTTCATCTTGACACGAGGCAAGTTCTCAGCAATCTTAGTTCCTGGGGAGACAAGGCTTAGGAAGGCCACAAGATACATTGCCAGTCTCTTTATTAATTCATCCTCTGTCTGTAGAACAGTCCTAGAACCCCTGAAAACATTAGCAAAACCCTCTCCCAGGATTTCTGTAAACATACAACAAGAAAATCCTTCTTCAGGGCTTCTGAACCAACATAACGGTTCCCAGACCCCTGCAACAACAACACTGTCCTTCACCAGTGGACAGTATTCACTCTCTGTCTGCAGGACAGTCTCAGTAGCTCTTAACCAACAGCCAGGTTCCAGGACTTCTTCAACAACAGGACTGTCTTTCACCAGTGGACAAATCTGGCAAAACAACATCAAAACAGACAAAGTACCAGCAAAACAGCCATGTCTCCTCAGTCCTTGGCAGCTCCAGGGGCAGGTCTCAAAAGTCCAGGGCAATTCAAAGTGGCCCTCAGCAATCCTCTCAGTTTCTCTCTCTGCCTCCACGAGGGTGCTGCTTCCAAAAAAGTTCTTCTGCCTCTCTCTTGTCTCTCCAAATCTACATCACCAGCTCCTCCCAGTTCAGGACTTTCTTTTCACATCAACAAGTCCATCCCACAGGTGGGATTAACAAGCTCTGGGTTTTAACACAATCAGTTTGAAAACCAAGCCAATACAGGGGAATCTTTATATTCCATTACTATCACATTCCACCCCTCCAGGATCCTTGGCCTTAACCAACTTTAAATTTTTCTCTCTTGCCAATTACCAAGTCCTCTCAGGTTGCATATCTAAAATATTGGGTTTATAATATCTGCCATATTGAAGTCTTAGTTTTGTAGTGAGGTGTAAATTAAATTATGAATGTAAATTATTTTTCAACTTAAATGCATTATTGAAAGGTCAGCTGTAATTTCTGATATGTTCATGTTTGTTATTGTTGTTAGAAAAGGAAATCATTGTAATGGTGTAATCTGAAGCATGGTCAGGACCCAACAAAATCTTTATCACTAACTTGTCTTGGCAGACCTTTCTCCTCCTATATGAACCAAAATCTTGAGTCCTTGATATAATAATATATTAAAAAGAGAAAGTAAGAAAAAGAAGGGGAAGAAGGTATCACTGTGTTTATAAGTATGAGGGCTGAAGTATATAGGAATAGTTTGGTTATGCTTTAGCAATTATATGCAGTTAATACACAGCCTCCTGACATTCTCTGATTAGTATATTAGCAATGATTATTTTAATGGAATAATCAAATTTTATCAGTAGAAACTCTTTACAAATAGTCTTGAATGCCTTTAAGAGAAATTATACCTAAAGTACAATGATAAGCCAGGTAAATGGCAATTTGTGAGGCCAGAGAGCTTATGAGAATTTCTGGTGTTAGGCTGATACATGGGATTGAAATAGACAATATAAGAATGTCAAAGATATAAGGGTACTGGGTGAAAAAAGGGAAGGAAAGATTTACCTATGCACCCCGAAGGGATGGAAGGTGGAAAAATAGAAGAAAATCACCAAACATGAAAGTTTAGAAATCAAAGATTGCTAAATTAAAAGTTTAAATTTGAATTATTTTTGACCCTAATAATTTCAGATAAAGAGAAAAATCTAGCAACCATAGGAAAAATCAAGCTATTATGTTAAATTCTAAATCCCAAGGGGAAGGTGTCAGAATTTTATATAGTGGAAATGTTTAATCCTTGTGATAATACAATAGTACTATGATTAAATTCCATATTAACCATCAAGATCTAAATACAAGATATGAAATTATATTTTCCTATGAAAATATTAAAAACTAAGTTAAATACTTTGTTTTCTTTTCCATTAGAGAAAAATTGTTTTGTAGAAATATATAATGAGGTTTTTTCAGTTTAGAAATATTTACTACACTTGATAGATTATCAAAAACCTCTTTTCTGTAGCTACTACAATGTGTTATTCAGCATAAGATGGCCATCAATTGGAGAAAAAACCCAAACCATGCCCTCAATTATAAGGAGATATGAAAATTGAGGGCATTTTCCACATATTACAGCATACATGAACTTTTGATTTAACCCCTGGGGGGGAAACTTTTCTTCTGAAAAGTCAACTGTAACTTTATTTTGCCTGGAAATAGTTCTGTACCTCACTTCTTAACCATAGCACCTCACTTTGCCTTCTCTTTCTTCATAGTAACCTTAGACTCTACCCCCTGGAAACATTTTACACACCATACACTTGATCAACTATTATCTTTTCTGTTTCATTTCAGGTAATATAGTCGCTCAGGGTTAAGTTTAAAATAGTGCTCAGATAGATTTTATTGAACAATTCATGGATAGTCCTCAAATCCACTTTCTTCTTCATCAATCCAAAATCCATACTACCAAGCATTTATATAAATCTTCAATCTTTCCTAAATATTTTAATTGCTTCATTTTACATTCACAATAGTAGGGCAGAGGGGAAATTATCTTCATTTTAAAGATGAGGAACATGAGTCAGACAGAGGTAAAGTGATCTGCTGGGAGCATGTGAATGAGTGGAGCTGACTTTGGCCTCAGAACTTCCTTCTATGCCTGTGAAGCTGGTTATTTCTTGAAGAGAAGCTATACTCTACATGACACAAAATGAAATTTGAAATAGACAATTACATTTATAAATTTCTTTGTATTTGGATAGATTCCCTGATCCTATAGGAGGTATGTGTGAATCATTGTGAAGTAGTAAATGACCTTGGATGTTGTGATCTTTTAGTCAAATTTTAAAGCAATTATCAAGGTACTTTCTCTCTCTCTCTCTCTCTCTCTCTCTCTCTCTCTCTCTCTCTCTCTGTCTCTCTCTCTCTCTCTGTCTCTCTCTCTCTAGCTCCCTCTCTTTCTCATTTTTTTTTCAGATAATATAACAATATATTCTAGGTTTTAAGAAATGTTTTGAAATGAAAATAACTCTGTGTTCAAATATAACCAAATAATAGATGCAAAACTTGTCTGCTACACCAGACGGATCGCTTGTTGAGCTTGAAATCCATCCAGAGAATTCTGCCAGCCAGCTTTTTGCCTACTTTTTCCAGAACAAAACTTTTTTAAAATGCATATCAAAATAGATACTTTTCCTTCTTAGGAAATTGTGTCTGTAATAAAATACCATGTTTTCCTTTTGTTGGCTATAGAACTGATAGTGAAAATGACCTTGAAATGCTTGTTGTTGTATTTTTTTTCCTTTGTTTTAAAAAAGGTTTAATACAACAGGTGATATCTTGACTTCTGTGTGAATTGGATTTAAGAGAGGAAAAGTTGCTCAAAGTTGTCAGCTTAACTCTCTTTTCCTAAGTTATTGAAGTCCACTGGCAAGAAAAAAGTCAGAACAAGTGGCAATGACCCAGGATGGAGGATATGACTGTGGCATTTTCAATGTCTGACTAAGTTCTCAATGTTGCATAGCACCTACTTTAGCCATCTGCATTGCCAAGGAATAAATTTTTCTCATCTACCTATTCCATTGGGGGAAGTCTTCACATACTTGGGGTCAGCATTTCCCTTACTCACCAAGAGGTTTGAGAATTGTTGGCTACCCTCAAGTTGACTTAGTACGTCTACTGAGACAATTTACCAGGGCATGACCACTGAATATGCTAAGGTTTCTTGGAACCACAAGTAACAGTTGGGTGAATCAGAGGGACATCAAATGTGGCTGAGTAGCCCTGAAAAAGGTGTTATAAGCCTTCACACCAAAGGTGCTAGTCCTCCCAAAAAAATGCATATGTCCATTGAAATATATACTTCATCAAGAAAAGAGGAGGAAGAAAAAGAGTAGAGAAAGATTTACAGTTGTCATTGCTTCTAAAAGAGTATTTAAGACCAGATCTCAATTTTTTGACATGGAAAATATCTCTCTTTGTTATTTAGTTAAACTTCAGTGGAAAACGTATTATGAATCTCTGATATGAATTGTGGGATTTTAACTGAGTCTTCTGAATTTTAGAATTCACAATTGCTTTTTACTAACCTTTAAGTGAAAATAATTTAATAATTTCTCATTTTACTGTTCGTGTGCTCCATTTCATTTCCAAATCAGGTGATCTCTTTCATATAACTTCATATTTTCATTATAGTTGCAATATTAAAGAAAAAATATCTTAATAGGATACATGTTAATTTTTAAAATCCAACATTAACTTTCTTAGCCTCATATTTTAGAATACTGACTAGAAGAGGAGAGGAGAGTAGGATGAAGAACATTATCCAGGTTTGGGACATGGTTTCAAGATCATCTATTACATATCTACAAAGCATCCCGTGAAACATATAGAGCTTATTTAAAACATGTCTCAAGAATCTTGACATATTTCAGGAAATTTCACCCATTTGACACTATAAGTTCACAAAGCCAATAATTACTGATACATTATGTTAAAGACAATAATTACTGACACATTATTTTAGATATGTTTAATTTCAAGATGATTGTACATGCATGTGTCTATTTCTGTTTGTTACAAATTTACTTCTTATTCATAATAATTGTTGAGAAGTTTTAAAATGAAGGTATATATTAACTATTTTATGAGGTAAACATATACACTGTGTATACTGTTATGTATTCTGTGCACCATATATCAATGAAATCAAACTTTATAAAACTGACTCTAGGGTATAAACTGTCATTTTTTTTTAATGTCACAGAACAAAATCTAACTTGTTGTCCCCCTGAATCAGTCTTTTAAATTTCTTTTATATGTGCAAGAATAATGACTTCCCTATATCACTGCTAAACTTTTATTTGAAATAACATATTGCAACTGATGCTATTTTTATTTTGCTCTCCCTCAAAAATGAAATTTAAAAAGGAACATCATGAATGAAATTATACCTGTTCATCTAATTTCTGAAGGGAAGTAGTTCGGCAAAATTTAAAGGACACTGGATTTAGAAGTTCAATAACTTAGGTTCATATATGTGTTCCGTTCAGTATTGCTTCTTCCATCTTTACCAAAAACCTAATCTCTCTAGACTTTAGTTCTCTCATCCCAAAAGTAATTTAGTTGGATTCTTTTTATTGCTAAGGTCCCTTTTAGCTTGGAATCTATAAATTAAATAAAGTAGTTAATAAGTGTTTTAGTAACAGTTAATCTGAAATCCAGCCATTGGTATTACCTTCTGTGGCATAAATATTTTTTCTTTAATCAAATATTTCTTCCTTACTATTTTAAAGTGCTCATATTTTCCCTTTAAGTTAGGGTTAATATATTGTCATGGAGTTATAAAGGCTGGTTTTGTTTTCTTGACATTGCAAAGTCACTTAGAACTTTTATAATCTATCCATCTAGTACTCTCTAAATTCTGTATGTATGTTATAAAATGTAAATTTTTAAGATCTTCCCTGCCCCTAGACTTAAGTGCACCTGGAGCCTGTGGCAGGAGGCTTGTTTTTCAGGAAATACTTTGTGATTGGGCAGTGGGTCAAGAGGGTTGTTACATTCTCTGAGGCAGGAGAAGGCTATATAAGCCCTGATGGGAGGCTTTGTTTTAGGGCTCACTTTGATAAATGGTGTGTGATTTGACCAGATGAGAATCTGGGCAGCTTTTGAGAGCCCCTCAGCTTTAAAAACCCAGATGTTGATGCTTCCCTCTCTGGTAACTGGCTTTAGGTATGGATGTATGTAATAGTTGGACAGTTTGGAAGCCCATCTGCTGAAAT
Source organism: Petaurus breviceps papuanus (assembly GCF_028583685.1). Classification (NCBI taxonomy): domain Eukaryota; kingdom Metazoa; phylum Chordata; class Mammalia; order Diprotodontia; family Petauridae; genus Petaurus; species Petaurus breviceps. The sequence continues at coordinate 35,369,262 of NW_027186473.1, forward strand.
GTTCTTGTAAGTTATGTTTGTAACCTCTGTATACTCTGAAGTTCAGGGTGCTGACCTTTTCCCCCTGAATTAGGTAAATAACATATGTTTTATTGATTAAAGCAAGATTGTTAACCCATTTTGAGTTGCTTTCCTTTAGCAAAGCATATCTATGAACCTGTATTGGCAGCCACCCTGGGGACGCTGAGGTGCTTGCTGCTACTGCATATTCAATTAGGGAGCATTGAATTTGATTCAATGATTTTGAAAAAAAAAGTAGGAAAGGGAAATACATCAAGAATAAATCAAGACTGCAAATATTTCCAAGTTTTTCTAGACTTCCACTTAAATAAATAAAGGAAGAAGGATGAAGAAAGAGAAAAAGGAAGGAAAATGAATTAATCCAGCAAGCATTTTTATCAGTGCATGCTAATAAGACACACTGCACTATATTTTGAGGATATAATGACAAACAAATAAGTATTACTGTAGCATGAAAGAGATTGGTATTTATCCTTCGTTTTCAAAGAGGATCAATGACATCATGGAGTGACATCTTTTTTTTTTTTTTTTGCTTTTTGGATGGGGGAAAGCAGCTCAATTGGGGTTAAGTGCCTTGCCCAAGGTCACACAGCTAGTAAGTGTTAAGGATCTGAGGCTGGATTGGAAATAAGGTCCTCCTGATTCCATGGCCAGTGCTCTATTCACTGTGCTACCTAGCCGCCACTATGGAGTGGTATCTTGACTTTTTTTCAAATTAAATTTAAGTTAGGTAGAAATGTTCAAAGTCATCAGCTACACTCACTCTTCCAGAATGATCCAAGTCCCATTTCAAGACAAAAAATCAAGACTACTGGCAATGTCCCAAGATGTTGCGGATGACCTTGCCATCTTTGATATCTGGTCAATCTCTAAGTGCTCCAATGATGGCTTTAGCCATCTTCATGTTCATTGGAACAAATTGTTTTCATCCAACCATTCTTCTGGGAGAAATCTTCATATATTTAGGGTAGACATCCCACTAGCTCACTCGTTTGTTTGAGGCCTATCATTTACCTCAAATTAGTTTAATCCACATGCTGAAATGATGGTGTATGGGTGCTGCACATGCTCCAGCTTCTTGGAATCATATGTGAAAATCGGGTGACAAGTGCACACCAAAGATGGATGATCAGCCTTGAAAAGAGCTTGGCAAACCCTTGTACCACAGGTGCTAGACCTGAATTACCCACCCACATTCCCCATTTAATGAATTACATTTTTGAGGAAGGGCAGGATGGAGGGAAGGAAAGAAATGTATTGTAAATGGGAAAAATCTCAAAATCTGTTTGGTGTAAAACAACTATTGAAGCTGGGATTTTATTTTTGTTGTATTTCCTTCTGTTATATTATATGCATATATTATTGCTTTTATACATATTGCATGTATATATTATTGTTTTTTCTCTACTTTGGTACTCTCTTCTCTATACTGTCTCTCTGTCTCTCTCTGTCTCTGTTTCTGTCTGTCTGTCTGTCTGTCTCTCTCTCTCTCTCTCTCTCTCTCTCTCTCTCTCTCTCTCTCTCTCTCTCTCATAAAGCAAGAATCTCTGTGATAGTGAATCCATACCAGTTTTAGTGTTGGAAATTATTTTCAGAGATTAGAACCTCAAGTTCTTATGTGTTATGTGCCAGAGGGAGAGGGAGAGGGAGAAAGAGGTCTGTTAACATTATGTCTGTCACTACTGGTCAATCTGGACTTTACTGTCTGTCACTCTTTTACCATTGCTTGAACAAAAAAAAAGAAAGAATTTTTTATCATCATTCCAGAGAGGGCATTACACTATCAATAGAAAACAAGACATTTCTGTCAGATCTCTTACTCCTTCTGTTTCTATCAAATCTGCTCACACATACCCTGAAAGGTTTTTTTTTTTTTTTTACAGGATGAGCATCATAGATTTAGAGTAAGATAACCATGGAGGTTATCCAGGCAAACCTCAGACAGGTGAAATGAATTCTTCAAGTTTACAAAGACCAAGAGAGGCAGAACTGTGATTTAAACCCAGGACTTTTGACTCCAGATCCATAGTAATTTCCTGTACCTTTTGGAACCCTACTTCAAAAGTAATTCAGTGATTTGTGCATAGTTGGCACTTAATAAATGCTTGCTGAATGAGGTCAGGTTGTTGAATAACTTGACTTAGACCTTAGATTAGAATAAAGATAATGCATCAAACACCAGGCATTCTAGACATCTGTTTAGTAGGTAAGGCAAGTTGCCAGAGATGATGTCTCTCTGTTACTTCATCTATTGAAACGTGTACTCAGTTTACCAAAGGAGAAAAACAATACCAACATGTGATCAGAAAATTAAAGCAGTTATCTTTTGTGCACATTATCTTTGCTGTCTTTGAAGCACCTGTCTAACACAAAAATCAACTAAAGATTAAAAAAGGAGAGAAACCTGCAGATGTATCTATTTTTTATGCTTAAAATGAAATACAAACTAATGTGATAAACAGATAAAAGTATTTTCTCCTTTGTTTGATTTGAGCTAACCCCAAATAATGATTTTTTTGACACTTCTCAGATATAAAATTGTTGCATTTCCACAGTGAAAGGTAAATAAGATGGTTTATCTACATTAGGATTGCAGAGTATTTCTAGCATTCCATTTATCTATATTTTTAGATACATTTTTGAAAGCAAAACTTCTTGACAGACAAACTGCTTCCAGTAGTTAGTAATAGTAAACATAACTCTCTTAGCTATGATTAAAATTGAGTTTGATTTGCAGAACTGAATTAGATTAAATTCATTTATTGTTTATTTGTTTTAATTCTTTGACAAAAATATAGAATGACTTTATTTTTCCTAAAATGAAAAGAACATAAAATTAATCAGTCATTCAAATGAAAATATAGTAACTTCATATCTGACTTATGGAATATAAAATTCTGTATTTTGGCTTCTATGATCTTAAAAAATATTAAGATCAATATTGACAGACCAAAAATATGTGACTTTCTTCCATATTTCTTAAAGCAAACAAGTTTGATGAAATATTCCCCAGTCCCAATTTTTTTAAGTAGTTAAGGTTTATATTTAACTATCCGAGTAGGTCCTAATTGCTCCATTCTTTCAGGACCCATTTTTATTACTTTGTCCCATCTGCTCTTTTCCTGTTAGGTTTCTGCTTTGAAAGTTGTAATACATTATAGCGGAAAGCACATTGAACTTTGAGACAGGAGAGTCCTAGGCTCAAACACTGCCTTGAACATTTATGAATTATTTGTCCATGGACAAGTCTCTGACTTTCAGTTATTTTCTTTTTATGAAGTTTTTAAAATGTTGATAAATAATAGTCAAAAGAGTATTCTAAGTTAAAAAATACATTATGTATTTGAGCATATTGCAATCCATAAAGTATTAATTAATATCTAATACTATCATTTTAATTATTTTGGAGGGCTTCATTATCTTAGGCCTACCTTTCCTGGTTCTATATCCTGATGTTATATCCCTACATTCCTAAGGCCCTTACATATGGGTCCCACAAAGACTTACCTTTCAAAGTCAGTCAAATTTTCACTTTTGCTTGCCCAATACATAGGTTTCAGTGCTCTCCAGTGACTCAAGAAAAAGATGAATCTGAATATTCATTTCATCCAAATATAACCATTGAACTAAGAAGAATACTAATAATAATAACAATAATAAATATTGGTATCATTTCTATATGTTCCTGGTATGTTAAATGTTTTATAATTTTAATCTCATTCAGTCCTCACAATAACCCTGGGAGGTAGATGGTGCTATTATTACTTCTATTTTATATATGAAGTAACAAAAGAGAAAATGATTTGTCCAAAATTATTCAACTAGTAATTCTCTGATACTGAACTAGAATTTGAGCTTTTCTGACTGCAGGCCTTGTGCTCTATTTATGCTGCCACTTAGGATTAGTGACAGATAGGGAACATAGAAGGTTCAGACTTCTGGAAAGCACTGGATGGAATGCAACTACTTAAGCTTTTAGAGGGATTTGCCTTGACAAGGAGAAGTTACTTTTTCATGAGACACAATGATGAAAGCAGAGATAGAATACATTATTTTTTTCTCCTAAATTCTCAGTTCTTCAAACTTTTGCATTACTGAATCAAATCTGTCTTCTTAGTATGCCAGTCTCTTAACCTTCATGTCATCTTGACTCCTCTATTGACCTCACACTAAATCTCCAGTCTGTTGCCAATCCTATTGTTTTTAAATTCCCTACTACATATCTTGTATAGATAAATGGATATTGAATTTGATAGAGGACTTTCAAGCATAAAAAGAGTTGGAAAGAAAATTTGACTTTTAAATATATGATGCATAAGAGAAATAAAAAGGTAAAAAACCAAAACAAATCATAAGGAATTTGATAAGATCATTTTTTTTCCTAAACAGGAAAATGATGTCTATAACTCCTTAAAAAAAGTTCTTCTTTATTAGGTCAGTTAGAAGGAGATTATGTAGATGGAAAGCAGAGGTGTAAGTTGAAAGTGATGGCATAATTATCTAAAAACACAAAATTAAGTAATGAGAAATAAAAATGCACTTAGAATAGGGGAAAGGGTAAGATAACATGGGATATATTATCTAACATAAAAGAGGCCTCAAAGAGGAGAAAATAGGGGAAGCCAGGAGCAGAGCACAGGAACCTTACTGTCATTGGAATTGACTAGAAATCCATCTTACCATAAAACAAAGTGGTTGGGGAAGGGGATAAGAGAAGGAGGGAGGATCTATTAAAAAAGAGGGAAGGTTGGGCCACATAAAAGCCAGAAGGAAAACATGTTTGAGAATGTGAAGGATAAAAGGAGAGAGAGTAGGATAAACAGGGGTGGTGGAAATATGATGAAAGCAAATACATAATTGGTAATCATTAATATAAAAAATATTACAGTGATTTTCTGTGATAAAGACTTCATTTCATAAGCATATAGAAAACTAAGTCAAAATTATAAAATAAGAGTCATTCCTGAATTTTAAAAATGGTCAAAGGATATGTACAGGTAGTTTTCATACAATCAAAGCTATCTAGCCATATGGGAAAAAATTTTTTTTCTTAAAAATTATTGATGAGAGAAATGCAAATTAAAATAACTCTGAGCTACCACCACATACCTATCAGGTTAGTTAATATAACAGGAAAAGCAAAAATGACAAGTGTTGGAGGTGATATAGGAGAATTAAAATACTAACATAATATTGGTAAAGTTGTGTACTGATTCAAGCATTCTGGAGTGCAATTTGTAACTATGTCCAAAGGTCTCCAAACCATGCATATTCTTTGATTAAACAATGTCACAACTAGGTCTATATGTGAAAGTATTTATTTTAAGAGCACCTACATAATAAAAGCATTTAAAACTGTTATTTTAGTGATAAGATTTAGAAATTGAGGGGATGTCCATCATTTGGGAGAAAGATGGGCATGTTGTTGTATATAATTTTGATGGGATACTGTTGTGCTTTAAGAAATGATGAACAGGGGAGCAGAGCCAAGATGGCAGAGTAAAAGCAGAGATTTGCTTGAGCTCTCACCAAACCCCTATAAATACCTGTATAAAACAACTCTGAACAAACTCTAGAACTACAGAACCCACAAAATTACAGAGTGAAACAAATCTCCAGCACAAGACAAGTTGGAAGACTGACAGAAAGAGAGTATCACAGTGTGCGGGGTTGGTGTAGGGGGACAGAGCCAAGATGATGGAGCAGAAGCAGAAAAGTCCATGAGCTACACCCACAACCACTTCCAATACCTGTAAAATATGACTCTAAACAAATTTTAGAGCTACAGAACACACAAAGTGACAGAGAGAAACAAATCTCCCACTGAAGCCAGCCTGGCAGGCTGATAGAAATGATCTATAGCACCAGACTGGGAGCTGAATACATTTCCGCATGAGCCATACTGAGCCCCAGGCAGCCCTGAACTGCAGCCCAGACTGGCCAGAGCAGACTTCAGGAGAGTTAATCACCAGCAGCTATGGTGGTTTCCAGATTTCTCAACCCTTAAATTGCCAAAGAGAAAGTAAAAATCAGTGGGGTACTCTGTTGAAAATGGGTGAAGGAAGAGAGCAGTCTGGACCGTGCCCCCCAGGGTGAGAGTTGGCAGAGGCATGGCAGCTGCAGCTGCTAACACATGACTGTCTCCAGAGCTCCTGGCCTGCAGATCATAGGGGGACCAGGTGACCATTCAGAGGGTAATTTCTCTCACTTTAACCAGCTTAGATATGGATAGTGGTCTTGGGTGGTGGTCCTGGGATGTGTGACCAGTGTGTCAGAGCTGGTGGTGGCTGCAGAGAAGGCACCCTACTCAGACATATGACAACATTTGTGAAAACCCCAGCAATTTGGGACAAATCTCTCCACTCTGGAAGCAGAGTTCTACTATGGCAAAGAGTTCAAAAGCCAAGTAATTGGCTGGCAAGATGACCAAGCAGAGGAAGCACAATTACACCATAGAATCCTTTTGTAGGGCCAAAAAGGATCAAAACATGGAACCAGAAGAAATCATAAAAGGCAAAACTACTGCATCAAAAGCTTCCAAGAAAAATATGAAATGGTTACATGCCATGGAGGAACTCAATGAGGGTTTTAAAAATCAAGTAAGAGAAGTGGAGGAAAAATTGGGAGGAGAAATGAAAATGATGAGAGAAAATCATGAAAAGCAAGTCAACAGCCTGCTAAAGGAAACCCCCCAAAATACTGAAAAAAATAACATCTTAAAAAATAGACTAACTCAAATGTCAAAAGAGACCCAAAAAGACAATGAGGAGAAAAATGCCTTTAAAAGCCGAATTTACCAGATGGAAAAGGAATTTCAAAAACACAGTGATGAGAATAATTCCTTCAGAATTAGAGAGGAGCAAATGGAAGCTAATAAATATGTGAAATCAAGATACTATAAAGCAGATCCAACAGATGAAAAAAAATAGAAGGCAATGTGAAATATCTCATTGGAAAAACCACTGACCTGGAAAGTAGATCCAGGAGAGATCATTTAAAAATTAT
>NW_027186473.1:35376387-35426159 GCF_028583685.1 Petaurus breviceps papuanus
CAAAAAAAAAAAAAAAAGAAGAAGAACCTAGAAATCATCCTTCAAGAAATCTTCAAGGAAAATTGCACTGATATTCTAGAACCAGAGGGCAAAATAGAAATTGGAAAGAATTCATCAATTGCTTCTTTAAAAAGATCCCAAAAAGAAAACACTGAGGAATATCAGAGCTAAATTCCAGAGTTCACAGGTCAAGGAGAAAATATTACAATCAGCCAGGAATAAACAATTTGAAGATTGTGGAAACACAATCAGGATAACACAAATCTAGCAGCCTCTACATTGAGGGATCAAAGGGTTGGACTATTATATTCTAGCAAAGGAGTCTAGTACTAAAACCAAGAATCACCTACCCAGAAAAACTGAGTATAATGCTTCATGGGAAAATATGGTCATTCAATGAAATAGAGGATTTTCAAGTATTCTTGATGAGAAAACCAGAGCTGAACAGAAAATTTGACTCTCAAATACAAGAAACAAGAGAAGCATGAGAAGGTAAATGTGAAAAAGATAATGTAGGGAATTTATTATATTTGAACTATTTACATTCCTACATGGAAAAACTATAATTGTAACTCATGAGACTTTTCCAAGTATGGGGATACTTGAAGGTAATATGTGTGTATGTATATATATGTTTATATAGGATGGGGTATGTGTGTATAATACATATGTGAGGCTGTGTATACATGTGTATATGTATGCATAGACAGAGGCCACAGGATCAGTTGAAAAGGAAGGGGTGATATATAAAAAATAAAATTAAGATGTGAGAGAGGAATATGATGAGAAAAGGAGATAAGGAGAGATAGAATAGGTTGAATAATCTCATTTTATATGAGGCAAGAGAAAATTGTTACAATGGAGGGGAAGATCAGGAAGGTGAAAGGGAACTAGTCAATATCACTCTTCATTGAATTTGGTTTAAAGAGGCAGTAACATACACACTCAATTGGGTATCTTACTCTATAAGAAAGTAAGGGGGAAGGGGATGAGAAGGGCGATGATAGAAGGGAGGGCAGTTTTGGGCAAGTGGGGAGTTAGAAGCAAATACTTTTGAAAAGGGACAGGGGGTCAAAGTAGAAAACAGAAAACGGGGGGGTCAGGATAGGATGGAGGGAAATATAGTTAATCTTTCACAATATAGCTACTATGGAAATGTTTTGCATAACTACATATGTACAACCTATATTGAATTGCTTATCTTTCCAGTGAGGGTGAGTGAGGAGGGAAGAAGGGAAAGATTCTGGAAATCAAAGTTTTACAAACAAATTTTGAAAAAAAAAAATTTTTCACATGCAACTATAAGATAATAAATAATAAGTATAAGATAAGAAATAAGATATATAGGCACTGGGGTATAGAAACCCATCCTGCCCTGCTAGAATGTTAGAAGGGGTATGGGGGAGGTTATAAGAGAGCAGATTAAGTGAAGAGGTATTCAGTAGGCTCTCTATTTTAGTATTTGGGGTAGGGGAAACATGGGGAGAAAATTTGTAACTTAAAATCTTGTGGAAATGAATGTTGAAAACTAAAAATAAACTAATAATTAAAAAAGGAAAGAGTATATCACACCAGGCCGGGAAAAGAGTGGAACACAATCCAATGTAGGATACCCAGGCAGAGACCTAGCTGGAGCAGGCCTCAGGGCAATGAATCACTAGCAGCTGTTGTGTTTTCTAGACTTCTCTGCCAAAAAAAACACCAAAGACAAGATAGAAATTCAGTGGAGAAAGTCTGTCAGACCTGGGTGAGAGAAGAATGTGGTCTGGTCCCAAGCCTGAGACAGCGTAGATGGCAGCAGCAGTGGGGGGCTCTTTATAGAGATCCAGGCCCATGAACAGTGGGGGGATTAAGTAGTGGATCAGAGGGAGATCTCAAGGTTCACTTTACTGGCACTGGAGCAGGATACTTTTGCTTTGCCCTGCTTAGATTGGGGTCTCAGTCCTGGGTGGCAATGAGAAGGAGCACTGGTGTGGTGGAGCTTATGGTAGCTGTTAAGAGGCTATCTTCACAGTTTCAAGGGAGAAAATAGGTCACTCACAGATCAGAGAACAGGCCAGGAGAGGAAGAAATACCTCTCTGTGGATCATACCACCTTAGAACATTTGAAAATGTGTAGGTGCCTTGAAGTATCACTGACAATAGTTGCAAAATCCCTGAAACTTGGGACAGAGCATTCTCTACTATGTTTTGTTTTGTTTTTTGCTTTATGGAGGGAAAAAAGTTACGTTCCCAAGGTCACATGGTTACTTTTTGTGTTAAGTGTCTGAAGCTGGATTTGAATCAGGTCCTCTTGGCTTCAGGGCCAGTGCTATATGCCACCCAGTCACCCCCATTCTCTGCTCTGGAAGCAGGGCCCTACCTTGACAAAGAGTTCAAAAGTCAATTAACTGGCCAGGAAATGAGTAGACAGCATAAAAAAAATATTAGACTATAAAATCTTCCTTTGGATCAGAGATCCAAAGATCAAAGAAAGTAAAGAAAAAGTATCTTTGATCTGTATTCAGGTTCTACCAGTTCTTTTTCTGGAAATAGATGACACCTTTCATCATAAGGTTTGCTTAACTGTATTCAATCACTTAACTGCTGAGAATATCTAAGTATAGTATATAGAATATCTAAGTATAGTACAGGATAGTAGATCATCATACAATAGTGCTGTTGCTATGTAGAAAGTTATCCTGGTTCTGCACATTTCACTTTGCATCTGTTCATTTAAGTCTTTCCATGTTTTTCTGAGAACATCCTATTCATAATTTCTTTTTTTTCAAATTTTTGAAATTTCTAAATTGATTTATATATTTTTAGTTTTCAACATTCATTTCCACAAGGTCTTGAGGTCAAAAGATCAAATATTAAATCATACAACCAAAAGAAAACAATAAAGTCGAAACTCTTACATAAAAAGCACCCATGAAAAATATGAATTAGTCACATGCCATGGAAAAGCTCAAAAATGATTTTGAATATAAAGGAAAAGAAGTTGAGGTAAATTGGTAAGAGAAATGAAAGTAATGTTAAAAAATTGTGAAAAATTAGTCAACATCTTGGTAAAGGAAAAGCAAAAAATCCTGAAGAAAATAACACCTTATAAAATAGACTAACCCAGATGGCAAAAAGAGTTCCCAAAAGTCAATAAGGAGAAGAATGCCTTGAAAAGTAGAATGGGACAAATGGAAAAGGAGGTCCAAAAATTCACTGAAGAAAATAATTCATTAAAAATTAGAATGGGGCAAATGGATGCTAATGTCTTTATGAGAAATAAACTATAAAATAAACCAAAAGAATGAAAAAAATAGAAGATAATGTGAAATATCTCATTAGAAAAACCGCTGATATGTAGAATAGATTGAGGAGAGATAATTTTAAAATTATTTTACTACCTGAAAGTCATGATCAAAAAAAGAGCCTAGACATGATTTTTCAAAAAATTATCAAGGAAAATGGACCTAATATTTTAGAACCAGAGGGTAAAATAGAAATTGAAAGAATCCACCAAATGTCTCAAAAAAAAAATCCCAAAAAGAAAAATTCAAGGAATGTAGTGGCCAAATTCAGGATAACACAGGATCTAGCACCTTCTACATTAAGGGATTTGAAGGTCTTGGAATATGATATTCTGGGGGTCAAAGTAGCTATGATTAATCACTTACCCAGCAAAACTGAGTACAATACTTCGGGAGAAAAAATTGGGTAACTTCCCCTATAGAAATGTAGAGGGAAAGAGAATGAGGCGGGGAGGATTTGAAAGAAGTAAAGATTAGGGGAGGGGGTAGTCAGAAGCAAACACTTTTGAAAAGAACAGGGTCATAGGAAAAAAATAAATAAATTGAGAGGGAACAGATGGAGGATAATATAGTTAGTCTTTCAAAATATGACTTATGAAAATGTTTTGCTTAACTACACATGTATAGATTATATTGAATCGCTTGCTTTCTCAACAAGTGTGGGTGAGGAGGGAAGAAGGGAGAACATTTGGAACTCAAAGTTTTAATAACAAATGTTAAATTTGTTTTACATGCAACTGTGAAATACAATTATATAGGCAATGGGGTATAGAAATCTATCTTGCCCTACAAGAAAGTGAGCGGGAAGCTGATGGGGAAGGGGGTGGAAGGGAGGGCAGAATGGAGAAAGGGTAATCAGAGAAAATGCCATCTTGGGGTGGAGTGATAGGGGGGACATGGGAAGAAAATTTGAAACTGAATACCTTTTGGAAATGAATATTAAAAACTAAAAATATATAAATCAGTTTATAAATTTCAAAACTTTGAAAAAAAAAAGAAATGATGAACAGGATATTCTCAGAAAAACATGGAAAGACTTACATGAACTGATGCAAAGTGAAATGTGCAGAACCAGTATAACTTTGTAAACAGCAACAGCAATATTGTATGAAGATCTACTATTAACTTCGATATTCTTAGCAATTAAGTGATTGAAGACAGTTAAGCAAACCTTATGATGAAAGGTGTCATCAATTTCCAGAAAAAGAACCTGAATACAGATCAAAGATACTTTTTCTTTACTTTCTTTATTTTCTTTTTCTTGTTTTTGTTTGTTGTGTTTTATTTCACAGAATGATTTTCATGGAAATATGTTTTGCATGACAACACACGTGCAACTTTATCAGCTTACTTTTCTTCTCAATGGAACAGAGGGTAAGGAGGGAGAGAATTTGGAACTCAAAATCTAAAAACTGGTTAAAATAGTTTTGCATGTAATTAGGAAAAAATAGAATGTTAAACAAGATTTTGAAAAGAATTTATCAGTAAGTGGGAGTAAAGACAAAAGCTTAACATTTGAAGAATTGAGAGTCAAGAAAAGTTTCTTTCAAAATATCAGACCTAAGCATAGTTGTAGGTAGAGGAGCGTAGACTACACTTAACAAATATAATGTATTTTTTCTCATATTAACCTTGATATTTTTTCTAAGATAGTTATATGTAACAAATCATAGGAAGTGATACTAGAATGTCAGTGCTGAAAGGGCTAAACGAGATAATCTAGTTTAAGCCACTCATTTTATAAATTAAGCTAAATATTTTATTGGGAAAATGTATTAAATTAAAATGAATAGTTAGAACTGGAAGCATTTTAGGGGTTATCTATTCTAAATCAATGAATTACAGATAAATAAACTGATTTGCAAAGATGGAAAGTGTCTCTCTTTCCCAGTGATTAAGCAGTTTCTCAATGAACTTGGAGCAATTCTCACTTATAACACCTGTATAATAAGGAGAATATAGAATTTATTTAAAAAAAATAAAACTTTTCATCCTTCTCCTTAAGGCCAGAAGAATTGCATTTTCCTCCTAAATCTTATATTCTCCTATCTAGGGTTAAAAATTGTCTGACACAACCATAGCTGCAGGAGAGTGTTGTGACTGAGGTATTTGATTTACTCTTGAGAACACTAACTTTTTAGAATTTAAATCATGTACCAGAGGCAATTCCTAAGGAAGAAAACATCATGTACCATTGTTCTTTCCTCAAAAACAGTAATAAAAATCATCTATGCCCTGGTAAAAGGGACTGGAATGTAAAAGATATTTCATGGGGCCATACTCTGCATAGAGGAAAAAAATTCTGGATCATTTATAAACATTTTTGGGGTGGGGAGAGGACTTTAGACATGATCTCTGTGGGGTAGGGATTTCCAAATGGACGCTTGGTTTATTAATGCAGATTATCAACTCCTTAGTAGTACATACTTTTGAAATTGCTTAAGGGCACTGAGAGATTAAGTGAGTTCTTCTTTGTGAAAAAACTATACAAAGTCTTAAAAAGCAAGTCTTTCTGACTCCAAGGTCAGACTTCAATCTACAATGCAATACTTATTTTCACAAATTAAATGTACAATTCTTGATATTGCATATTTTTCTTTGGTTCTCAAACTACATGAGTTATTATTTTTGAACTGAACATTCATCACTGTGATTGTTTTTGTGCTTGCGCATGATTTCTTCAGTAATATATTTGATTGTTATTATTTTGAAATGAAAGGTGTTGCTCCTCTTTCCATATCACACCTAAAATGAAATTCTTTAATCCTTACACCTTATAATCTTTTGGCACCAGTTTTCTGATTCTGTTTGAATATCATAAGGAAAAATCTGAATCTTTAATTCTATCATATGTTCCCACTTTCAGAAAGCCAGCCAAATAGTTGCCTACTGTAATCTAAAAACTTTGACACTGAAGCAAAATACATTTTTCTTCTCTTCCTGAAAGAATTTACAATACATTTAGAAGATGAAATAAAGTGTTCTATTCTTCAGAAGATACTCTTCTATCAGTTTAATAAATGAAAATGTAGCCAAATCAATGTCTGTAGTTATTGTGAATAGTAAAATCCAGGGCTACACAATAAGAGTGTTTTTATCTGTTTATATATGGCAGTGCCATTACTGTTAGGTCGTTTGTGTAAAATATAGTAAAAATGGAATTATCCAACAATTTCACTTCTCTCTGGTTAAAGATTATTCATTTCATTCCCACCTTTATTTCTTCTTAATATGGAGAAGAAAGTTATCCACAAAAATCTTACTCTCCTATGAAAATGTGTGAGAGATAGGAAATCCACCTAATTCATAACAAAATTGAATGTGAAAAGAACTAAGTGATCCAGGTCAAATGTGATTTTAGTTTCCTGATGTCTCTCCATTCACATCATCATGCTCTGATGACTTATCATGATATAAATATGGTTCTCTATTTTTAAAAGCTTTGACAATGAAGCTCCAGCTATAAGAAACTTACATGCTGGAAAATTTTTGAAAGCAGTCCAATAATAGCCTGTGTCTGCATTCTGTCAATGAAATCTAGTAAAGTATAGAAAAACTCGTCAATACAGATAATCACTATATGATAAATTATGTATCCATGGAAATACAGAAAATAAAGAAAAAATTACAAAGACCCTCAGACTTTCCAGTTCTATAATGATGGTGACAAAGTAGTAGAAATAGGAGCAGCAGAGGAAATTAGAAGCACAGTTTATTAGCTGTCTATTAATGTCGGTTTAGTTGTTGGTATTCTAATTGTGAAATTTTAATACCTTTAGCCAAGTCAGACGTAACACTGGGAGAACTATAGTCTATTAATATTAATATTTATAATACACAAATCATTTCAGTTACTAATATTTATAACATAAAAATCATTTCATAGTTAACTGATTCTACTTTTAGGGTAGTTTTTGTACAAAGCACCTTAGAATGATGACCACTACCAAAAAGACCACAAAGGAAGACAATTACAAATTACACAATATTTATTTCAGATGTTTATGAAGAATTTAATGTTCTATGAAGAGAATAAGATATCCATGAAAGTCTAAATTAAATCAAGTTTCCACTAAAAGGTGAACAAAATGCAAAAGATGGAACATTTTTACTTCAGATTGTATAAATATTATATAATAATACGTATATGGGTGTACATACAGTTTCAATATCTATATTTCTATCTAAAATAGAAAGGGAGAGAGAAAGAAGAAAAATAGAAAAAGAAAGAAAAAGGGCGAAAAAAGCTTTCAATAACTAGTACTTTAAGGAGAATTTTGAAAGATATTTAACATACTGATAGCCAGATAAAAATATTTAGATGAAAAGATGATTTTGAACATTTCTAACTAGTAAATTTACTAGTTATCAATAACTAATAAAATAACTAGTTTCCAACATTATTAATGAATGATTTTTCCCATGTATACACATATTTTTGACAAAGCTAAAACTAAATACTGAACTGGAAAATGACAAAAAACTTATTATTTTCAATGAAAAAAAAATAAAGAAATTTTTGTCCACTCCACCAAAAAAAAAAAGCACATAAATGCAGGGAGAAAAGGAAATAATAAAATAACAGGTTTGTCACAAATTACTATTTATAAAAAATATTACATGAAATTTATAAGTTGTCTCCCTAATTTTACAATGAAACCCAACAAGAAACCACCCAAGTCAGTAAACTTGACAGACACTGACCACTTTAATTCAGACAATATTCTTGGTTATAAAATCTTGTAGACGAGGATTGTAAAAGATTTTCTAGGAGATCATGGACAGAAATTGTGCAAATTAAGATGAGAGTGGACTGGAAAAAGTGGAATTAATATTCAGAATATCAATTTCTATAAGATGACAATTCCATCAAAATGTAGAATTGTGGAGGGTATTTATATTCTTTTTTTATTGTAGAGTCTTCCTAAATTAAGGGTTAGACCAATATTGAGGAGACAATCCTGCCCCCTATGACTGCCATTGATGCATTTTCTTACTCCCTCTTGATAACTGGTAGAGAGGATTGCAGAGATATACACCCATGGCACATTCTGGCTTTTATTCGTATTCAGGGGATACACAGAAGACTGTATTTTGTGACCTAAATGGTGACCTTATCTTTCACGCAATGAGCCACTGGAAATGGGGCAGGGAGTCAAGCTAAATTTTGTTTTAATTACTGAAACTTAAAAATATAATAAGAAAAGTAAAAGAAACCTATTACAAAACTAAATATTGAAAGTTACAAAATAAGAAATGTGTTGTGCACAACAGGAAGCAAGAGAAAATAAAAAAAATATATAGCAATAAATTTCCATTTCAATAAAACCCATATAATAAATATGTTGTGTTGAGAGCTGTCCATCTTTTCTTTGCTTCCTTTTTCGTTTTAGTTTTTGTTTTTTCTCTGCTGTATACTTTTAAATTTATTCTTTTCCCCCTTCTTCTTCCACCTCCAGAAGGCTACAATTAACTGTGGATATATGTATACATAGATATAGAAATATAGATACACATATACATACATACACATACATAGTTCTTGTCCTTTCTTCTCAAAGAGGACCAAAAAGACATCACTATGTTGGAGTAAAGTTTCAGAGTGTCCAGTTGTGGCTATTCAGACCAATATAAGCTCAGAATCCTCAAACACAGGTTGGACACAGATAGTCCATGTGAACATTTAGGATGAATTCTCTAAATTTGTGCATCTAACCTCTCTTTTGAACCACTTCCGTTCTGCTTTACTCATGGAGCACTACACCTCTTCTGATGTGGGAACATCATGATAAGCCTTCCTGTGCCAGTGTCTCCATTGGCACATAAAAACTTCCAAAATTCTCAAGAGAGACCTTAAGAGTGTCCTTGTACTTTTTCAGTCCACCATGTGAGTCCTTGTCCTGTGTGAATTCTCCATAAAATTTTCTTTTTGGCAAGCATACATTTTTTTTTCAAACAACATGGCCAACCCATTGAAGTTGTGCCCTCTAAAGTGGAATTTGAATGCTTGGAAGTTTAGTTCAAGAAATAACCTCAGTGTCTGGTATCTTATCCTTTCAGAATATCTTCAGAATCTTCCTAAGAAAATTCAAAGGGAAGCAATTCATTTCCTTGGCATGGTGCTAGAATACTGTCCAGGTTTCATAGGCATAAGACAATGAGAAGTGGACAACGGCTTTCTAGACTTTCAGAATGGTAGCCATCCTAACACCTCTTCTCTCCCACACTTTCCTTCTGAGCCGTTGAAACACTGAACTAGCTCTGACAATGTTAACCTCATTATCAAGGTGTACATCCCTGGAAAGTGTACTACCAAGGTAAGTGAACTTATCCACAGTATTTAAAACTTTTTCATTCTCCAATGGTGGCATGTATGGATGATGTGGTGGTGTCGGATGCAATTCCTGAGCTTTCTTGGTGTTAATTGTTAGACCCAAATTAGCAGAAGCAACAGAGTATCAAACCATACTTTGTTGCATCTCAACTTCAGAGTCCACTGTTATCTGTAAACAGAAAATCATGCACCAACAATGCCTCCACTTTTGTCTTGGCTTGACACCTTTTAAAGTAGAAACATTTAATATCTGTGCAGTAGCTGACCTGGATTCTTTCTCATTGAAAGCACTTGATAACATCACAGAAAACATCATGTTAAAAGCATGAGAGCAAGCACCCTGCCTTGTTTCACTACATTGTTGACTGGAAAAGGATGAGAGCATTATCCATTATCCAGAACCAAGGCAAGCATGCCATGGTGAAATTGACATACAATACAAATTGGCATAAAATACTGCTGAACCTTTCTGGGCAACAAAGTTTTGGTGTACTTTTCCATGAGCCCTCTGTATCAAAGGTCTTGGTCAGATCTGCAAACATTTTACACAGACCTGTGTTCTTCTCCTGGAATTTCTCCTTGAATTGTCTGGCAGCAAACACCACATCAACTGTTCCTCTACCCTTTTTGAAACCACACTGTCTCTGAGGCAGATGACCATCTTCCATGTGAAGGATAAGCCTCTTAAAGAAGACTCTAGAAAGAATCTTGTCAGCAATGACTAAGAGAGAGACTATTCCTGTCCCCTCTCCCCATGTTTGTCACAGGACAATCTATTAATTTTACCTTTATAGAGATGGACAGTGAAGGAATCCTTGAACTCTTATGGGATAATCTCTTGCCATATTACCTAAAAAATGTTATTCAGCTATTTTATTAACAATGGAGATCTTTCCTTCTAAATCTCACCTGGAACAGAATCAGTGTTTTGCCACACAAGAGGAACCTAATAGTATTTAAAACCTCTTCCTCACTTGGAACTTCAGTTAGGGAGGGATTAGCTTCAACCTGAGGTAAACAGTCAATAGCCATTCATTGACTAATGATGGTCTCTTGAGAACTATAGATATGTTCAACCCATCTCTCTATGATCATATCCTTATCATCAATCAATGTGACTCCATCAACACTGAGTAGTTGACATGCACCATAGGTCTTTGACCTATAAAAATCCTTCAGGGCATCATAAAAGCTCTTTGGATTGTTAATATAAACATAAAACTGAATTCCATCTACCTTGTTACTGAGCCAAGAATCCAACATCTCTCCAAGCTTTGCTTGTACTTTACATTTGCGGAACTTAAAAACAACCTTCTTAGAGATGGATGAACTATTCTGCTGGTAAACCTTGTGGAATTTTTTTTTTCATTTAGCAGCATCTGAATTTCTCCATCATTTTCCTCAAACCAGTCTTGATGTTTAGAAGTTTTCTGACCCTAATGAGAAAATGTAATCCTATACACCAAGTCTCTGAAAGCTGCCCACTCTTTTTCTGTTCCTTTGTTTCCAACTGTATTTTGACTCAACTTTCCCCCCAAGTTAGCAAGAAAATTTTCCCTCTGAGAAAAGAGCTATAATCTTTTGACATTAATTCTTTTGGTAACCATTTTGCCTTGGAAATGCCACTTTTGTGAAATGTGAATATTTAGCTTTGAGAGGATAAAGGTATGATCAGTCAAGCACTCTGTGCTGCACATTGCCGATCTCACTTTTACATCCTGTCTGTCTTTTCTCTTTTGTAAAGCCAAGCATGAGCAGCTTTCCAGAGGACTGCTGCTGTGAACAGCTTTGATGTTCTAATCACATAGTATAGTGAACTCTCTATTTATACAGCAGTAAACTAAAGCAAAATACTCACAGAAACAAAAGTACAGCATTCACAATGTTATCACTTATCACTAAAGTGGCCACATAGTTTTAAACAAAACATATAATTCAGTAACTCCTTAATTCAATCATCCTTAAGGAGCAAGTCTCCTTAAGGGACACAAAGTACAGAATTAAAAGTTCTCCACCCCTAGGTCACATTATCTTAATCTCTCAATCAAAAAGTCTTCTTTCTTCTTGATTGGAGATTAGTTTCCAATCAGCCTTAGCTCAATTGTCCTTAAAAGGTATAAGGTACAGAGTACAAAGTTCTCCCACCCTTAGGCCACAGTAAATCATTATCTTTTCAGTCAGTATTAAGTACCCAAGGAGAGGTCTTTTCACTTTGGCTTGATGCTGGCTCACAAATTCCATGGTTCCTCTTCCATGGTCACAGCTTTTGCCTGAATTTACCCAACTGTCATCTGGATTCAAAGGCAGGCAGCTCTCAGCTCCTTGTCCAGCTCCTCATTCAGTTCCATATTGAAGTTCACAGTATCCAGTCCACTTTGAATCCTTCTGAGTTTCTGTTTCTAAGAAGACAAAGCTTAACAGAGCCAAAACAACAGTTATAAAATTACCAGAACCATCATCAATTCACTATCTGACTGGGAAACTACTGCAAACCCATAAACAAGGTCTGAGAACTCAACACAGACACACAAACAAGGTCTGAGAACTCAACACAAACCATCAGTATAGTCCCAGGACCTCCAAAACCCTCCTCCAGGATTTCTGTAAACACACAACAAGAAAATCCTCTTTCAGGGCTTCCAATAAGGTCCCAGGATTTCTGTGCAAAGTATTACAAACAAAAATCAACACAGAAGAAGAGACAGATTACTGCCACCACAAGTGTTCCCTTCTCAATTGTGACACCACGATTGTTCCCTTCTCAGTTCTGCTCTTTCCCAGCTTGTGCTTAGATTTTTATCTGCTCATTAGATCCTCCCTGTTTCACCCCTTCCTGTTGCATCAGTAAGTTCCTCCCCCTGTGGGTTTCACAAGTTCTGTTTCTTAACAAAGACTTGGTATAATCACGGGCAAGGCTCAACTGAAACAAGGTGCTAAGTACTTGTTTGTTTTCCTTATCCTTACATGCTTACAATCACATAGTATATTAAATGCCAATGTTTGCTATGAGGTTGTATCCGAAAAGTTTTATTGTAGTTGGGAAAATGCAAGACAATGCTGATGATGAGAAGGTCCTGAGAGGCACAAATCTTCATTAGTAAGTGTCCATTGCTGTTGCTGTTTCCCACTCAATCCTTCCCTAGGAATCCTTGCCAAGTGTGGTAGTTAGTCTGAGCCTACTCTAGCATTAAAGTCACCCAGAATTATAAACTTGTCCTCTTTTGGCACATTGATGATAAAGGTATCCAGGTTATCACAAGTTTTTTTTTTCTTTTACCTAATCATTTGGACCTGTTTTTTTTGTGCAAAATATGTGCAAAGGCAATTCCACTCACCATAGGCACATGAAACATGTACACATTTATAGACAACACATAATCTAGTAGACCTGAAAGATGAACAGCTCTTGTTAAAGGAAAACTCAGCAGGTGCCACATTAAAATAGCAATCCTTAGTGAAACGAGACAGGCAAATGAAGGTCAATTTATTTAGGGTGGAGGTGGATACAGGTATTTTTGTTTCGTTTTGTTGTTTTTGGAGTTGCTGCAGTGAAGGTGAATGTCATGATGGTGGTATAGGTTTTGTTATCAGAACTGATCTAGTCAACAAGATTGTATGCCTATCAAAAGGAGTGAATGAGAGGCTCAGGACAATGCAATTTCCACTTGCAGTAAAATGTCATATCACCATCATCAGTGCCTATGATCCCACCATGGAATTGTCTTTGCACATGCTTTTATATTTTTTTTTGTGTTTTGACTGCAGTGAGATTCCCAGCTGCCATGATATTCAGGTCAGGATTGGGTAAGCCGACAATTTTAGGCACTTTTTCTAGACCCTTCCTTAGCTAAGGAGATAAGCAATGCAATCCTCAAAAAGCTCCTCAGACACTCTGGGTGCTGGGAAATTCCATGGCTGCTTCTAATGAGAAGAGGACCCTATTGTCTGTTCTACCTTGTGCAGGATTGGGATCACAGTTCCCAGTATATCTGCACCTTCTGCTTCATCACTTGCCTGTTGTCACAGGACTTTGAGAAAGGCAAATTATTAAAATAGTGTGGGTGATGCTTTTTATTGATGGGTATAAAGCCAAGCACACACAGTTGTCCAAAGGACTGCTGCTGTGAATAACTTTAAGATTCTGATCACATAGTATAGTGAACTCTCTATTTATTCAACAGTAAACTAAAGTAAAACATTCACAGAAACCAATGTACAACATTCACAGCAATATAACATAACAACTTATTATTAAAGTGACCACATATTCTTAAACAAAAGATACCATTCAGTAAGTCACAATCTGAATTAATCAATATAAAATACCCACCTAAAGGCTTCTTTCATCTTGATTGAAGATTGGCTTCCAATCATCCTAAACTCAATCATTGTTAAGGAGCAATCATCTTTAAGAAGTAGAAAATAGAAAGTACAAAGGTCGTCCACTGCTATCTCACTGTAAATCATAATCTTGCCAATCATCTCTAATACCAAATAAAAGATCTTTTACCTTGACTGTAGCCTGACTTCCAGATTCCATGGTTCCTCTTTCATGCTCCCAGCTCTTGCCTGAATTCACCCAACTGTCACCTTGATTCACAGGTACACAAATCTCAGCTCTTGGTCCAGCTCCCTGTCCAGCTCCATACATAAAACTTAGCAGAGTTACAACAATACTCACACTGCTAGCAACATCATCAATTCTCTTTCTGCCTATGAAATCATCATAGACCAACAGTGTCTATATCTGTGTAATTAACACAAATCATCAGTAAAGTCCCAGGACCTCTGAAAACATTAGTAAAACCCTCCTTCAGGACTTTTATAAACACACAAGAAAGTTCTCTCTCAGGGCTTCTGAACAAGCTGTAAGGTCCCAGGGCTTCTGTTAGCAGAAGCAAAACCCTCTGTAGTATACAGGACTGACAAAGTAACAAAATTCAACAGATAGAATGTTTCTCTGAGAAAGTAACATATTGAGCATACAGAATACTTCTTCTGACAAAGTAACACCAACACAAATCACACAGACAGAACAGACCAACAGGGCCAACACTGTAAGTATTCACCCTCTCAGTTCTGCTCAGTCCCAGTTGTGCTCGAGCTTTTATATCATCAGCTCCTTCCTGTGCTGCCCTACTCTTAGGTTCTTCCTGATATGGTCTTTGGCAAGTTTCTCCCCCTGTGGGCTTCATGGGTTCTATTTCTAACAAAGACTGGATATAGTCACAGGTGAGGCTCAAAGACACTTGAAAAGCTGAAACAAGGAGCTAAATACTTAAACAAGGAGGTCAGTACACTTTTGTTTGCCATTAAAATGGATAAATTGGATTTCAGTGAGACAGAATTGCACAAAGTCATTGGCCTTACTCTCTCCTCTACAGTCATCACAGTTCTTTGGCAGTTTAGAATCAAGATGACTTTACAGTGGATGACCTTAGTGTCTTTGAAGTCTAACCAAACTCTAAGTGCTCCACAGCTTCTCCTTCAGCTGTCTTCATGATCAATTGGAACAGACTATTCTAATCTGCCCATTCTACCACAGGAAGTGTTAATTTGTTTGGGGTAGACACCCCCCTAACTCACCAATGGGTTTGCGACTTTTTGGTTACCCTCAACCTGGTTTAGCTCATCTGCCAAAAAGTTTCACTAGTGTGTGACACTGAACATGCTACAGCTTCATGGAGCCAGAGGGGAAAGTTAAGTGGAACAGGTGGACACCAAAAGTAGAAAGCAATCCTGAAAAGGGCCTGGCAGCCTTCAACCAGTGATACTAGTCTTCACTTAACAAACCCTATATACATGGACACATGTGTGCATGCATACGTAAACCCACACACATACATGCTTACTTTACTTTCCTTAACAAATTCTACTTTTGCTTTTTTTATGCTTGCATATATCTCTTATTTCCAATCTCTCCTAACTCCACTACTTTACTTGTATCTTCTAACTTGCCCTCCTATTACTTAACCTAAGCCCCTCCAAGGATCTCTCCCTTATTTTCCAATTTCTATTAATCTAAACACCCTTCTATGCCCCTCTTTAATCTATTCCCTCACCCTCACCTCTAATGATCTCTCCCTTATCCTCTCCCCTCTCACTATCACGTTAGCATTTTATTTCTTTCTGAAATTGAAATATTTATACATGCATATTTATATGTCTGTGTGCATATGTATATGCATATATGTGTAATATAATATATGTATGCGTGCATGCATGTACGTGTGCATGTATGTATGTATGCATGTTTGTATCATTCCCTCTTGAACCCATTCCCAATGAATGTAGGTTTCCAGAACTAACACCTAACAACACTCCTTCCCCATCTAATGTCTCTGTTTCAGTTCTTCCTCTTGCACCTTATTTGTATAAAATAATTACTTTTTTTGGCTTTTCCTAAATGGTTTTACTTTTTTAAAGTCATACCATATTCAGGCTTTCCCTAAACATTCTTATGACCTACCCAATTACTAACAACACGATTAGACATGCGTTTTACATTTTACATACGCAAAAGTTAAACATTCTGATTTTATTGAGTCCCTTGTAATTAGTCTTTGGCATGTACATTTATTTCTCTCAGTTCTTGTATGTCAAATCTCCTATTCAGTTCATATTTTTAAATAAAGTTCTGAAAGTCTTGACAGTTGATTGTGTTCATTATTTTAAATTCAGTATTATGCTTAGCTTTGTTGGGTATGATATTATCAGCCATACCCCCAGTTTTTTGTTTTGTTTTGTTTTGTTTTGGTCTTTGATATACACTCTTCTAAGAACAGTGGTCTTTTAGTGTCACCGTTGCTAGGTTTTGTGTGATTCTAATTGGGGAACCACTTATGAAAATGTTTTGTTTTGTTTTGTTGTTGCTTGTAATATTTTATCCTTGAGTTGAGGGTTTCAGTATTTAACTATAGTATTTTTATGGGTTTTCCCCATAAGGTCTGTTTCAGGTGAATTGTTTATTTTCATATTTCTACTTTCCCCTCTTGTAATGTTTCAGAACAATTTTCTTTAATTATTTCTTGTATTATTATATTGGGATTATTTTATCATAATTTTCAGGTAGTCTGATAATTCTTATGTTTATTTTTCTTGATCTGATTCCCCAAAATGCTCTTCTTTTTTCATCTTTTATTTGTTTTAAAATTTTTATTAATATTTTATAACTTATCTAGCTTCACATTGCCCAATTCAGATTTTCAAGGTGTCATTTTCATCTTTCAGATTTTGCATCTTCTTTTCTAAATGATTGACTTTTTTCATAATCTTGTTTGTTACTTTTTCCTGAAACTCATTTGATTTTTTTTAAGCAATTGGGGTTAAGTAACTTGCTCAAGGTTACACAGCCAGTTATTTCTGGGTGTGGGGCTGAGTATCTGAGTCCAGGATTCAATCTCCAGGTCATCCCAACACTGGAGACGGTGCTCTTACTTGCTGAGCCACCTGGCCACCCCTAAGCAACTGGGCTTAAGTAACTTGCTCAAGGTTACACAGCAAGGTGTTTCTGGGTGGGTGCTAAGTGTCTGAGCCCGGTATTTGATCTCCAGGTCATCCTGACACTGGAGCCAGTGCTCTTACTCTCTGTGCTACCTGGCCTCCCTGCCATCTCATTTGATTTTTAAAATCTCTTTTAAGTACTTTTATGAATTCTTTGTGAGTAGGTGACTATTTGATATTATTCTTTGGGATAGAAGAGGATTTCTTTGTTTCAGTATCCTTCTCTGAAGACAAAATCCAGATCTTCTCTATTCCCCATTTTACCTGTTATTAGGTTCTTTTTTTTTTGCCTGTGAATTAAAAAAAAATGTAGTAACCGGATTTTTATAATCACATGTGGTCCTGGGCTGTGGGGGATGGTGACTCTGGCATCAGTTTCTCCTTCATTTTTCCCCTCTGGCCTGGAACTTAAATCTAGACCTCCATCCTCCAGCAAGTGTGCAAAGCCAGCATCATCCTTACTCCATTGCTTCTGCACTCAAGTGATGTGTGTTGCTTCCTTGTTCCTCTGTTGCATCTACACAGCACACATGAGTCTGGCATTCCTTGTTAGTAGAGATTACCTCAATCTTTTTGAGCTCAAATGCCCAATAATCCTCACTGTCACAGGGGCAACAGTTTCTGTGGCTATTAACAAGTCAACAGAGCTAAGCCCATTAGTTGTTGCTTGTTGTTTAAGCTGTCCCTAGCCTGAAGATATATATGCACACACACACACCTCTGTAGGATTTTCTTCAGTCATGGTTGGGAAGTGTTAAGATAGTTCAAAGCAATAGGGACTCAGATTCAGACCTCTCCTGACTCCAAGTATAACAGTCTTTCAACTGTAGCATGCATCCAAAATACTTTTCTTAACAAAATTCAGTCATTTAATTGCACAATCGGAGAAGGAAAGTGAAAGGATATAATCCTCTCCAAAAGAGAACCACACAGTAATATTCCAATATCACTGACTCTTGGATGCAGGATACAGCAATAGCAATGTTGTTTTAAGAAAAACTTAGACTGGCTAAGATCTTTTGACTGTTATAAATACATAAAGTAACTTAAAGGAACATATGAAGACTCTGTCTCCACCCTGAGAAGGATCTGATAAATAGAATTAGGTATATAATGTTTTATATACATACTTACATTTGCATTTTATGGTAGCAATCTAGGACAAGTAAGGGGAAGGAAAAAAAAGTTTAAAATCACATGATAAATTATATATTTAAAAGGTATAAGACATTGTACATAATAGATTTATGATTTCATGTGCAATTATATTTTTATTATTCTGCTTTGCTACAGAAATGCTTGTTCTGTTTCATAAATAAAAAAAAAACAGTGGCTCTGATATTTATTACTTTTGTTACTTTGGGAAAGTCAGTTAACATCACTGAGTGAACATCAGTTTCTCTAGCTGTATAATGAGGGAATTGTACTAGTTCCATGAATTCCCTTCCAACTCTCTATCTAGGAAGATATTCAAACTTTCGAAGGGGATGTAAACTCCTTGTGGATAGGGACCATTCCATTTTTTTCTTTGCATCCTTAGCGAGTAGAAAAGTACCCAGGAACTACAAAAAATTAATTAGATTTAAATTCAATTTAATGTTTCAATACTCCCCCCTCCCCCAGTTAAGCTATAGAATGCTCAATGACAAGCCAAAACTTTCTTACCAAAAAAGGAACAGCCTATAATATTTCCTCCTTCTTCCTCTGAAATCAGCAATATCCATTGCAAACCTCTGATAAATGGCACTCCCAAATTATTTTTAAACTACACCCCAGCCTTTTTTTCTACTTTTCTTTTTTTAATTATTAGAAAAACAAATATTTCACATGCATGTTCTAAGATATAATTTTACAAAGCTTGTGCTCTGTCCAATTTTCTAATAGCTTTGAATGCCTAATATAGTTCCTACATTAAAGGCATAGAATGCCTGTCAGCACCAAAATTGTATCTTTCTCTGTCCTCCTCCTTTTTCAACCTTACCTCCCTCTCTATTATTCTTTTAAAATGTATTTAGCTCCTGAGACAGTTCTTAAGCTTCCCCTCCCCAATCAATCACAGAGCCAATAACTTAGCATTTCGGGAATACTAAACTCATTTAACTTACTTCTCGTTTTTTCATAATATATTATGATATCTCTTATTTAATTTTCTTTTAATAGAGACAGAGGATTAAGAAATAAATTCAATAGTCTACATATATTAATTTATTACAGTATTTTGCTTTCTATCATGCTCATCTAACACCATTTTTCATTTCATCACTTCTTTTCTATTATACTTAAATTAATTTTAATGTATTCCTGAGGATTAAATTAAACATATGTTTTGCTAAAAATCATATAGTAAAGTTCCAAAAATACATATTCAAAATGTTCCATGTGTGTATTCCACCCTCCTCCTTTTTATTCATTTATATGATTCACTTAAAATGGAAGAAATATATTTTTGGAATGTCATAATTTTAATTCACTATCTCCAAAGGAAAATTATAGTGTTTTTTCAATATTAAATGTTTTCTTTAACAATGAGTCTTGAATTTAAATCCATTGCAACGCCCAGTCTTGGTCCAAAAGAATAGATGATGAGACACAAGAGGGAAGTTACATACAATTTTGGTTGGAGTTTATTTTTATCAGTTAGTCTGTTTAACTATCCTTTAACAAATAAGGTTTAAATGGGAAATTATCTGAGAAAAAATAAAAAAAAGAAACAGGTATCAATAAGTTCTTTAAAGTAAGATGCATCTAGACTAGAGCCTAAATAGTAGTCTGGCTAATAGATATTTCTTATTCTGTGTGTGTGTGTGTGTGTGTGCGTGTGTGTGTGTGTGTGTGTGATTAGGTAGACCAATCTCTTTGACAGTGAATTCATTTGTCATTTCAGAGGGTCTCTAGTACTTATAGGTTTGATGTGGTCAGGACAAAATCAGATCCAAAGAACATCTGAATGACCTGGCAATAAGGACCATTTCTTCACTTTGGACTCTGAACTGGACACCTTCAAAACAATGACAAAGAACTTTGTCGTTCATTATTCTCTCAATTTGCTGTCTCCCTTGATATTAGTATAAGCAAGGGTGATTGGAGAAATCCCTCATTTGCTGTAGTGGAATAACTTCTGTGAAGATGAAGAGGTGTTTTAATACCTTTGATGAGGAACATGTGCCAGGCTGGAACATTGTCAATTTCTAATTGCTTCGCAGTAACAGGAAGTTTCTTTGATGATGACAAAAAGAAAATTAAAAGTATGTCTCATCCTCCCTGCAGAAAAATTCTATTGTTGCAAAGACAGGGTAATGGAAAAAGATCTCCTCTCACTCTAGTTATCCTCACAATATAAAATAATAGAGAAAAAGGTGTGTAATAGGGGAAGATTCCAAAACAACAGTGAATAACAGAGGAATCAGAGTGCATATTCATTTTAATGGAAGGTGCCTCAGTACAGCGAGTCAAGATTTCTAAAACCAAATTGATAAAATATAATTCATAAAAATTTATGCTTTTATAGTCATCAACATATCTTGTGTGGTTTCTACATATACACGGAAGATGATTTGCTTGAGAGGAAACTTTATAGATCATTTGTTTTTCATCTATTTAAAGGTAAATTGGGAGAGCATTGCAGGCATGGGAGTCAGTGAAAATTCCTGGAGCCAGGATATGAAATGTCTTCTTTTGTGTGGAATATCTAGGTATCCTATTACTGCTTAGAGATTACATTGTGGGGTGGGGTCATAAGATATAAGAAGACTGGAAAAGGTGGGGGAAGGGGCTACATTTGGAAGGATTTTGAAATCCAAACAGCAAATGTTTATATTGATTCTAAAGGTGATAGTCAATGGAGTTTACTGGCTAAGTCATGAGCGTGACATAGTCAGACCTGTGCCTTAGTAAAATCACTTGATGTATAAATGAATGATGGATTGAAATGAGGAGAAGTCTATTGCAGTAAAGACCTATAAGCTGACTATTGCAGAAGTTCAGATTAAACAGACTTTGCATGGTGGCAATATAAGAAGAGAAAAGGGTTGATAGACAAGAAATGTTGTAAAAATTAAAATCAATAAACCATGTTAACAGTTTGCATTTGGGGAGAATGAGAGTAATGAGTTGAGGATAATACCTATGTTGCGATTCTGAGAGAATGGAATGCTGGTGGTACCCTTGAGTATAACAAGGAAGTCTGGAAGGGAGAACAGATATTTTTGGGAAAAAATGAGTTCAATTGTTGACATGTTGAATTAAGATGTCTAATAAGTAGTTAAGGATGTAAGCCCAAAGTCCAGGAGAGTGGTTACATCTGCATAAGTAGATTTGAGAATTGTCTACTTTGAGATTCAACCATGGGAGCTGATGAGATCAACAAGTTAAATACTATAATGAGACAGAAGAAGAGGGTCCAG
This sequence comes from Petaurus breviceps papuanus, assembly GCF_028583685.1. Classification (NCBI taxonomy): domain Eukaryota; kingdom Metazoa; phylum Chordata; class Mammalia; order Diprotodontia; family Petauridae; genus Petaurus; species Petaurus breviceps. The sequence continues at coordinate 35,397,915 of NW_027186473.1, forward strand.
ATCAGAGCCCTGTGGGACACACAGGGTTAGCAGATGGGACCTGAATAAAGATCCAGGAAAGGAAAATTGGACGGAGATATCAGATAAGAAGAAAACAAGAAGAGATTAACGTCCCAAAAACTGATAGGTAATGCAGCAGAGAAGTCAAGGACAATGGTTGAAAAAAAAAAGACTAGAAAAAGACAGAATATTATTGATGATGCATCTTCCTATCTCACTTCCTTTACCTTTATTACATTCCCATGTTTGATTCTATCTCTGGTACTTGCCGAGAGCTATGGCTCTAGGTACATCTTTGTCCGAGTGTATGCCCTCATAATTAGTATACATAAATTTAGCATTCTTGAAATTTATTATTGGCCATAGCAGCAGAAGAAATTTGTCAATACAAAATAAATAACCATCCCCAAACCCAAATCTCCATATTTACTACCCCTAATAACTTCCTCACCATTCATCAAATCTACATACAGTTTCTGATTTAGGATACCTACTTTTTAATTCTAATGCCTCACTCTTCTTTGGCCTTCAGTTTATTTGTGGGTAGAATGAGCATACTTGATTTTAAGATTCCTTTTAGTTTGAAGCTTTCTTGGATCTTGATGCTGTCAAGAAATGCCTAATTATGCAACACATATTATTTACTAATAATATCTATCTATCTATCTATCTATCTATCTATCTATCTATCTATCTAGCACAACTAATTTATGAATGAATATTGAAATAATGAGGCAGTTTAGCACTATTAACAGAGCACCAGTTTTGGAGTTAGGAAGACCTAAATTCAAGATCAGTTTCTAACCCATGTGTCACTATGGACAAGTAAGTAAATAAACATCGCAGAGCCCCAGGGAATAGTCAAAGACTCGTTTACTAAGTTAGAGAATACCTTAGTAGTGTGAGTTCCTACATAAGATAAAGAAAAATGAAGGTTATTAATCAGAGTTGATGATTAAAAAAAGCTGTAACTTCATTCTTTCTTATTGCTTATTTACAAAACAGGTTTACATGTAATTGCTACACAATTGAAAAATTTAAACTGTTTAAAGAGAACTGTCATGACAATTAGAGGTAGTCAAAAATCTGCTTTATATGGTAAGAAAGTTTTACCTTTGCAGTGGTCTTCACCCTACAGTTAAATGGCATGTTATCTGATATTCAGAGAGAAAATATAGATATTGAAGAGATGATTGTAAAGAGGAAGCTTATTTAAAGATATGCTGGACAAGAAGCCATATGTTTCCCTTCTGTCTCTATGATTTTTGATTTTGTGACCATAACTAAGAGAAATTTTAAAGAAGAGGAAAATAGTGTGTGTATACATATACTTGCATACATATACATACACATACAATCTGCACATTTTATATAGAACTGGACTCAAAAGCAATAAGAACTTGGTTCAAGTCCAGCCTCTCTGACTGGCTGTATGATTATAGGGAAAACACTCAATCTCTATGTATTCTGGAAAAATCTTTGAGACCTTAAGTGGCAAAGAGGTATAGAACTGCACTGTTAGTGGGAGCTTCTTATAACAAAGAAATCTTAGCTTTAATCTCTATCTCTGTTCCTACCTCTTCATGCATAAGGGTAAGAAGAAAAATATAAGCTGTGCAAATGTAGATAAGAATAGTTATAGAACTTTGCTAAATAATGAGATTTTATAGCTACCCTATTTCCCAAATTGCTCTAGCTTTCCCCAGGACTTGGATTGTTTTGTTTTTTGTATAGACATATCGCAATGGCTGAGCTGTGAATATGCAATTAAAATTCCATTGAAAATGAGTAATTAGATCAATTGTTTCCCAACCATTCTTTTCAAATATTAGAAGCTTCTCAAGTGTTTCTTCCCTGAATGATTGATTTAATCATAGGGAGTATGACTGCTTCTCATACCATGTGGAAGATACTTCATAGCTGAATCCCTAACCTACTGAAAAAGGAAGTATTTTAGTAGGCCCTAATCAAAACCCATATCTGCACCAAAGAGAATTTATTTTGTAGATATCCTTGAACATAATCAAAACTACTGGATGGCTATCATAAAAATGGAATCTTTCTTTTAACTAAAGATCAACAAATTAATCAGTCAACAAACATTGATTTAGCTCCTATTATATGTCTAAGTGGGGCAGGTGGATGTGTCAGTGGATAGAGGACTGGTCTAGGAGTCAGGAAGTGCTGAGTTCAAATTAAGACTCAGACATTTACTAGTTGTGTGACCCTGGCCAAGTCACTTTCCCTCTGTTTGCTTTATGAATTGGAGAAAGAAGGAACAGAAAAATCCCCCAGTATCTTTACCAAGTAATCTCATGGATAATATGGTCCATAGACTCACAAAAGTTGGACATGACTAACCATCTGAACAACATAATTGAGAATAAGCATGAAGTTTCCTTCAATCTCATCTTCAATCTTGGCCTAGGGGAAGGTCAAGGTCATAAAGTCATAGTAAACTGTTATTCAGAACATTTGGAATTTAGTGGAATACTGTCGGTACCTCTCAGTCAACATGGAGTAAATCATATATTCTGAAGTTAAAAAAATATAGAGATTCAAGCAAATTGTTGATATTTCCTTTTTATGAATGGTATTATTATATTTTATGTCATATTTATGTATTATCATATCTTTATGAATGATGATGGGATCTGCTTTTGTGCGCATTATGTTACGGATTTCAAATGAATAGAATATGATATTATAGAGGAACTTACTATTTAAAGTGACATAAATTGTCTTCGGTACTCTTCATTTAGTAAAATACAAAGAATGCATAACATTGAAATGATTTCTAGAATAATTTTCAATAATAATTATCTCCTTTCATTCATAGGAAATGCCCATACAATTGCTATTGTAATGAACTTTGGAAGTTCAGAGCCAATAAGGAGCATTACTGCTAATTAATTTGAATGGAGCTCTTTCACTTTTGATGAATAATACAACTGTCTTGACTACTTTAACACACATGAAACAGAATATGAAAACATTGCAACATAGAAGTTTTAACCCTCACTATTGAATCTCTATGTTAAAATTATATTTTCTTTCCACCTTTTTCTTTGTCTACTTTTTCTTACATTGTTGTTCAATATAATTCTTAACAATTATTCTAAAAATTATTTCAGAAAGAATATATTTGAGTTTTCTCCTTTAGTCAATGACATATTTATAAACACCCTGCTTCTAAATTCTCTTGCTTTCAGCTCTCTCCTATTTTAGACAAATTAGACATTTACCATCTAATGGCTATTAGTTGGCTTTGAAGCTTATGAACTAATTGACTTGTACTTTTTTTAACTTTTTTGATCTATTCTATTTTTACAGGAATATTTTGATTTCTCTGACATTAAAAGACTTGAAGAGCAGGGAGATTTCAGTAAGTACTTTTAGAATGTATTATTTCAATGAATATTAAGAATGATGCTTAGAGATCTTTGCTTTGTAGCACAATCCTACTTATGTAATTTCTTGTATATAAAGCTATCTCAATAACATGGGATAATTATTTCATAGTATTATAATTTATAGCTTAGGATTCCCTCAAATGAGAACTCCTTAAAGCTACTCTCATGTCCAATACATGATTTGTACCAGTATCTATTCCAAAGCATAACTTATAGTTCCTGGTGTTTTCACTAGTAGACCAAAGGAGTGGACACACAACAAAGGTATTTATTTAAACAGAAAGAAAGATATATAAAACAAAAGAAATTGTTGCAACAAAATAGTTTCACATATTCTCCCACACAACTAGTAGGACTAGATCACATATATCTAGTATAATATATGGACCTAGAAAGGAGAACTGGCTGAAACACTTCTCTGCCAAATCTGCTACTTGTGTTTTCCTGAATAGATGCTATTATTTATAGAGCTGCTATCTCTATTCTGTTGCCACTTGCTGGCCCTCTGCTGGGATGCCTCTGTCACCTACTTACTAAATTGTCACTTATAAGTAAACTATTTCCTACAGGAAATAACAGCTCTTGAGAATCCATAATCTAAGGATTATTTCAGCTCTGTGTTTAGTTAAAACCTTATCAATCCAGTGAAATTCCTCTAGGTCAGTTGTGTTTTTTAACTCTTCTTTCTTTTTCCTAGGAACAACTCTCTCAGACTGATATTTGGAATGGATGATTGTCCATCATGTACTTGATAGCTTGCCTGGTTCTATCTTGTTGTCTTGTAGTTTTTCTAAGCAAAACTGGAAGTATCAGAGTAAAACTGCTGACATCTGTCCTGCATTTCTATATCTGGACTAAAATTGCAAATCTTTATTCTCAATGGAAGACAAATATATTCCTTTGATTATTATGCTCAAAACCCAGATCTGACACTTGGTAGCCATATGTCCTTGAGAAAGTCTGAACTTCTGAACCTCAGTTTTTGCATTTGTAAGAAAAAAATATCATTAATCATACCAGCACTATATATATTTGTGCAGGACAATCAGAGGTGATTGTGCAATTAAAGTACCATATAAATGTAAGTGAAACCCAATTCCCAAAGGCCTTTGCTATGAAACTCTCTCCTGATCATTAGGAGCCCAATTCCTTATACCTAAATGAGGACTAAAGTACAGTTGGTGACAGAGAAGAGAATGGAGCTTCCCAGACTTGCTTTCTGTTCAAGAGTCTCTCTGATCTTCAGACACTTTTGGTTTTCAACTTCAAGAGAGAAGTTAGACAATGTCACTTCAGAGTGCTAAAGTAAAAGACTCTGGAAAGAAGCCAAGATAAGATATTATGATAATTTTACTCCCATTAAATCTAGTGAAATAATTTTCATTTATTATAATAATGTACATATATATTATAATAATTTCCATTATTATAACAATCACTTTCAATCATTTTAACATTATCATTTAACATGTATCATCATAACAAAATGAAAGAACAATAACATGATCAAAAATGAGAAATCTGAAATCATACTGAGAAAGACTGGTTGCAAAGAGGAAAAATTATAAGTATCTTATATACATTTATCTGGACAAATTGTGTCCAATTGTTGTAAATGAATCCATATGATACCAGAGTTTTTCAATGCATCTGTTAATTTTTATGAGCTATCCTTAAAAATATCATTTCTATAGATAATTGGCTCGAAGAGGTAGGGGCATAGTTTGGAAAACCCAGGTGCTGCAAAATAACAACGACAATGAGAACAAAAGATATTTGTTGCCTGTACTCACAGCACCAACTAAAATGTGAGGGCATGAATAATGAGTGCATGACCAAGTAGAGATTGTGTTCATACATTTATCACATGCTAAGCAAGTCTCAATTAAGCATCTGAGGGTTAGGGTTATACTGCAGGTAAAGCACTTACATCATACTTTCTCATGGGAAACTTCATGTAGTTAGCAACACAGAGCACCTAACTTGCAACTTTGCTAGAGGCTACTCCCCAGTAATGTCTCCCTTTTTTCTTATAGAATGTCTCACTATGTTATCTATATAGCTCAAGCAGCCAGGGTTTCAGGGATGGCTAGAATGTTCCAAGCCTCCCTAGCACGGGGGATGAGTAATGGGGGGTGGAGAGTCAACCTGAGATAGTGGGCCCAGCCTGGATTGGAAGCAGTGGGATGCAGACACCCCAGAGAATGCCTATGGCAGACCCCTCAGAGCCCTCAACAGCACCCCCTACAGATATCCATGAACATATTGAATAAATGTCAAAAAGTTTATTGAATATTTATTATGTGACACTGTGCATAATGCTGGGAATTTCCCTCCCTTTTAGCAAAAAGCATAAGTGCAGATTATTATAGAGTTGAATCAGTCCTACTTTGAGGATATCTTTTCAAAAATATAAATTGATGATAGAGTTTTGCATGTATGTATGTTTTATTTACAAATTATTCCTAAAAGGGGATAGCTCCAAACAGAGATAAATAAGTGTTTTAAGAGATCAATGTATTATTACATGATGAACCAGAATGATTGTACTCTTGTTTCCAATCTACAAGAATAAAATTAGAAAGATATGACACCAATTCTCTATTATGAAGTTTGAGAAAACTATTGAAAAATTCATAAAACAAGAGAGAGGTAGAATCATAAAGAATAGATATCAAAAACAAAATTAACAAATTAATAAAAAGTATATTTACTTCTGGTCAAGGCATTGAGAAAATATTATTTTCTGCTATATTTTAGACATGAATAATTGACATCATCATCTTCTCTTATTAAGAATATCACTGTGACTAAAGTATGTTTGAAATTTTCAGTTCTAGATTTGAACTCTCACCTTCACACAAATCCCATATTTCTAAGGGTCTCTATAATGTTCACACTTGAGTATTTTACTATTTCTGTAAATTCCATATTTTTAAAATTTAACTCAACTTCTTCTACAAATCTGGCCTCTGCAAAGCTCATATCTCTCTGTCACTAGGGAAAAAAAAAACTTTCATTTCCTCAGATAAGGAATATTTTTTTCTCTCCCACCTTTAAAACCCAATACATTGCAAAATTATGGTGTATCATTTTCAAAATATCATTTAAATTCATTTTCTCTTCCTCTATCCACTATCTATTATGATTCCTCATTACAGTAAACTTGATTGACTGTGACAGCCTGAACATTGGCACCTTTGATTCTAGTGTTGCTACCAATCCATCTGAAATAGGAAACCAAATTATTTGTATATTCTGCTTTCTTTCCTTCCTGTTGCTGATCTTGCTCAAATATTAGCAATTATTTCCTAGCATGTAATAAATTGAATTCATAATCTACTGCCTGATTCTGAAATCCTGTCCTATCCCAGTTCCATTCAAACCTTTCAATATTGTTTTTCATATTATTCTAACAATTAGTCTCTGCTTTAATCAAGTTGTTATATGATCTGTATCCTAACAGACACCATGCTTGTTCTGACCTTAATGCCTTTGATTATATTCTTTAGTGTCTGGCTTCACCTTAAATTATACTAAGTCATTGTGACAAGAAATGAATGTTTAGTTGACTAGAGGTCACTAGATCTTGATATCATTAGAGATTACTTTGACACTTGTGTCAAAGGCAATGCTACTCTTAGAAAATAAAGGTATGTTTGAGATCTGAAAATACCCTTTGATGCCAATGAGTCTAGTGCCTTTATTTTATAAATGAGAACACTGATCCCTGGAGATGTGTAGGTACTTGATCAAAAATACATAGGCATCAAGTGGTAGAAACTGAATTGGATCCAAATCCTCTAGTTCTCAAACTAGAAATCTTCACTCTACTCCACTTTTGTCTCTCACTCTTCTGATATTACCTTCTCCTTTCCCTTTTCATTAATTTATGTTTTTTTTTTAATTTATAAAGCCTTTATCAAATCTTGACTCTATGGATACTTCTCCAAATACTCCAAATCAGTCCACACTGATCCCTTCCTTATCTCAACCCCCTTTCATTTATCCTTAATAACACACAGAGAATCTTGGAGTTCAGGGGGAAGGGTCATTGTGAATACCATTTTACATACAATCTATTTCTGAAAGAGAAACTCTCTTTCTACATAGGTTAATACTCAAAATTCAGGGAAGCTATATCTCCACAATGGTGGTATTGGATGAACTATCAGCAATAAATGCTTATGGTCTCCGTGCTTAGCATTCATTTTTTGACAACCTGTTGTTTGCAAAAAGGGGATTCACATTGATGTAAAAGATGAATTTCTTTTTAACAAAGAAAATGTTATTTTTCTTTAATTAAAGCACTTCAACTAAATCAATTCATGGGGGTGATAAAAGCAATGTAGTAAAAGAAGTAAGACTTCAGACTATAAAGAAATCATATCTAGGGGCAGAGCCAAGATGGTGGAGTAGAAACAGGACTCCACCACGGCTCCAACTTCCACCTCTTCCAATACATGTGAAAAATGACTCTAAGCAAATTTTAGGCATACAGACCTCACAAAGTGACAGAAAGAAAGAAATCTACCACTGAAAGCAGACTGACAGGCTTGCAGGAAGGGTCTATCTCACTGAACTGGGAGCCCAGGCCATTCCAGCTTGAGTGGTTTTGGCCTGAGGGCAACCCTGACCAGCAGCAGCCAACACAGCCATCAGGAGAGTGAAGCACCAGCAGCTGTGGCAGTTTCCAGACTTGTTAACCCATAAATGCCAAAAACAAATTAAAAGTTCAGGGCGGAACTTTGTTGGAACAGGGGTGAATGGAAGAGCCTGCTCTGGCCCCTGGCCCCAGGGTGAGAAGCAGTGGAGGCTTGGTGTCTGCACCACATGGGTGCCTCAGGAGCTCCTGGCCTGCAGATTGTATGGGGACGAAGTGACCATTCAGGGGGTAATCACTATTGCTTTGACCTGCTTGGATTTGGATCATGTTCTTGGGTGAAGGTCCTGGGGGGTGTGGCAAGGTGCCAGAGCCTGTGGGAACTGCAGGGAGGGCACTCTCCTAATTGCTCTGGCAGCTGCAAAAACCCCAGTGATTTGGGACAAAGCTCTCTCCATTCTGAAAGCAGAGTTCTACCACAGCAAAGAGTTCGAAAGTCAAGTAATTGACTGGAAACATGAATAAGCAGATGAAATGCAATCCTAACATAGATTCCTTTTTCAGGGACAAAAAGAATCAAAGAATGGAATGGGTAGAAGACAAGGAAGTCAGAATTCCTGCATCAAAACTCCCAAGAAAAATATTAATTGCTTACAGGTCATGGAGGAGCTCAAGAAGAATTTTGAAAACAAAGTAAGAGAAATACAGGAAAAATTGGGAAGAGAATTGAGAATGATGCAGGAAAATCAAGAAAAGTGAGTCAACAGCATGACTGAAAAAAAAATAACACCTTAAAAATATACTAACTCAAACGGCAAAAGAGGCCCAAAAAGCCAATGAGGATAAGAATGCTTTAAAAAGCTGAATTTGATGGATGGGAAAAAAAATAATTTTTCAAAAATTTACTGAAGAGAATAATTCCTTTAAAATTAGATTGGAGCAATTGGAAGCTAATGACTTTATTAGAAATCAAGATACTATAAAACAATTCCAAACAAATGAAAAAAAAATGGAAGGCAATGTTAAATAGCTCACTGGAAAAACCACCAAACTGGAAAATAGATCCAGGAAAGATAATTTTAAAATTATTGGAATACCTGAAAGCCATGATCAAAAAAAGACCCTAGAAACAATTTTCCAAGAAATTATCCAGCAAAATTGTCCTGATATTCTAGAACCAGAGGGCAAAACAGAAATGGAAAGAATTCACTGAAACCCAGGAGTTCAAGTATTAATTGAATAGTGAAATTGAATAATGAAATCCCTAGCCACAGGGATACTAGGTAAGCACCCTTTTCTTTGTTCTCTTCTTCCAGACCTTTCTGGTTCTACTTTCTTCCCAGAATCAAGCTCAGACAGCTTGATGTCAGTGGTGTCTGAACTTCTGATGACGTATGGGTGGTCACTTGGACTGTGAACCCTCATATAAGGGGATGCCCTTGTTCTGGGTTAGTCACATTGGTTTTCTCCCCTTTGTCCCAGGATGCTGGGACAAGAAGTGAGAGTCTGTTAGTAGGCTGCTAGGAGGAAAATTCAGGGAAGAAATACAGCCTGACCTCAATATAATCTAGAAAAGTGATTTGTGAAGTGGATTTCTATACAAAACAAGAATAGTAATAAATTCAATTTCCAAAACTTAAAGAAAAATGCATCTTGCTCTACTTGAGCAGACTTTTTACCCTGTGTTGTTCCTTCCTCTCTCCTGTGGGACACTGGGGTAGGTAGGCCTCTATAACTAATTTTCTTTGGGGGTCCTGAACCCTGGTTTCTAGGTCTCTGTGCCCTATGTCATTACCTTAAAACTTTATATACACTTTCTAGTCTCTTCTTGGGCCTTAGATATTAAAATATTACCACTAGTGATTATGAACCCAGATTTGATTTGCTCAACTTTGTGTAAAGTCTTCTGTGTAGCAGAATTCCTACTAATTCTTTTTTAAGCAATTGGGGTTAAGTAACTTGCTCAAGGTTACACAGAGAGTTATTTCTGGGTGTGGTGCTAAGTATCAGAGCCTGGACTAGATCCCAGGTCATCCGGACTCTGGGGTCTGTGCTCTTACTCACTGCACCACCTGGCTGCCCCTAAGCAACTGGGGCTAAGTAACTTGTTCAAGGTTATACTTCCAGGTGTTTCTGGGTAGGTACTAAGTGTCTGAGTCCGGATTAGATCCCAGGTCATCCCGACTATGGGGCTGGTGCTCTTACTCACTGTGCTACATGCCACCCCAACTACTGAGTAAATTCTTAAAAGCATGGTATACTTTGTTATTGTGATAAGGCTAGTTTAATTGGTATTTTCTTGCCTTAGGAAAAACAAACAGTTGAACTTCCTTCCCAAGGCACATACCTTTTGTTACTTAGGAATTTGTGATTATTGGGCATTTTATTTTTGTGGCACTTTGGGGATTTGTGATACTTAAAGACATTTTGTACCAACTTGGTTTTAATAAATCCCAATCTTTAAGGTTTCCAGCTAATTTATTTTAAGAAAGTTTATTGATTATTTCCTTTAACAACAAGATAAATTGTAAAATTTTCTTTTTAGAAAGGGAAATACTTTTTAAAAAGAAAAGTTTTTCAAATTTGTTTTGAGTGATTTTAAAGGATTACTAAATTTTCATTTGCAAGCTAAATTGTTGCAAAGATTTAATACTGATAACAATTACATTGAAACCTCCTTGGAATTTTCCAGGTTTCACTCCTACGTTTGTTGCATCCATTGATCAACATTAAATAGGTGCTTTCAGAGAAGCAGTCATTGGTTCCTGCTTCAGGTATCCTAAGAAAGAGCACTAATCTCATGACTCTCAGTCTGAAAGGTTTAATGTCCCACTTTAAATTTTTAAGGAGTGGGCATAGAAGTGAAAATTTATAATAGCTGAAAAACTATACTAAACTATAAAAATAGCTAAAAAAACTGCTTAGCAGATTCTAAGATTTTGTGAGGTTTTGAATTGATCTTTAAGGACTTTTGAAAGAACTTTTGACAACCAGGTCATTCCATTTTCCCGTTCCCTTCCCTTGAGTCAGGAGGCTGTCTCAGTATGATTGCAAACAGTCCTGAAGTATTTCTATTAAATCCTCTCATCCCAGATTAGATTAGGAAAAGAGAGTTTCACCCTCTGCTGCCCCTCAACTTCAAATTCATATTCTCCCATTTGATGAGAGGAGAAAGGGGGAAGGGATATCAGCTATAGGTAGGGCTCTGCTAAAAACCTGGAAGTACCTCCCATGAGGTAAGAAGCCAGCACTCATTTGGACTGGGTACGACAGTCCATCCTTCTATCAATAATGTTTTATTTCTAAACTTTCCATCTGAGGTAAAAGCTCTTGGGACTATAATTAATTGTTTTTTGAGTTGTCAAAAGGATCATAAAAATCCTTCAACAATCAGTAGTCAATCCACCCTCTGACAGAAATGCCACACGTAATTCAGAGAGAATGTAAATGTTATAGGTGTAATTTTACTTGCACTTATGTTTGGTCTGTGGCTGGAAAAGCTGAAAGGAAAATCCTAGTCTAATCTTATCCTCAGTCTAAGATAGAATCCTCCTGGATCAGTTTCCTATTGTGTTCCTTTGATAAAGGAATGCTTCCCACTTGATGTAGATATGAGGTTGAATAGAGAGTGCCTTACTGGAGAACTTTGATGTTTTATCTAATCATGTCCTTGCCTTTCATTTTTATGGCAAATTTCTGTAATCTAAGCAAGTAGTCAGTAAGTGATGCAAGCACAATGCAAGAATGTGAAATCTTGCTGTTTTCAGACCTTAATGTGTACTTATTTGTAAAACCAAGCACCAGAAGCTTTCCAGAGGAATGTTGCTGTGAACAGCTTCAAGGTTCTGATTACATGGTAAAGTGAACTCTCTATTTGTTCAGTAACAAATAAAGGCAAAATATTCACAGAAATCAAAGTAGAGCATTCACAATATTATGGCATAACAACTTATCACTAAAATGGCCCCATAGTTTTAATCAAAGAGGTCACACAGTTTTAAGCAAAAGATAACATTCATTTAGTAAGACAATCATTTTGTAAGTCCTTAATTCAATCATTCTTAAGGAGGCAAGCCTCCTTAATTGATGCAAAGTACCATGGTCAAAGTTCTCCACCCATAGGTCACATGGTCTTAATCTTTTCAATCAAAAAGTTCTCTTTCCTCTTAATTGGAGAAGTCCTTAACTCAGTCATCTAAATTTAAAGGTCAGAGTTCTCCACCGCTATGTCACAGTAAGTCATGATTTTCTCAGTTTCATTAAATATCCAAGATGTCTTTTCATCTTGACTTGAGGCAGCCTCTCAGTTTAAATGGTTCCTCTTCCATATTCCCAGCTACTGCCCTAATCTATCCAACTGCCCCCTGGGTTCAAAGGCAGAGAGCTCTCAGGTATTTGTCCAGCTTCTTGTGCAGTTCCGGTTCCATATTGAAGCTCACAGTGTCTTGTCTGCTTCAAGTCCTTCACAGCTTCTGTTCCTGGGAAGACAAAACTTACCAAGCCACAATAACATTTATGCACATTGCCAGTATCCTCATCAACTCACTTTCTGCTTGAGAAATCAACATTAACTCAACAACAAGGTCTGAGACAAAGTAACATCAAAACAGACAGACAAAATACTGGCACCAAAGTCATGCTTCCGCCCAGTTCTCCTTTCTTCTCATTTCTCAGTTCACCTTCCCAGCAGATTTGGCTGGCTCTCAGAAGTTCTCAGCAGCTCTCAGAAGAGTTCTGCCACCACAAGTCCTGTTCTCAAAATCTCTCTTCTCATTTCTCAGTTCTTCTCAATCCTCTTCTCAGTTCAGTTCTCAGTTCTCTTTTCAATTCTTAGCTCCTCAGACTCCACACTTCTTGCTCCCAGATATTCTGGCTCTCTAGCTTGGACTTTTCTTTATATAAGGCATTAGCTCCTCCCTGTTCCAGCCCTTTCCTGTTGCATTAGAAATTCCATCCCACCATCGTGATTCTTGACACAAACATGAACTTGGAACAAGGTGCAAAGTACCTGTTTGATTGCAAATACAAGGGTCAGGGAGGATCTTCAAATTTCCATTCCTTACATTATTCTATACTTTAGTTGAGTAAATTAGTATTCCTGTAGAGCCATGTGAAAGTTTAAATCCCTGAAACAGAACATTCTTTCTCAATGATAAGGAAATAATTAAACAAAGTGAAAGAAAGTTTGTGAAAGAAAGGTGCAAACAGAATGCTGAATCATTATCCCATAGACTAAGGCTGGGATACATCTGAGCTATTGTAACAAAGTGTGTTTAAGATCTGAGCTATTCAGCCTAAGATTATGTTCCTTTTTATATCTTAAACAATTTAATAACTGGGTATTTGCTCTAGTCATCTGCCTGTCACTAGATATATGTCTTTATGGAATAAGATCCTTAAATGTTTCAAAATTTTGTTAAAATAATTTGGTATTGGTACAACTGATTGAAGGAACTAGCTGTTATTCTATGAATTACTGAAACTAGATCAGAAACTTCTTCAGTTTGGGGAAAATAATTTCAGTACAATTTTCTTAGAGGTAGGTAAGTTAATGAATATTTTTGTATTAATGGAAAGGTGAACTTTTCAATATTTGTTTCTGTGGTAGAAATAATACCTGTTTAAACTGTGAGTTCTATGTTACAAACATATTTTACTATAAGCACAGTATTGATGTGCACTCTTTTGGAATTAATTAATTATGGGTCCTCTCAAGTCTTTTATAATAACTGGAGTAAAAGTCAGTCACTTCTAAGTAAATTGACCTGCATGACTAATGAACTCAAAGGTAGAAAACTTCTACCTTAAAAGTGTTGTTGTTAGGGGTGGCCAGGTGGCTCAGTGAGTAAGAGCACTGGCTCCAGTGTTGGGGTGACCTGGAGAATGAATCCTGGGCTCAGACACTCAGCACCACACCCAGATATAACTGGCCATGTAACCTTTAGCAAGTTACTTAACCCCGATTGCTTAAAATAAAAAAATAAATACATGAATGAATGAATGAATGAATGAATGAATAGATACATAGATAGATAGATAAACAAATGAATGAATAAATGAATGAATAAATGAATAAATGAATGAATGAATGAATAAATAAATAAATAATTTTTTTTTAAAAAGTGTTGTTTATATTAACATGTATTGAGTTGCATCTTCAATAACATCTGATCCTATTTTTTTTTTTTTTTTGCTTTTAGGAGGGCAATTGGGGTTAAGAGACTTGCCTAAGGTCACATGGCATATTTTTGTGACAAATGTCTGAGACTGTATTTGAACTCAGGTCCTCCTGACTCCAGGGCTGGTGTTCAATTCACTACACCACCTGGCCACCCCCAACATCTGATCCTCTTAAAGGAATTGGAATCAGAGTGGAAATTTCTAATTAAATAACAAGATAAGATCATCCTGTATGTCAAAAGTAAATAATAACATCATGCTTTTTTGGTTTCTTTCTTTGCTTTCCTCTATTCTAACATCACTTTCAGGTGCTCCTTCTATTAAGGCCCTGCATATTGAATTTGTTTGTCAGATTTGTGTCTCCCAGACTACCAGTCATCCACCTGTGGATGGTCATGCAACAAGGATACCTGTTCTAACTCTTCTAATCCCCTGGATGCTGCTTCAGCCCCATTTTACTCCCCTCCCCATGCCCACTCAGGAAGGGACAATCCCTTTGTCCCTCTCCCAAAAGCATTTGGGTGGATGGTGACACAGACAGGAGAGCTGAGATAGATGAAGCAAGCAGGAGGCAGGATGTGAGATATGAGATAAGATTCAAGGCATGACTAGCCAGAAAAGTGATCAATGAAGACTATGCATTGAAGCCCCTCAATGTGGGGACATGCTTGTGTGCCTTTTAGCTATGCTGTGTTCTGGGTCCCCCCTTAATCACTTCTGTTTCTAGCATACCAATTCCTTATTTCCACCCTATGCCTAGGATTAAGCTTGCTTCCTTGGGCCTGGAAGTTTACAGGCAGCCTCTTGGATGCAAGACATCCACACCAACCTGATATCTCCCCCTATCTCCTTCTGTGGGATATGGTTCCTCTCCCTTCTTTCCCCCATTCTTACCTTGTTATTAAACATTTTACATGATCTTATACTTGGTCTGTGCTTATTTAACCTCCTGGTCCACTTTGTTTCTCCTCACCTGCAGAAATTCCACTTTTGGCACTTAGGATACCAACTACTAACCTCTGTGTCCCCAAGTAGTTTACATCTCTCCACCCTGGAGTCAGCCGGCACTGCATTCTGCACCTCCAGCCTGACCAATTCTCTTCAGCCTTTTCTTGGTCCCTGAAATACCGCCCCCCCATTCAGCAGGAAGCAGCTACTGAAGACAATGACCTTTTTCCCTTTTTCCTGAAATAATTTTCCTGCCTACTGGTTGAGTGGGGAAGTCATGTGTATACAAAGGTCCCCTAAGGGTTAAAAATAATATCAGGGTGGGGTAGCCAGGTGGCTCAGAAAGTAAGAGCACCAGCTCCAGTGTCAGGATGATCTGGGGATCAAATCTGGGCTCAGATACTTAGCACCACACCCAGAAATAACTGGCCGTGTAACCTTGAGCAAGTCACTTAACCCCAATTGTTTTAAAAATAAATAAATAAAAATTAAAAAATAATAATATCAATGTTTGCCTTTTCAGTACTTTGTTGGTTCTCCCTGAGTCTGAATGCACCCTAAAGTACCATAAAACTTCCCTCTTATCCTTGAACATCGAAATTCCTTGTCTCCCCCCATCCTGGGTCATAAAATTTCCCCTGTCTCTTTTATCTTGTGCCATCGGTCTTCCTCATCCTCTCCCTAAATCTCCAACCCCAATTACAAACTCTAAAATTGGATCACTATCCTATAGGCTGTGTAGCTTTCTGTCTATATAAGTCTGGCCCTTTTCCTATATCAATGCCTTTGTTTACCTCCTTGCCAAATATTATGCCTGTATGCTTTTGCATCAGTAACACTACCACTGACTAAAGAGAAGGTATAAGTGAATTCATTATTCCATTTCCTATCCCCATGTTACTACTGTCTAGAATATTCTATCTATTCATGTCAATATCTTATAATCCTTAAGTTCCTTTACCATTAAAATAAGATGCAACTTTCCACATGAAATTTGGCTTGGTCCTTCCAGCTGATATTGATTTTTCTCTTCTGCAATTACTTTTTTTTATTTTTACCTGCCTATCTCTCTATTTCCTAGAAGAAGGTCAACTCCTTGAGCAATACTTTGTTCTTGTCTTTGTATAATGCCTCGCTAGGAGCTTTCACATAGTAAGTGATTAATAAATACTTATTGAATTTAATTCCTGTGAATTTATTTCCTTCCCTCTCTGTTAATTTTACACTATGTAATTTTACATAACAAATATGTTACGTAACATAATAGGTTGTTGTATAGAGTGATATATGAAGGCAAATCTTTTATATTAGATAATTAATTCAGGATATTTTGTATTATGCTAAACTTTGAAGTTTAGGACTTAATACCCACCCCCCCAAAAAAAAACCTCCTTATATTCTAGTGTTATGTCTCTATCACTCATAAATGTAGCTAATTTTTAAATTTAAATTTAAAAATCTTTTTTAAAATGTTTTCCATTTTTTTTTCTTCCATAACTGCTTGAAGCAATAAATCTCATAAGCTTACTCCCTCAAAAGCTATAATGTTAATGACAATGGTCCTCGGAACTCTACAGCAGAATTAAGCTTGTATAGCACAGATTTTTGACCTTGGCAATAATACAACTTGTCAGATTACATCTAATAAATCAAGCACAGACAGATTTACTGTTGAAAATAGAACTATGATTTACCAAGAAAAATGGAATTGTGATATTCATTGATCTTACCAGGTAAACTTTATCTAAAACAATGTTATCCTATTAGAATCCCATTTTGCATGAGAAATAAAGCTGTAATAGAAAAGAAACATTATAATAAGTAAAAAAAATATATTCAGAAGGGAAAAGAGTTATAAGAAGACAATACCAATGTCTTTGTTTTCTCTCCCGTGTTTCTATTCATAGAAAGGACCATAAACAGAACACATAGACTGGTGATAAGTGATGAGATATATCACTCAGCATCAAGTGAGACTAAGAAACTTTTATTGGGGAAAGGTTAAGAATTGAAGACACTTACTAATGAAAAGACTAGTATATTAACTTAGTTATGAAGATAAATAACTTACTCAAGATAGAGGATGTGTAGTTAAATAACAGAGACAAGAGGTATGTTTTATACCAGAACTGTGAATTAATACCAAGATTCTGAAAGTTTAGAGAGGGAGAAAAGTGATGTGGTCTGGGATAAGACAGATGGCCCAAAAGGATGATGACAAACAGGATTTACCATCAATTTACATAGTACAGAACCATCAACACTATGGCTGCTAAGGTAATCTTTCTAAATCCCAGGCCTAACCATGCCACTTGTCTACTTAAGGATTTTCTTGGGCTTTCTATTAAAACATAAACCCCTTAACTTGATAGTTACCATCTGGCTTCAGTCAGCTTTGCCATACTTACTAACTCTTTGACCCCCTCTTTCATTTCACATTACAGTCAAGCTGTTTAACTTTCTTTTTCCCAATTTTATTATTCTATCACCTATAGTTATACCTTTTGAAAGCCTATTCTCCATGGCTAGATTTTTCTCCCTCCTCATTTCCTTTTTCTACAATCCTTCCTCTAGGGTTCAACTCATTCATGATCTCCTTTCAGAAGTCTTTCCTGACTCTTGGCTTCATCATCTTCACTTGTCTCTCTTGTTAAATTGACTCATATTTATTTATCAGTTTATATAGGCCATCATTTCATAGCTAGAACAGGAACATATGCAGCAGGCATTTAATAAATGCTTGTGATTTGAATTAAGATGAGTTGATCAACATCCTATAAAATATACAATAGGTCCAGAAAAAAAAATGCCCATGGGAAAGATAAAAAAGTTGCCCAAAAGATTTCAGTTTGTTCTCCTTACAAAAAATAAATAAATAAATAGAAACCTTCTTCAGGATTTTTCTAACATGCAGGAAGTGCTTCTACACCAATTTCCACAGATTTGGGTTCTTTCATTCAGCTGAGGGAGGAGGTAGATTTTTGCCTGGAGGCATTAAGATTACCCTCCACTGTAATACAAAATACCACTTAGCCTTCTAAGCATTTCAGTAGGGCATTAAGGAAGTTCCCTCTTTGCTTAGCTTTCCAAAATAGCTTTAGGTGGGATGTACTGGACTTGAAATACAGAGAAAAATGAATGTTTTTAAAGATTTCAAAAGCAAATAACTCTGATTTATAGAATTGTTATCAACATACACAAGAAAAATAATATTTTACCCCAGGGGATATGAAGACATGCCTAAAAGAAGAGGTGCTGAAGATGAATGTCCTTCAAGTTTGCATTTTGAGGTGAATATTGTCCATGAAATGGAGTGTGAAGTAGCAGCTAGGCAAAGAGTTACTAGACATAGTTTTAACCTGTTCACAAACCAATTATTAAATTTCCAATATGAGCATTTGCATCACAGAAATTACAATCATAACAAGGTCTTGATTTATTAGTTTTTAGATTTATTTTAGATGTAAGAAAATGTGAATACTACAAATTAAAGATGAAATTTAGGTATGTATTTTTCCCCTGAGAGTTCATTTGTTAAACATTTATCAGGGCATATATTTATTTTGCTCCATAAATATTTCTTGACCTTAGAAGGAATACAGTAAAATGATTAGAAAATGAAACCATCAGACTAGAGTCCAAGTAATTATTTCATTGTCTACTCCTACTACTATTACTGCTACTACTATCACCTGCCAAAGCCACCAGCACCACCAGGCATTTGTATTGAGTTTTAAATATTTGCAAAGGGCTTAACCATTATCTCATTTGAGTATCATAATACTCCTATGATTTTTGTTGTTGTTTAGTCATTTTCAATTTTGCCAAATCTTTGTGATCCTTTTTGGAGTTTGATATTGGGATACTGAAGTGACTTGTCATTTCCTTCTGCAGCGCACTTTACAGATGAAGAAAATGAGGTAAACAGGGTTAAGTGACTTACCCAAAGCCACATAGCTAATTTCAGAGGCTGGGTCTGAACTCAGGTCCTCCTAGCTCCAGAGGAGGCTTTCTGTCTACTATACCACCTGATTTCCCCACCCCTATGGCCAAGCCTAGTAAATATAGAGTGAAAATTCTTCTACTGACGTATACTAGGGAAGGAGGGAATAAACATTTATTAAACACTTATTATTTGCCAAAAAAATATGCCTTACAAATATTATCTCATTTGATCCTCACAACAACCTTCTGAAGAGGTGATTATGATTAATTTTATTTCACATTTGAGGGAACTAAGTCAGGCAGATGTTAATTGACTTGGCCAGGGACACAGATAATTTCTAAACCTGAATTTGAACACAGGTGTTCCTGACTGCAGGGCCATTACACTACCCACAGTGTCACACTAGCTGTGTGCCTTTGGTCAAGTCATTTGCTTCTCTGTCATATATACACCTACACACATGCATGCATATACATACATATATGGACACATGTATGTAGTTATTCTGAGAATCAGAGGAAATAATCAGTACAAAGCTCTGTGAATACTTGAAAGTGTTGTATAAATATCATTTCTGACACTGTCAGAAAGCTGCTGGATGGACCAAGCATTAGGAAAAAATTTGGATATAGTCATGAGCCAGAATTTTAAAAATCTAGCACTTATTTAGTATACATAAGAAATTTAAAGGTAGTATTATAACTACAGACTTTTTGAAGTCAGTTTCATTGCACCTTTATATACAGTCACAACAGATAAAGAAATAACTGTATTTTCCCCCTGAAGTATGATCATTAAAGATGGCTAGTAACTAAAAGAACACATCCACCTTTGAGAAATGTTAATTTCTTATTCAACTATTTTTTCTAGGGAAAGAAAAAATGGAATTGTGTTATTTATTTAATATTTTGGGATGTTTAATGTAATATTTATTTGTGATAGAGATGGAAAGTATTTCTTTTTATTAGACCTTTGAGAATAAGATTGCATTTTCTATCTTAGTTGACCTTCCACTGAAATAAAGTTGCAAGTAAAATCATTTGGGGGCAGAGGTAGAGCTGAGTGATTGTCCCATTCCATTCTCTGAAAATGGCTTTTATTTCTTTTACTATCATTTTTCATCTTTTGAGCTAACCCTTTTCTAAAGACAGGAATTCCAGATGTTAGAACAATCTGACTTCCTAGGTCCATGTATATCATGCTGACACCCGGCTTTCCTGAGAGGATTCTGTATTTCACAAAACTGCCATCTTATTAGCAAACTTCCTGTAATTCTATTTAGAGTGATGTCACAACATCAGATACTTAACCTTGGAGCATCAATTTTAAAAGGAAGCTACATTGGAAATTAAAAATAAAATATTTTTTTAATCTTAATGTCGCTAACTTCGGTTATCATCTATAAAATATTGCTTTGGGGATTCTTCAAAATAGCATTTTATTCTCTAATTTTTATCATACAGTTATTTATAATTTCTTTGCAAATATTTTTGCACTTTTACAGAATATTGCTTTAGGAATTTCTATTGAAAATAGAATAATTAAATATCTTTTTTCATCTCTTCTTGTTATATTTTAGCTGGGGAGTTTTTATTATCATCATTACCAACATAGCAAGCACTTAAGTTCTGAAAACTATCTACATAATTGCATTTTTCATCTACTCATGTAATCAATGAACCTACCATAGCTATACATCTCAATGATAGGAAATCAATGGTTGCTAGAACTGAAAGAAAAAACAGGCCAACAAGATTCTGACCAAGTCTGTGATACATAGCTACTTCTTCCTCATCAGAGCACACTTCCATGTTTCTTCTCACACTTCCACAAGTGAATTGTATCCTGTACCTCACCTCACAGTCATTTCAAGGCATAAAATTCAGCTTGCCCCATGAAGCATTCTGTCTATCCCTTTACCATCATGCTAATATGTTTTTCCTCCCTTGCTATCATACTGTTCCATGCCACACTGCAGACTTCATTTCTTTATTTTGTAAATAAACCTTTTCATGGGTTACACTTCTTCATCCTGGTTCTTCTCAAGTATAAAGCCTAGTTTTCATTTCCATGACAACACTTTAAGGATTTGAAGTGTCCCATATATTTCTCCTCTTTGTCATACTAAACGATATAGATGTCTTAGTGATTGTTGTGGTCTTTTTGAAGTTTGACTTTCTGTAGTAAAACCATATTAGATTTATCCTCAAAGATGAAAGGACTCAGGAAGATTAAAAGAAAAGGACTTATGAAATCTCTTTCCCCTCCTCCCTCCAAAAATACCACATCACCTTTGTCTGTTTTTTCTGTCTGTCAAAGAGAAGTGTTTTTTTTTTCATCTTGAAGATCTACTTCCCCACAAACTGGCACTGTACTATATCCAGTTTCTTTCTTCCTTCAAATCTGAGAGAATGCCAGATAGCATTGTAGCTAATTCCAGTTTCTCCATGGTTGGGCAAGAAAAAGCTTAAGACCATATGGTAAGAGAAAGCAGAAAAATGACTGGCTTTCCCATTCCTGTCTGTGCCTGTTATAGTCCTAA
Organism: Petaurus breviceps papuanus; assembly: GCF_028583685.1. Taxonomy (NCBI): domain Eukaryota; kingdom Metazoa; phylum Chordata; class Mammalia; order Diprotodontia; family Petauridae; genus Petaurus; species Petaurus breviceps. Next base: position 35,419,547 of record NW_027186473.1, read on the forward strand.
ATACAGTTTAATCTTCCAGGCTGATTTTATCTCCTGGCAGCTGCCAGGGTCTGCCACCAATACACATAACAGAATGGAAATGGAATGAATTACAGTTGGAGGATATCTTCTGAAGTCTAAAATGCAAAATGTCTTGGATCAAAACTTGATCTCTCCTAAATGTTTATGGCTGTGGTTTCCAAATGAGGTTACCCTAGTCTATCTTTGCCCATTCAAATCCTAACTCAATTTTCCAGTGCTACTGCTCTTTCCCCAGTCCGTTGTATCTATTTTATCAAATATTTCAAGTACCTCTACATTATTTCTTGTAGACAATGAAAAATCCTTTTTTTCTCCTGTCATTTAAGGTCCTTTTCAAGATCAAAAAGTTTGTTTTACTGGTGATTTTTCTCTATGGGCATTATCTTCTCTTTATCTCACCACTATCTACTCCACAATTCAGGGTTAGTTTTCTCTTAAGTCTGGTGTATTTTCTTCTAAATAAAATGTTATTAATATATTTTTATTCACAAGATCAAATTCTCCTCCAGCATGACTCCTCCTCCCTCTTACAAGAAAGCCATCTCATGCAAAAAGGTCTATTAAAAAAAAAAGAAAGAAAATTTGAAAAGGAAAAAGTTACAGATTCAATTAATAAACATGGAGAGAGAGAGAGATGACAGTATATGCAGTGTTCCACCCAACTGAACACCTCAGCACTTTTCTGTCTTCTTATATATCATCTTTGGGAACAAGTTCATTCTTCATTATTTTGTAAGATTCATGTTTCATTGTTTTTTGATTGTTTTTTTTTTCATTTATGGTGATACAGTCACGTTTAGAATGCATACTTCTTTCAGCAATTCATGCATCTTTCCCCATCTGCCTTGTATATGCTTGTTTTTTCTTATAACCCAGCCATGTTTTATAACATTTGTGCATGACAATGTGTACAGTCCATCCCTATTTGGACATCTAGTGAGTTTTCAATTCTTTCCTACCACAAAAATATTGTTGCTATGAATATTTTAGTAATAACAAGTCACTTTTTTAAATCAATGACCTTGACTACTAGTAGAATCTTATGGTTAAATCAGATTTGTATTTCTGTCTCTTTATTTGTTAATTTTATATTGTTTTACAAAATGACTGTGTTTATTTCAGCTCCACCAGAAAAATAAATATGTGCCTATCTTTTCACAAATCTCTCAACTCTGTCTACACATACGTCTTCAAAAAAAAAAAAGACCATTCTCATATTTCACCATTTTTGTAATTATCTGGATGCAGAGTAAAAACTCAATGTTTTTTTTTTTTAATTTTCTTATCACTAGTGATTTGGAATACTTAAGTGGAACAGTTAATGAAGATTTGGGCACAGAGTCAGGAATAACTGAATTCAAATTTAGATTCAGATGTTTACTTGCTGTGTGACCTTGGGTAGGTCATTTAACCTCTGTCTCAGGTTCCTTATCAGTTAAATAGATATTAAAATAGTTCCACCTTTTCATAGCTGTTGTAAGGCTAAAATGAGGTAATATATGTAAAGTACCTTTCAAACCCTGTGCTATACAAGTGTTAGCAATTATTGTTAATACTCTGCAGTTCTCTTATTAAGAAATGTGTGTTCATGGCTTTTAATCACTTATCTGGTAAGGGATATCTTTGATCTATGTTATATACATATCCAAGATAAAAATACGTAGACAGAGATGTAGATTTCATACATATCCTATACATACATATCCAATATATAGATATACACACATATATATCTATACATGCATAGATTTTATATGTGTGAGTGTACATTCCTGTGTGTGCATTTCTACATATGCACACATATGTGCATACACACATAAAGATCAGCTAGAGATTTGCTAAATCAGGAGATCAGGAGGGAGAAAGGCTAGATAAATAGAACTAAGAAATATCTTTATAGAGAAGATAGGAACTGATGAGATCATGAAGGAAAATAGTACAGAAAGAAAAGAGAAAGCATAATAGCACCTTGGGAGATACTCATAGTTAGCTGGCTCAATAATTATTTGGCATAGGATAATCTCCCCCAACTTATCACCCTTCCATAGTTTTCCAAACTTTCTCTTTGGAGGTATCACACAATAACCATGCTGTGATGTGGATATGTTGTCAATAATATGGAGGGACAAATCAGTTTTACATTATAGAATGCAGTGGGTTACAGTAGGCCTCCCTTTTACCACTACATATGACATTACTTATTCTTCTGCCACTGACCTGCTGCTGTTGGGAGTCAATCCCTTGTCTTCTTCAGTGTCTGAGGCCCCTGGGGTCTAAATATCAGCAGTTTTCTGATCTCCCAGCATAAAGTATTAACTTCTGTGCAGGGGTAGGACAACTGCTACTCAAGAGCCTGAACTCTTCTGACCTATGTTAGACTGCTAGTTCAATTCTTGCCATCGATTTTTTTTTTTGTTTTTGCCTTTTGGAGGGCAATTGGGGTTAAGTAACTTGCCCAAGGTTACATAGCTAGTTTGTGTGTGTGTGTGTGTGTGTGTGTGTTAAGTGTCTGAGGCCGGAACAGAACTCAGGTCCTCCAACTCTGGGGCCGGGGCTTTACTCACTGTGCCAGCTAGCCACCCCCTGCCATCGATATTTTTAAAAGAATTTTTTTGAAATTTCACTCAATGTATGCCTATTTCCTTCCAAAACAGAGATTAAAAAAAAATTAGGATCTATATTAGATCAAAATTTTCAGCGACCTCAAGTTTTCAAACTTCTTTGGGGGACTTATTTATTTTAATTTGATCTCTTATTTCAATAAAACAAAACTTAAGGATGATTTCTTGCAGTGGTTGGCAGTATGCTGGCATGTGACTTGGATCTGAGAGAACAGCTTATCAGTTAATCAATTAGTCAATAAATATTTATCAAGCACATACTATCAGAGATGTATTGCTCTAAGAGCAGGGCATTCAAAAAAGAGGCAAAAGATATTCCTTGTGACCAAGGAGCTAACAATCTAATTTCAAAAATAAAATCAAAACCAAGCAAATGAACAAAAACTAACATAATTTCTTTTTTATAATTTGTAAGATCTGTTTCTAAGCTTCTTATGATTTAGTATTGACATGAATGCTTTCATATTTTCAGTACTTTTGAGGTATATTTGTCAGCTGTAGTGCTCAGCACTGAAGCATTTCTTTAGGTGTAACTTATTATCCTTGTGGTATCACAACACAGAGGGTTTCCACTAACCTTGTTAACTCCTGTGTTAAATTGGTCATCTTGATTGGTTCCAGTAGAGTTTCCTCCTTTCAGAAACAGTTACATCTTGCTCACCAGTATTCTAACTTAGTCAATCAATGATATCACTACAATATAATTTTTCAGTCTTTCAGGTTTCCTATAAGGCCTTCATGGATATCATACGTGTTTTAAAATAAAGAATTTTCCACTCTCTGAGTAGTCTTTGGTTTTAATGTAGTATAGATTTTGGAATGTGGCTACATAAGGGGTAAAATCATTAAACTATGAAAATAGATATACATATTGAAATTTTAATCTATACTTCTCCAAAGTAGAAATTAATAAGTGGAAGGATATTAAATCATTTAGGAGGTACAGATATTCATTGGAGAGACTAGGCCTAACTTCAGTGTGAAAATAAAAAATTTGATGATATAAAAGATCTCCAAGGTCCTTTCCATTTTAAAATCTTTTAAATCATAGAATCACAGTATCTTAAAACCAAGAGAGAACCTCATTAAATCTTTAATCAAAATGTAGCAAATACTTTTTACAACATTCAACTCATTTTAAAAGACATTGATTAGATACCTACTGTGGGGTAGTCACTGGAGATACCAAGGTAGTAAAGAAACATTCCTATTAAGAAGTTTTGGTTCAACAGGACAAAAGGTTACATTCTTACAGTAGGTCAACTGGACTCTGATTTAGTCATGTGAGATGAGGGTTGTAGTTTGAACATCGATATTTTGCACCAAATCATGCCCTATGAAATTAGCTGTGTGACCCCATAAATGTCACTTTACCTCTATTAGTATCAATTTCCTTACATGTAATAATGATGATTATTTTAGAAAACTGTAGTAGAGATCAAATAAAAAATGCAAAAAAATACTAATTGTGAAACTGAACTATGGATAAAGAGGTGAAGGAGGCTCCTGCTTTCCTGATCAGGAACACAAAGCTAGTAAGTCTTTATGGACATGAGTTAGACCTAGGTCTTATGGACTTTAAATCTATCACTCTATCTATTGAACTAATGTTTCACACAAACACAAATCAAATTCAATTTTAAAAATACATAGTTTTAAAGCTCACTAAATTATTTTATGGAAGATTATTTTTACTCTCAAAATTTATTCAATTCAAAGAATAAAAACTCTCATGACAAAACCAGAAGTCATATGTGGAACATAAAAGTTTTTCTCCCTGAATGTATGTTCATGGAAGCAATAATTTTAATGAAATATCGGTTATTTCAAAATTATAGTAAAAAATGACATTTCTTGGAACAGCTATTACTGGAAGAATATAGCTAAAATAGGAGAGAGAAAAGAAAAGAATTTGTAATCATTTTCAAATCTTCCCAGATATTTCCTTTTTGTATTCATTCAATAAGCAATATTAATTCTAGGTAAAGCATTGTGCTAATAGTGGACAAGATGAAAATTTTCAATGATACTTGCTTCCTACTTTTATGGAGTTTACAATCTAGGGGATAATATGCAAATATCTAGGAGACAAAGGACTATGTGAGATCAAAGGAGGAAGTTTACTATAGACCCAGGATTAAGAAGAGATTAAGTGAAAGAATAGGATTAATAGGAGTTCGGACCAAGAGGGAGAGAAAAATTAAGAGAATAAAGAACAATATGAGCTCAGAACATATTCAGGAAGGGAGAATATTTCAGCTTGCCTAGGCATAAAAGTATTGGAGAGTAGTTATAAGAGAAAAGGCTCTCAAGGATGATAGATACAAATTGTGAAGAACCTTAAAAGCAGGCAAAAAAGTTTGGAATTACTTGGGAGCTAACAAGAAGATGAGGAAGAGAGAGAGAGAGAGAGAGAGAGAGAGAGAGAGGAAGAAATGCATAGATACATAAATATGTGTGCATTTACAAATCAATGGAATGGCAGTCTATGGCTAAGGAAGATGATTCCACCAGTGACATGAGGAAAACAGCTTGCTATAGTAGATGTTTATTTTAGGAAGATTGAAAATTCACCCATAAACAATTTTGACATCGTTCTGCTGCACTAGTTATTCCTCTATAACTTGTACTGATTGGAGAGATTTTCTCCCTAGTGGAATAAAGTAATTAATTTGAACAAGTCATACTTTTAAAATGAAAACTTCATACAATGAAAAATCTCTACTCATCTGTAAAATTACTACTTTTTTTAATAAAAAGGGGAAAGGGTACATGCAGAGATCATCAGGGAGTTCTTTTGGCAAGTAGAAGTAGTTGCTACAAAATTGGGAAATTCCATGGTAGAATGGGAAGGAATAAGGACTTAAGAAAAATACTATGATTGAATATTTTATTTTAATTGTATGTGGCCTGCTGTGGATGTTTTATATATATATATATATATATATATACACACACACACACATATATGTGTGTGTATACACACACATACACTCACATATATACATATACATACACATATACACACATACAGACATGTACATACAAACATATATGTATTTTAGCTCTTGTCTGTTTTAGTAACATAATTTGCTGCAAAATATTTTCCCAATCATATTTTAATTCTGTTATATACATCATCATCATCACCTTTATTATTATTGTTTTTTTTTCAATTCTCCATTATCTGAATTATCTTTGTATCCCTTCCCCCATTTGAGAGGTAATAAGAACCTTATAATTTGTTTAATTCGGAACTTCACTTTTAAGGTTGTATGGGATGAAAAACACCATTCAAAATTTAATCCAGAACACAGAGGTTTCTCAGGATAAAACAGGAAATTTTTCCTCTCCATGACAGATCAGTGAGAGGAGGCCCCAAAATGGGGCAAAGAAGGTTTTTTAAACTCCAGTTCCACCAGGTCGCATTCCCCACTGTCCCTAGCTACCATTGGCTGGGAGGTGGGGCTTACAGCCTAAGGTGGGAAGGGAGACAAAGAAGGGGACTAGGTGGGGGTCAAAAGACTCCTAAAAGCACTTAATGCTGGTTGACAGCAGCAACGAAGGAGGAAAGGGTGAAAACTGAAACTTAAGCCTGGCACTAGATTCCAGTACATAGTCTGAGAAGTTTTCACATCCCCTTCAAAGGTCATGAAAGTGAGAGTGCTAAATGAAGTAAATGAAGTAACTTGCTGAATGCCACACTGGTAGTAAGTAGCAGGGCAGGGGCCTAAACATGAGCTTCTCTGGTACTTGAACTTCTGGTTCTTACTCATCAGAAAATAATACAAATTTGTTGGGCATACTCAAATCATCTAAGATGAATACACCCATGTGGGAGATGGCCAAGAGCAAGTTGCCAGATAATCTCCACCTTCCATTGAGTATGACATAGGTAGAATAGGCTGTATAAATTAAATTATCAGACTTTTGAAGTCTTCTCTCTCTCTCTCTCTCTCTCTCTCTCTCTC
>NW_027186473.1:35426259-35568058 GCF_028583685.1 Petaurus breviceps papuanus
CTCTCTCTCTCTCTCTCTCTCTCTCTCTCTCTCTCTCTCTTTCCATCTATATTTTTTCCAGTAGTGTCCTGGAGTGAAGGTTCTTTTCACTCCAGGCTTAGGGACCATGCATTGAAATGGGTGAATTGAAGGTGTGTGTTCTCCCACACCTTTTTGTCCCTATGGTCTTGAGAATAATACTTGTGGTTCTGGTCTGTTACATTTGTCTTTTTTCAGTTTTAGGCAGAGATCGTAATATCTCTAGACTTAGGACCTTCAGCTATGGATCACAGATAAATGTAGCTGCCACCTTAGCATGGAATCCTTGAGAAGTCAGAGAGCTGTTATTCCAGCCCATTTGAGCCTATGCCCTACCCCTCAAGCATTATAGGACAGAGTAAAGTAATATTTGCAGGTTTATTGTAGCAATACTTTTGAAGTAAATGTTACTTAAAAAAAACTAATATGACTATTAAATGGTTGCAAGGAACTGAGATGAAAGGGAGCTCTGAAACTGGGGGAAGATAATCAGTAGTAAATGGTTAAAAAATTGAATGGAATGGAATTAGGAACCTGACAGAAAAATAAAATGTAATGTTCTAAATGCCTTACCATTACAGTGATCTAAATTATGTAAAGGAGAGATCACTTCAGTTTTTTTTTTCTTTTTGTTGTTGTTTTTGTTTTTGATCAGAGAAATAAAATGGCCGTGGTACAGTTTAGAGAGATATGGGTTTACTTTTGATATAAAGGATAGCTTTAAGTCATAAAGAATTAAAAAAAAAAAGTAGAGAAACACAATTGTCTTGGGCAGTGGTAGAATTCTACTTTGAGATTGTCAAGCAATATATTGAGAAAATCCATTTTAATTTGTGAATAGTACTACAAGGTCCTCAGTAGCTGTTATCTCTGAAATTCTATAATTCTATGAATTAATTGGCTAATATAATAAAAATATAAAAGACACTTAAGAATGGTAAGATAAGTATTTGGATATTTGTGAGAAAGCAAACAACCATGATCGTTAGAAATTCCTTCAGTTGACATTTCCAAAAATATTCCAATCACACAGTGTTTTGGATTAAAAGACTTCTTTTGCTTAGAGATTACACATTTGGAAAAGTGCTAGTATGGTTCATAGAGTGGATAATACAATGGAATGTCAATAGCCCAAGAGATAAGACCATCAAAAGGGGAGGAGGAAGTATCCCAAGCTTCCATTGCAATGACATCAATATAGGTATGGACAATGATTGCTGGAAATATGAATTCTTCTGAGCAAATCTCCTCTATGGGAAGAATAGGTCTGATCAATTTGTTTGCCCTTTAGATCCATGATTCATGATTTAGATTCATAGATGCTTATTTGCTTCATTTATCTCACTGCATTACTTCATTTCAATGCAAGTAATTAGACCTCTAATGACATTAACTGGAGTGTTTAGACATTATGAAAGTTTTCTCTAAAATCCAGGATAAGAAAACACTATATTTATGGGAAGGAAAAGAAAAGACAAACTATACAGTATTCCTATAAAAACTTAAAGTTGTTTGTTAAACTAGATGCTCATTGCAGGTCAAAATAAGAAAACTAAAATAATAAACTCTTTTTATTTTTTCATTACTGCTAAATCATAGGAGTGGTCAACAATTTCCATCTGTATTGGAAAATGAAAACCCTTTGCATATGATTGTGAGAGTAACAAAAATAATTATAATCTGGGGACACAATGGCAAAAACAATAGTTAATGTCTTCAATAACCTTACATTCTACAGGAAAAATATATTATGTACACAAATATAAATGTAAGGTATCTTAAGGAGTACATAATTATTAAAAACTTGGAAGCATAGTGTATCAGAGAATAGAGGAAGCTTTAAAGAATCAGTAGTAACTAAATATAATTTCTGAGAGATGGATAAAGAATAGAATGTAATCCAGGCCTAACATACAATCTCAGAAAAAAAAACAGAGACATAGGAGATAGGTTATTGAGTTAATAGAATATCAGTGAGATCAGTTTAACTGGATTTTAGAATGTGGGAAAGTTAATGACTTAAAGTAATATTGGAAAGGCATTCTTGACCCATATTGTAAAGAATTCTTAAAGTCCAGAGATTATTTTCTAAAGGTCATAGGTAAACTCTGAAGACTTTTGAGCTAAGAAGTAACATAATCAGGCATATGCCTCAGGAAGGGTCAATTTAGTTAAACAGATATTTAAGGGCATGACAGGTACTATGCTATATTCCAGGGATATAAGTACAACATAAGTCCCTGACCTGTGTGAACCAACTAACTAAATTTGATAGTTCTTTCAATAGTACAAGTTAAAGAGTATAAAGACACAAAATTAGAGTGGTGAATGAGTGAATGGGGAGACTCCTCAGAGGATATTGTGAGAATTGAAGCAAAATAAGTTGACAACTAATGAGATAGTCTGTTGCACCTCAGGAATGCAAAGTAAGGAGTCAAGACTGACTGAATTTACAAAGATGGGCAACAGGAAGTATGGTGGTGACTTCAACAACAACAACAAAAGGAAAATTCAGAGAAATAGATTTGAGTGGAGATTATCATCAGTTCTGTTTGGTTTAAAATGAGTCATAAGATTTCCATATGAATTCTTGATGTGTAAATTTTTTTGGAAAAACAAAATACATAACTACATGCATCCACCACATTCTCATTGAATATAGTGATATTTCTGAATTTTTTTAGATGTGGCAGCCTTCTTCACATAGAGACATAGTCACCATCTGCTGTATTGGAGAGGGATTAAAGGGCTTCTACCTCATTCAGTTGAAGTAAAAGTCCTCAATTCAGTGATTGTCTGAGCCAAAAATTCCTGGGTAAATTTTCTACTTCTTGACTTCCCTAAATGTGACTGCATTAGTGTATTATTTAGGCCTATCCTATTCAACCAGTTTACTCAGAGAGAATTTCATAAGGAAATACCATTGATGTATCTCTGTTTTATTTTCACACAGCGTTCCTTTTTGTCAAATCCAAAATCTTTATTCAGGATATTTAGGGTTTTTTTCATGTTTGATTTTCCTATATAATAATGTAAGTTTTTTGATATTTAACCTATGTTATATAATAATGTTAACTAATGTAACCAAAGTGTTATTCTCACCTACCTCTATTTTTCCCCTAAAGTTAGATATAGGCCAATTAAGTGATTAAACTTTTGTAGATCCTAGTAACATGCAATGACAAAGCAGTAATTATAGTCAAGAGAGACTTCTATTTGCATCCCAGCTTTATTGCATATTAGCTATGTGCCTCTGAACAAATCACACCTTTTTGTGAGTCTCACTTTCCACACTTATAAAACTACAATAACCATTGCTTGAATTGCCAGCCTCACAAAGCTATTATGAGGAAAATACTTGTCAGCATTAAAGTGCTATATAAATCTGAATTGGTATTGAATTTGAGTAAACAATTCATCACACATTTATTAAGCACTTGTTATTTTATGGCACTGTGCTAAAATGCTGAGGTTAGTATAAAAAAAAAGAAGAAATGCTCTCCCTTTGGGGAGTTTGCCTTCTACATATTAGATAATATATTCAAAGGTGTTTTGTTTTGTCTTGGGTCTGGATCTATAAGAATATTGTTGCAGGGAAATCCCAATGAGGAAAGCCCCTTTTCTAAGGAAAGCTGAAATCTTTATCTCTCTCTGTTTCTGTCTCTGTCTCTCTCTCTTTGTCTTTCCATCAGATATCTATCTATCTATCTATCTATCTATCTATCTATCTATCATCTATCTATATCTATCTATACCTATATCTATATCGGTAGATAAATATATACACACATATAATGCATGCATACATGTGTATGCATATATACACATGCATGCATATACACACATAAAAATGTGTATATGTGTTGTGTGTGTATATGTGTGTGTGTACAGTCTTTAAAACATTGCCTAGGGACATTGATAGGTGAGGTAACTTGCCTAGGGTTCACAGAGTTAATCTATGCGTCTGAGGACAGACTACAATTATATACTATTGACTACAAGTGAGACTTTTTATTCATTAGCTCTCATTTATAAAGAACTTCAAGATTTGCAAAGTGATTTACAAGTATTATCTTATTTGATCCTCATAACAACCTTGAGCATATAAAGAAAATACAAAATAAATTGGTGGAGAAAGATAACCAAGTTTGGAATGGAAAAATAGAAAAAGTTTCATACCATAGATTGAGCTGTTTCTTGATTGCAGTTGGGTGTAGTCCCAGGCAGAGGTAAAGAGTGTGGGAATACAATGTATGGAGGTATGCATTCAAAAGGGCACAAGAGAGAAAAAAGACAGAAAAAGTCAGAAAATTAAACAATTTCACTCCAAATGAAAAAGGCCATTATTGCCTTTTTTGCAGATTATGATCTCTTGGGTACAAATTTGACATAACCCAGAGAATGATAGAATTAGAGAATCACAGAATGTAATAAGAAAGTTAGAAGAAATCATTATATTAAAGAAATCCTCATTATAAAATATGTGACAAGACATCATCTCTATTCTAGTTGAAGATCTCTAAGCAGAAGGAAAGCACCTAATAAGCCTGTTTCACTTTTGGACAACTCTAGTGAGATTTTTCTAGGCATCAATCCTAAATTAACTTCTCTGAAACTTATATCTACTACTTTTGATTCTGTCCTATGGATCCAAATAGAATAAGTCTAATCTTCCTCCTAATGACAGCCCTCCAAATAATTAAAGACAGCTACCATGTGTCTTCCTCTGGGATAAAAGTTCCAAGTCCCTTCATATGCCATGTAATATGTGACAGATTCAAGGTTCTTCTCCACCACAGTTGTTAATCCAAAAATCTAGTATTTTTCATCAACTGCAGGATCAATATCAGTAAAAATTTGATGTGGAAGCCAAAAAACTGATCCTACCTTGACCTACAAAGCCCACTATACTCTCCCCTGATCAGATTCCATCTATAGCATTGTGTTCAATTCTGGACACCAAAGTTTAAGGACAATATTGATATTAGATAGAATACACAAAGAAGAATAATTGTGTGATGAGCTTTGAGTACATGCCATATGATCTGTATATGTCATGGCGTCAAGATTTGTCACCATCCCAGTTGACTTCCTCTGGATGCTTTTCAGCTTATTAATCACCCAATTAAAACATAGTGCCCACAAAGGAACAAAATACTAAAGCTAGAGCAGAGTGTAGTAAGACTGTCACCTAATTTTGAATATAACCTATCCAAACCTCCTCAGTTGTGTACTTCTCTACACCTTAGTGAGCTCCATAAATATATGATACGTGTATATAAATAATAAGAATTTATGAAATACTTAATTGATTCTGGGCATTTCTGTAAGCATTGGGGTTACAAAGAGAAAGCTGAAACCATCCATGTCCTTAAAGAGCCTATATGCAAAAAAGAGGGAGACATCATAAACAGTGAATGGTGAGTATTTAACAGATACATGTTAATTGCTTCATTATTATACATGAATAAATTTATACATGGCACAAAGTTAAAACAAAAGATATTTGAATGGAAAGGCACTAGTAGTGACAATCCAAAGTGGTGCCAGATAGAACACCTTAAGCAGTCAGTATTTAGCATAATTTAAAAAAAAAAGACTATAAATTCCATGTGGCAGAAATGTAGATGTAGAGGGCATTGCAAAAATGGGGAACAGCTAGTACAAAGACAAAAAGATGAGAGATTAAGGTTTGTATGTGAAGGATAGCAAGTAGACCAGAATAGTTAGATGACAAAATACCTGACAAAAGTAATGTGTAAGATGACTTCAGAGTCAGGAAAGCACCAAATTGAAAAAAAAAAGTTTTAAATGACAAAATGAGGTGTTTCAATTATATTCTTATTTGAATATATGCTATTGTTTTTGAGGGGTTTTTTTTTTGCTTAATGGAGGGCAATTGGGGTTAAGTGACTTGCCCAAGGTCACATGGCTAGTTTTTGTGTTGTGTCTGAGGCTGGATTTGAACTCAGGTCCTCCTGACTCCAGGGCCAGTACTCTATTCACTGCACCACTTAGCCACCCCTAAAATATGCTATTGTTATGATATGTGAACTTAAATGGCCTTGATCTTATTTGGCACAAAAAAGTTCCATGTGATTATTTAGTCTTCAATGCTTTCACACTCTATATTTTGCAAATCATCATAAACATAGTTATTAAAACCTTCAGTTGTATCTCACCACAACATTGCTGAGTTACATAGTCATTGATTAGAACTTTGTTTGTCTTTTACTGAAATTCATGAATCAATGAAAATGATATACTAATATGACCTAGTTAATTCCTATTAAACTTAATGAGTTTCTGATTTCATTTGTAAAAGTGATATTTTAACTCTCCAATGTGTGCTACCAAAAAAAGTTCTTTATAATGCATCAAGGTCTAACTGGACAGGTTTATTTGAGCTACTAAAATATATATTTCTATAACAACAACACAATCATGATAGTAACTAACCATCCAAGAGTCAACCCATCATATGCTAATTTAGGGACTAGTTGATTAGTAACACAAAACACTTAGGAGTAAGAAAGTATAATGCATGAATAGATAGCATTACTACAATTATGATATGCTCCTAAAAGGGAGGAATTTTAATCATTTTTTCACATTTCATGTTTAGACTTTGACACATTGACAAGTACTGAGAAAAGTTACAATACCTACAGTAGTCTGGAGAAATTTGTATATTATAAAATGAAATTTCATCTGTACACAACCAGTTATTTCTGGCTGTGGTGCTGAGTATCTGAGCCCAGATCTGATCCCCAGGTCATCCCAACATTGGAGCCAGTGCTTTTACTCGCTGAGCCACCTGGCCACCCCTAAGCAATTGGGGTTAAGTAACTTGATCAAGGTTACACAGCCAGGTGTTTCTGGGTGGGTGCTAAGTGTCTGAGCACGGGATTCAATCTCCAGGTCATCCTGATACTGGAGCTGGTGCTTCTACTCACTGTGCTACCTGGCCGCCCCCATTGATCTCCTTTTGATATCAAGAGAAATAAAGGAAAATTCTCAGAAAGTTGAATGGATTCACTTATGGAGAACTTAAGATTGAACATGGATAAGAATTCAATATGAACAGGAAGGAATGTGCTGTGGACTTAATTATTAGAACATCCCCAATGATGAGAATCACAGACTCATATGAATACTAATATTTTCCCCTTTCCAAATCATTTACAGAGAAAAGTAAAATATTCAGGCATAATAAAGCTAAACACAGTCTAATCAATCAGAATTTTTCAAAATTCAAGTATGATTAGCTAAACCTATAATCATGTACTTGTAACCAGCAATATGGGCCTCAATTCAGGGCAAACTGAACAATCCCCTCCATGATTATGTAATATGTTAACATTAACCTTTTGACTTCAGGGAGATTTTTTCCTTGTAGGAATCAAGTAATAATAGCTTGAAAATTAATAACTTAAACTTTAATTTAATCTTCATCTAGTTAATTATAACATAAATGTTGGGAAATCTTAGTAGATGAAAGAGCTATGTGTCCTTAACATTCAACTGAAAGAATAGGAGGTCCTCAGAATATGTGTGTATATATATATATATATATATATATATATATATACACACACATATATTTAAACTAGAATGTGCTGCAGAAATGAAAAATAAAGACTCTACATTTCAGGTACTCTTAAATAATTCTCTTAATTTTCTGGGAAACTTTTCAGGCTCTAATTAATAATTTTCAAATTATTATGGAGTTGAAGAAGCCATTCCCAAATTGCTTAGCTTTATTGAAAGATTATCAAATAGTTTGCCTATTAGCAAAGACAGCCTTTGCTTAAAGCGGTTTGTTCTCTATCTATAAAGCAAGTCATTATTTGGCCTCCGAACATTTATATAGAAATTAATAGAACAGGGTTTCATTCTGTCACTTAATCTCTGTATTTCCTTTAGCAATTGGTGTCCCTTTCTCCCTCTATAAAACACAATTTATGATATTGGTATTTTAATAGAGTTTAGCTCTCTTAGGGAAAAGAAAATATCTTAGACAAAGATACCTATAGAATCCACCAGTGTTGTGGTATAGGGCATGAGATGGTGAATGGTTCCCTTGTCATACTAGGCTCATATTGACTTTTCACAGCACTGCATGATGGCTACATAATTTTGAAAAGTACTATCTAAGATATGTCAAAGTAGGGGGAGCATTCAGAAGGATTTTCCTATTCATAATTCTCTAAGGTGTTATCTGACTACCAGGGTATCTATAAAGGCTTAGTGCTCTATGAATTCATAGTTTCACTTTTGTCTCAACCACAATATTGAAAATGTAACTCCAAGGAGAAGATGGAACAGTCTTTATTGCACCCAAGTGTTAACTCTAAAAAATCAGAAGAAAAATGAAACAGAATTTATTTTCTCTTTGTTTCTTATAACAAGGTTAACAGGCAAAGTGTTACTGGAGATCAAGGCAAACAACAATTAAACAAATTTTTAGTGAAGATAAAATAAATTTAATGCTATTCAAGAAAAAAAAAAGTAGTTTTGTCTCCCAAAAGTATATGACTTAAGGATTATGTCCTTATGCTAGAAATTCCCCTAGCTAGGATACACAAAAATTTGAAAGACTTTGATCTAATCATCCATATGGTAGGGTGATTGGGGAGTAGAAGAAAAATACCTACTGTTCATTCTATTATATGCAGTTTAAAAGTCAATGCAGAAATCTGACCAATTGAACAAAAATTACAAATTAGCAATTGAATGTACCAGGAAATGAATTTGAGGGAAGTGGACTGGATTGTTCTGGGAAATGGTACTATATTTTAACGATGCCAAGCTTCTTCCTGAAAGAAAAGTTCATCTTGTTAAATAAAGCATCTTTCTAGAGATGTTAAAGGACTCTGAGTCATGGAACATTACAGTCTAAGAAGAATTTACATTTCACATCAGTCAAAAAACAGTGGAGAGAGGTACAGGAAGGAATAGACTACAACATATTACCAACAAATACTTGTATGGGTATATCATAAATTGTGTCAGTTAGACATCATAATCATAAAGATAAGACTGACCAGTCATATGGTGAGAGGAAGAGATAACAAATGAACAGCCTGCATGGTCCTTGGTATCCATCCATTACGCTAAATGTACTGGTATGCATTCCAGAAAATTGGGTGGGCTTCTGTGGATGATTTCTCTGGGAATATGTATGAGTCACACAAAATGAAAAGGCATGGTGGCTTATGATTGGCATAATTGGAGGAAATACTTATATCAATGTAATCATAGAGCCAAGGGAATACCGAATAATAATATGTTAAGCTGACAATTCCTTCCACACTCATTCCCCAGTCCCCTCCAATACATTCTCTTTTATAAAGGACCACCTGAGTGCACTAATTCATAATTCAGATAATTTATACCACATAAACCTGGATTTATGGCATTCATGATTGTTGGCTTTGCATAACTGGTGATTGTGATGAAGAAAATTGAAGCAACTGAGCTATGAACCCTACCTTTATTCATAGAACTGCAAAGAATCAAATTCAGAGGGGAACTCAGTGGTGGCTAAGAACCATCTTTATCTGAAAAATAATTCCTACTATAATATATTTTAAAAGTGGCTTCCAGACTCTATCTGAATAGGGGACCCACTGCCTTCTAAGGAAGTTTTTGGTAATCTAAAGATTATATTTTACTCTCTGCAAATTCCATTCATTGTTTCTATCACTGTCCTCTTGGCCCCAAACCCAACAAGTTGCATCTTTATTCCGTGAGACAGTTCTTGAGATACCTGAAGGCAGTGATCGTTGTTCCCTTTAAACCCTCTCTTCTATAGACATCCTTAGTTCCTTCAGATATTTGTCATATGTTACTATTTTGAGCCCCTTCAACCACCTGGTGGCAGTCCTCTGGAGTTATTCATATTATTTCTAAAGTCTGGTAAACTGAACTGAATGCAGTATACCTTCTTAATTCTTTTTGCTATGGTATTTCAAGTCAAAGTTTTCATTTGTTTTGTTTTGGGGTTTTTTTTTGTGCTTTTCTATAACACTTCGTAGTTGATTCATGTTGAGCCTGATATACACTAAAACCCTTGGCTCTTCCATAGATGAATTGTTATCTAAACTTGCCTACCCTTATTGTATCAGTGAATAGGATTTTTTTTTTAACCCAAGGATAAGACTTTATGATAATTTCATTGTATTCAGTTTAACCCCATATTGTGATACATTAAGATATTTTTTATTCTGATCTAACATATAACATGTTATGTATCTTTCTAATGGTGTCATCTATAAATTCAATATGTATGTCATTTATGTCTTTCACAACATAGGACCAACGAATCCTATCAAATACCTTCCTAAAACATTTTCCCAAGTCCCATTAACTAATGGTTTCTGGGTTCAAAAAAGTATTCAATTCTCAATCCATCCAGTTGCACTAAACTATCTCCCCATCTTTTCTATAAAATAGACAAGAGAGACTTAAGTAAATGTTTTAATAAAGATCATTTAAATTATGTCTAAGTAGCTCCCTGGTTTGACAATGGAGTAAATTATTTCAGAAATAAAATACATTTCATTTCATTTGACTTATTTTTAGATAAAATCATGATGACATTTTCATGATTTTCAAGGGTTATTGCCACTTTTTGTAATTATTCACTAATTTTTAATAAAATATTCATTTCTAGATTTATTTTTTTTCCAGGATGGCAATTCTTGCTAGTCACTCCTCATTCTGGCTTAAGTTCTCAGCATCCACACACTCTCAGGACACTCCCCCCAAAAAATTACCATTGCTCCCTAAGTCTTACTGACTTTCTCTCCTAATTGATGCACTCTTACCCCAGGCCTCTAGTCTTCTTGTTCATACTAAAACAAGTATTCAGGGAACTAATTACCTTAAACCACATATACATATTTTCTTGCTATTTCCTCACATTTCACAACAATAATTATTCTCAAAGTGACATATAATACATACCTAATGCCACTTCTAAATAACAATAATACTATCCAGCATTTGTATAGTGCTTTAAAGTTTGCACACTGTGCTATTTGATCCTTAGCACAATAAGGTAGGTGCTAGTATCAGCATTCTTCTTTCACAGAGAAAGAAACTGAGACTAAAAGGGGCAAGCAGGATTTGAATTCGGGTCTTTCTGACTCTAGATCCTACTTGCTACTAGGCTTCCAGGTGATTACCCTGCAGAATACTGTAATACCATCTTTACCTCAAATATAATACTATGATATTTAAGGAGGGAAGTGGAGAAGGGGTGGTGGTGAGGAAGAAATCTTCTGTTTTAAGGGGTCAGTCTCTATATCTGTCTTCACTCTGCAACATCTTAAGCTCCTAGCACAAGTGTGGAGCTAATAAACTTTAGGGAAAAGAGACCTACGTTCTTAGTCTGAAGCTTTTTCAGGTCTGAGTTTCTGACTCTGTATATACATACAGAAATAAGTATTGACCTTGATCAAATTATGATTTCAATGATAGAAAGTTATTGCAACAGCACAGATTGATTGTTCTGATGGGTTCTACACATTTTGACTTGTTAGCAATAGTGAAAAAGGGGTAGATAGGAATGACATGATGTTTAAAAAAAATCCAGGAGATATGGTTTAATTTAAAACTCTACTCCTAACCATGGAGATGGTTTTAAGTCACTTCTTTAATTTTTTCTAGTCCTCTCATAGATAAAATGAAAGGAGCCTTGTTGACCTTTTCTATTCTTTCCAGTTCAGAAATTCTATAACCATTATTTAATGGTACTGAGTTCTGTTGTTCAAAGAAAATAATCTAATAAAGATGTTTGAGTATTTATTCTTCTCATGACAAACTTGTGAGGTAAGTAGTACCTATAATTATTATAATTCACATTATAAAGATGACAAAACAGAGAATCAGGGAAGTTAGATTATCTGCTAAGAGTAATGGCAGTGCTTAAGTAGGATTTGAAGTCAGGTCTTACTAACTCCACACTTAGCACACTATCATTTAATTCTGTCTCTGGATTTTTGAGTACCAAAAAGTACAACAGTACATGTTCTCTGACACTTTCATGACTCTGATTGCATTTATCACCTGACTCAGCAAAATCATTTAATTATACAAAAATCGTATTTTCAACAGAAATAAGAAAATTGTCCACTGAAATCATTAGTAAGAATTATGCTCAGGATTCAAGAAAACACTCTAATTCAGGGGGGAAAATAATTACCTAAACAAACAAACAGTTACAAAATATATTTTGTTTCACTTTTTTTTCCCTTTTAGTTGATTTTTCTATTGGAGCAAAATAAGCCCTTGAGTACACTTTTGAAAAGTTAAATGCAGCTTTTAAATTCATGAAAAAGAAAAAAAAAGAAAAGAAAACAGAGCAGCTGCTTCCATTTACTTTTCAGGAATATGTTCTATCATTTAGCAACATCTTTCACAAAAATAGAAAAAAAGAATAACAGTTTTTACCCTTGTTCGTATTCTCGCATTGTAATGTTTATCCTTTGTCATGAAAGGAATATTTAAAGAAAATTATATGCTCTCAAATTTTGATCCCATGTGTCCCTTGACCTATGAGCAAACATTTTCTTGAATTGGCTTTATAAGCCAGATTATGAGAGTGTGTATGTGTCTGCATGTGTGTGTGACTGTGTTTGTGTGTATGTTTGCACTACTGAAGTGGAGAGTAGGGGGAAGAAAGACAAACAGAGAGACAGACAGAGACAGAGGCAGAGGCAGAAACAAAGATACAGATAGTCAGAGACAGACAGAGGCAAAGAGAGATAGAGACAAATATTTAGAGACAGAAAAAAAAACAGGGAGATAGACCGAAAGAAGAGACAGACAGACACAAAAAGATAGACAGAGAGCCAGAGGCAAAGTCAGAGAGAGAGACAGAGAGTGAGAAACAGAAACCGAGAGAAACAGAGACAAAGACAGAGACACAGAAAGAAAAATAGACGGAGAGAGACACACCCAGAGGGGAAAAAACAGAGAAAGAAATGGAGAGACATATACATAAACAAAGACAGGGAGACAAAGAGACACCGAGAGAAGAGATAGAGACTCAAAGAGACAGAGACAGTGAGCCAGGGACAGAGAGGAGAGGCAGACAGAAACAGAGACTGAAAGACACAGAAAGAGAGAGACAGACAGAGACAGAGTGACAAAGAGTTATAAAACAAGATAAAAGAGACAAACAGAGAGATACAAAGGGAAAACAGACACAGAAAGGCATGGAAATTAAAAAAAAATAGATAGAAGCAGAGAGACAGAGAGAGAGACAAAGATACAGAAAGAGAGAGGAGACAGAGACACATCCAGAAAAAAAAAAAACAGAGGGAGATAGAGGGATGGAAACCCCCCCCACACACACACACACACGGGGATGGGGGGGGAGAAACAGAGAGAGAGTCAGAGACAGATTCAAAGAGAGAGAGAGAGAGAGACAGATAGAGGACAGACAGAGAGACAGAGACAGACAGGGAGATGCAGAGAAATAGAGACAGAGAGACACAGAGAGAGAGAGACAAGAGACAGAGACAGAGAGACAGAGAGATAGAGAGAGAGTCAGAGAGAGGGAGAGAGAAAGAGAGAAAGAGAGAGAGATGAAGAGGGAAAGAAAGAAAGATACAGAGGCAGAGAAAACAGAGGGAAGAGAAAAAGACAGATAGACAGTAAAAGAAGAAAGAGTTCAATGATGTATACACCCTGAAGAATCACAAATATTGCCATCTAATTTTTATCCCAATAATAAAGAAAAGCAGTATTGTGGATATAAGTTTTTACATACCCAATTTGTGGAAATTAGCAAAGATTAAAGGACAATGTACTGACTTGAAGTTGTGAAGGTCTGGAGATCAAATCTTAACTTTGCCACTTATTTAGTTATATAAAGTCTGAGACTATAAAACTCAATTTCAATATGGCTAATATGGACATATATTTTGTGTGACTTCACTTATGTAATGGATATCATATTTCTTGCCTCATCAGTGTGTGAGGGAAGGACTAGAGGAAAATCGAGAATTAAAAAAATATTTAAAAAGCAAAACTGCAAAAATATTTTAAAAGAAACTCAGTATCCTATAAAATAGGGATAATTATTATATTTATTATATATCATATGTAATTATACATGCATTAAGGGTACCCATGATTCTACTATGTTGCATTAAGATAGGTTAGGTGGCACAATAGAATGAATGCTGGACTTGGAGAAAAAAAGGCCTGACTTTAAATTCTGTCTCAAACATTCACTAGAATTAGAATTCTGGGAAAGCCATTAGACTCTGCCTCAGTGTCCACATCTGTGAAATTGGTATAATGAAAGTTACATCCCAGGGTTTTTGTGAGGATAAAAAAAAATTGACAATATTGTCAAAGTGCCCTGTAAATTTTAAAGACCTCTATAAAATTATTACTTTTGTTGTTACATGTTTATGTCTTTCTTAGTGGCATTATTTATTATTTTTGTCATCCATTCTGACATCAGTAAAGATCAAAGAAAATGATAATAAGTTATGGAATACTGCCATATATTAAGCAATATAATTTCTAATCAACCAAAGAATACTAATTATATATTAAGTATAGGATATAATAATAATTAGTGCACTTCTTAACTACATACACATGTTATATATTTAAATGTGCTATGTGCAAAATTCCATGATATACATGCATATAACATTATATACTGATTTATAGGATATATAATATATGTATATACATACATATATGTATGTGTATATACACACTATATTCCAAGATGATTGCATCAGAATATTACAATGCTAACATATTTCTGAACTGAGCATTTCATACTTCTAATATGGTAATAAAATTATATTCTGCATTTGCAATGCTTTAGAGTATAGTTTAATGTTATGTTACAATTTTGTGGAATCTCTCAATTTTTAAAAGTACTTTTATCAAGAAAGTTGAAATTCCAAAAAATTAGGTTCAATTGTATTTTATTATGACTAGGTAATACTTATTTTTAAAGTTATTCTTTAAGTTTAAAAGCTTAAATGAAATACACATCATTTTATGAAAGGAATGAAATTTAAAAATAATTCTATTTTGTTAGTTGCTTCCTAAACAGTCCCTCCTGAAATAATTATAAAAGCTTAAAAATGTGACATCCAAATAAAAAGCAGTTTCATTCTGTAAGTAATTTTAAATATGTTACAATTTGTGAGACTGTAATTTGTTAGTATTTATCACACCGTGCATTCTAACAGTGATATGCTACATGATAGTTTGATTAAATTTATTAGTCTTTTAAGTTTTTATTTTTGTATTTTCTTTAAGAATTTTTTTCAGTTTTCAGAGGAAGAAATTAAAGCTATCTATAGTCATATAAAATGCTCTAAACCATTACTGATTAGAAAGCTGCAAATCAAAACAACTCTGAGGTACCACATCACATCTATCAAATGGGCTAACATGAGAAAAATGATAGATGTTGGAGAAGATGTGGGAAAGTTGGAACATTAATTCTTTGTTGATAGAGTTGTTAGCTGATTCAACCATTCTGGAGAACAATTTGGAACTATGCCAAAAGGGCTATAAAAATGTCCATACCCTTTGATCTAGTAATACCATTTCTAGGGCTGTATCACAAAGAGATCACAAAAATGGAAAAAAGGACCCATACATACCAAAATATGTATAGCATATACATATATTTTGTGATGGGAAAGGACTGGAAATTGAGGGGATATCCATCAATTGGGGAATAGCTAACAAGTTGTGCTATATGAATTTAATAGAATACTATTGTGTTATAAGAAATGAGGAAGAGTAGAACTTCAAAAAAAAAAACCTGGAAAGATTTACATGAACTGATATTGAGTGAACTGAACAGAAGCAGGAGAACCTTGTACACAGTAACAGCCACAGTGTATGATGACTGACTTTGATAGACTTAGCCCTTCTCAGCATTTCAAGGTCCTTAAACAATTCCAAAGTTCTCAGAAAATGCTCTCCACATACAGAGATAGAACTATGGATACTGAATGTAGAGTGAAGCAGAACTATTTTCTTTTTCTTTTTTTTTATTTGTGTTTTATTTTGCTTTGTTTTGTTTTCTTTCTCGTGGTTTCCCTCCATCCATTTTAATTCACCTATACCACAAGACTAATGTGAAAATATGTTTAATAAGAATATATACATAGAGCTAATATTCAATTGCATGCTGTCTTGAGGGGGAAGGGAAGGACAGAGAGAAAATTTAAAACTTAGTGAAGTGAATGTTGAAAACTAAAAAGAAATAAATTAATTTTAAAAAGTAGAAAAAATTATTTTCTTTACAAAGAATCTTAAATAATTATACTCTTTGGTTCTAACAAGTCTAGTTCTTGCCATATGCTTCAAGAAAGTCAATGAAAAAAGGAAGTCCCTATATTTACTCAAAAACCCCTAACATTATTTTGGGGGTATCATTGAACCAGAAACAAGGAAGAGAGACACTGGGACATGGTTAAATAATTTGTGGCCTGTGCTTTTAAGGTATCATTACATTATTGTAAGAAACTACAACCCAGGGATGGCTAGGTGGAATGGTGAATAGAGCACTGTCCTTGGAATCAGGAGGACCTGAGCTCAAATACGGCTTCAGACACTTAACACTTACTAGCCATGTGACCTTTGGCATGCCACTTAACTCCAATTGCCCCTTCAAAAAAAAAGCCAAAAAATTAAAAAAATAATAATAAACTACAAGTCTGATGAACACAGCTTGAAAAAGCCTCCCATGAACAGATGAAGAGTGAAGTAAGCAGAGCCAGGAAAACACTGTATACAATGAAGACAACCATGTAAATTGAAACAATAACCACAGAATTATTGAAACTGAGTATTGTCACATAAGAAAAAAAAAACTTAGCCCCAAATAAAAGCTATCAAAAGACATCTATTTATATTCCTTTGCAAGATCTGTACTCTATAGGATAAAATATTATACCCGCAACATCAGATTTTTTGATATATTAAGCAAAAACAAAATGCAATAAAACCTCCACCCCTCCTTTTTTTCCTCTTTAGAATAAGTGTGTCCTTTTCCTACTCCATATTTCATTTGTTTACCATAAGGACAATATTTTTTTTGGTGGGGGTCACATTAATACAACTTCCTCTGAAGGTTTTTTATCCAATCTCTCCCAGTTTTCCTCTCTTCTTTCTCTTTTAACTCTCTCTCTTCCCTCCTCCTTTCTTCTCCTCCCCTACCTGATCAAATATTCTTCTCTTCTCTTACCTCCCTTCTTCTCATCTCTTTTTTTTCTGTCCTAGTGAGGAAGCTGAAAAAGAAGTTTTGCTTAGCCACAACTCCCTTAAAGAGGCTTTGGTTTTGACAACAAGCTGACAAGAATGTTGAGAAGCTTGTGCTGATTAATATACAATATGTTGAAATGCTATACCATTTGTCCCAAAATTCTTACTGAAGCATTAAGTTGTAATTACTTCAAAAGTATAAATGTTACTGATATACAAAAGGAAAAAATGAAAATTTAATTATTGATTTCTTGAAAACTTATTTATTTTATTTTTACCAAAATTGGACAACCTGTAATTATGCATGCAACTATTTCTGAATGACAATTTCTAAGTCTTCATGCTTGCTACATTTGGTCACCTTTATCACAATGTCTTATATTTTGACAAAACCTCTTACTTTCCCCATGGAAAGAGATTGAGTAAATCCAGTATTGAGGAATTTGGAGATATTGGATCTAGACAAATCTTTTAAGAATGTTAGCAAAAGGATGAGGGTAAAAAAAGCATTTAAACAAGACAAGTCAAAGGAAGTGGTTTTTTTTGTATCTTTAAGGATTGAGGAGATCAGATATGCCTCTAGACATATTTGTGGATATACCAATGTATGGGGAGAGACTGAAGAGGCTTCAGAGAGAGGGAAAGATGCCTGAAACAAAAAACTTGAAAAGGCAGAAAGGGGTAGTATTAAAAGCACAGTTAAAGGAACATATTTAGGAGAGAATGAGAACAAATGGTGCTGCTGAGAAGTTTGAAGAAATAGAACTTGGAGGCAGTGTGAACTCTCACTTTTGTATTATGCCCCAGACACCTCATTGTTAAGAAAACCTCATTATCTGACAAGATTCCATCAGCTATCCTTCCCCAGAGGATTATGAGTGCAGATCGAAGAACATTTGTTTTGCATTGTCTTTAGTACTCTTACTTCATTTTTCAACACGACTAATATGGAAATGTGTTTTTTTGTTATTTGAAATGTATAATTGATATTGCATCACTTGACTTCTCAATGGGTGAGAAAGTAATGGGTGGAAAGGGGAAGAACTTCGAACTGAAAATTTAAAACAAATGAATATTAAAAAATTAATATGTTTTCAAAAACAGCTTTTCTCTTCCTGACCAAGTGACTTCTCCTCATTGGTGAGCTTCAAGAAAGGGATGAATAATCACATTTGTCATGTTTTAGTAGGGATCCTTGGATACTTCATCAGTTTGGCTTGGAATAGATTGATGCTGAAGTTCCTACCCACTCTAGAAATATATAGTCCAAGAATACATCAAGGCCTGTTCATATGATGTTGCTAACTTACTCACTTATTCATACCTTTTTCCATACTATCTGCATATGCATCCTTAGAGGAGGAGAAGGAGCAGGGGGAGGAGGAGGAAATTTTTGTAGTTTCTAGAATGCTGGCCCAGTGTCAGAAATTTCTGCCTCCTCCTACAAGTCATTGCTTTTACCTCATTTTTCAGTACTCCTTTCATAATAACGTTTACTTATTTGTGTATATGCCAATTATTCCCAGTCGAATATGAGCTCTGTTAGGACATGTATTGCTTTCTTATCTTCATATTTCTAGTGCACATTCTATAGTAGATATTTAATGCATGTTTGCTGATTACCTTTCTTTTGGGGTCAGCCATTTAACCTGTCTGAACCCCAGTGTATGGTTGCACAAAATGTGGATAATAATAGTTTTATCTTCCTTCAGGTTTTCTATGAGGCTCAAAGGAGATAATAAATACAAATCAATTTGCAAACTTTAAAACACAATTTAAATGTCAGACTTTTTTTCAAAAGAAAAGGTTGAGATCAGTTAATAGAAAAACAATGATAAAAGTGAAGAATTAAAACTATAACTAGATTGATCCTAACCTTTGTCACTTCTTCCTATGATTTCATTTATTCAAATATTTTATCAGTCTAAGAAATTGTTCTGTTTCTAACAATTTAATAAAATAAGATGTCAAAAAGCAGAGCATAAAAAACAAGGAAATATAAACCTAACTCAGTTCAGTCTGGGTTTCATCTTTCACTCACAAAAACTTTAACATGACTCTGGCATCCATAGACAAGGCACAGATCTTTTTGGGAATGGAGACCACATGTTTGTGGAATTTATGGGGCATAGTTATGCCCATGTCATTGTTAACAGTGACCATGGCATTTTTCAAAGGTTTGTTTTTTTTTTCCTTCCCTACAAAAAGAGCCATGTGTATATTCTCCACTTCAGTTGCTTCAAATAAGAAGTGATTAGAAAATTAAAAGTTAAAATTTCAAGGATGAACAGCCAGGGGAAAGAAAGTATTAATCTATTTCCAGCTGAGTTCGTGTAACAAGGCAGTCTGCCTTTGAAGTAAGCACAGAGTTTATCCTGAGGGAGAAGAGAATGATAAAATACAAAGACAGGTTTGAAATGTATCTCCCTTCTAGGGGAGTATTTATTTTTTAAATTACCAACTTTTCATAAAGTGAGAATATAAAGGGTACAAACCATGCTTTGAAGCTAATGTGTTCTTGAAGTACTTAGAGTGAAGTGGTATAAAAAGTCTCCATCTTTCTTTAAGTCATTCTTCTGCTTAGAACAAAATAAAATCCTGTTAAAAAGGTAGTGTGCCTCGATCCCAAATTTTATGAGTGTATTAATATTTTTCATCCAAAATGTTTAGGCTCTGCTAAAATATGTGTATGAATAATATGAAACTCAATTAATCATCTCAACATTTGACCTACTTAATATCCAATACCAAGATGTCACTAAATGTTGAAAGTATCCAGATGTTCTGGATATGTGGATAAAAAAAAATATCTTCCATTCTCATTTTTCATTGTTTTCTCACTAGTATGGAGCAATGACAGGGAAATAGGATTTTGAAAGAGTTACTATCTAAGTTAAGATTTAAACATCGGTAGAGATTTAATAGGTAAAGAAGTTATTGAGTCATTTTTCAATCAAATCTGACTCTTTGTGATTCCACTTAGGGTTTTCTTGGCAGATACTGGAGTGGTTTGTTATTGCCTTCTCTAGTTCATTTCATAGACGGGGAACTGAGGCAAATAGGATTAAAAGACTTGTCCAGGGTCTCATAGCTAGTATCTCAAGCTAAATTTAAACTCAGGGAGCTGAATTCAGACCAGCAATCTCTCCACTGCTCCACCCTGCTGCCCAGGTAAAGAGACAGAAAGAAAAAAAATCCATTCGGCAAATATATGGAAAGGTAAAAACACAGGGTATATTTAGGAAACAGCGAGGCATCCAACATCCAACAAATTGTTTTATTATTTTCTTTTTCTTTTATGTTTCTTTTTAAAGTACATCTGGCATGATACAAGGTTCTGGGAGAAATAGAAAGTTTATATAAAACATAATCTCAGCTCTCATTCAATTTACTAAATTTATAGGACCTAGATTAACAAGCAACTCTCTCTCTCTCTCTCTCTCTCTCTCTCTCTCTCTTTCTCTCTCTGTGAGTGTGTGTGCACTCAACAATATTACAGGGTTAGCTTGAGAGTTACAAAATGGAGGCCAAAATAAGGTCCAAGATGGACAAGTAATATTAATAGGGAAAAGAATGGCAGTGAAGTTCCTTGTGGATGATGCTTTAAAGGGTAAGAACGCAAAAGTATTAGGAAGATATTCCCCATGTAGAAAATATGAAAAGATTACAAAGTATATTTCTGGGGGAGCATATTAGGAGGAGACTAGTTTAACTTGAGTGAAACATGGAGTGTCTTTGGGATTCAACAAATTTGACCCATATTCAGTTGAGGAATCCCTCAAGAATGCCCAACCAAATTAGTCATCTAGCTTTCATTTGAAGACCCCTATTAAGAAGCAGCATTAGTTGCTAAGACATACACATGAAATTTTGGATAGTTAAAATTGTTAGGAAAGGTGTAACGTTTAATTGTTTCAATTCAAACCAAAATATTTCCCATTGTCACTTCAAACTTTTGTTCCTAATTCTGTCATCAGGGATCAAGTAAAATGTGAATGGTCTGCAAAGATCAAGTGATATAAAATTGGGGAGAGTTTTAAAAATCAGGCTTCAGAGTTAAAATTTAATTTAGTGATGTGGATGGGAGGCGATGAAAATTTCTAATCAAAGAGCCAGATCGGTTAACAGGAAAGATTATTTTGGTAGCCTATATAGGAAGAATTATAGAAAACAGAGAAACAATAACAGCTTATAGAAGGTTATTTTAACAGTGGGGATGGGTACCAACAATAAAATGATTTCAGTGCAAACAAACTGAAAATTTTTAGCAGTATAGTGTGTTAGAAAAAACCTAGGTTCATTAATCTAGGCTACTAGGTGAATAAATGAACAGAGTGCTGGATGCAGAGACCAGAATATGTTCAAATCCTGCTTTAGACTTTTACTTAATATGACCCTGGGTAATGAACATAACTACACTCAGTCTTAGGTTCCTTATGTATAAAATGAAAGGATTAGACTCAATAGCTTCCAATGTCACTTCCAGTTGTGAATCTATAGTTCTGTGATCCTATGATAATTCTGACTTTTCCACTTGTTACCTGTGTTAACCCTGGATAACATTACTCTTAGCTTCTCTAAGCCTCAGCATCTTCAGGTATAAAACAAATTTATCTGAGCATAATGGCTTCTAACATCTTTCCTAATTATAAATTCATCACTTGTCAACCTTGAATTTGGACTTCCATATGAAATCAGCATAAGAGCTATTGAGAAAATGCAATATAAAGATCTTGATTTATTTTTATGGAAAAAGAAGCAAAGACAGTTCCAAGATTATGAACATCATTGACAGATTAAATGGTGGTTCCACATGGGGAAAGAGTTAAGTCTGATTAAGAAGAACAATTAGGAAGAAATATGGTAAGCTTGTTTTTATAATATTATTAATATGATATTCTATTGGAAATTCAGGGCATATATGTCTTATAAACAGTTAATGATAAGATTCTGGGGCTTAGAAGATACATTTTGGAGTTTTCCATGTGGATGGGATATTGAAGCCAAAGGTGTAAATTAAACTAAAAAGGAAGGGTATGTAAAAAGAAAAGAGTTAAGGATGAACTCTGATATTCACATAAAACAGTTCAGAAAATCATGAGAAGTTGACAAAGATAGAAGAGTATGGATCGAATGGTAATAGGAGAACAAGGGAAGTGTACCATCTCTGAAAACCAAGGAGACAAGTGTCCAGTAAGGGATTCATCAACAATGACTAAAGCCTCAATAGTTAATAAGGATGTGTTCTAAAATTGAAAGTAGCCATTGAATTTCTTGTTTAGAAAGACATGCTTGTACATTTTTTTAAAATATATATGTATTGCTCCCTCTTATACTCTCACAGGAAAAAAAAAGTTCACAGCAGAGAACAAAAGAAAACTCACAAGGAAACAAAGAAAAGATGGACAATTCTCAAGACATTGAGTATTATTTATCATATATAGACTTTCTTGAAATGAAAATTTATTTTTACATATTTTGAATCTTCTCTTATGTTCTCCCATGCATACACCATGCTTTCCTTTTCTTTCTAACTTTGTATTTAACTTCCAATATTTAAGTTTATGATAAGTTTTTTTTCTTTTTTTCTCTATTCTCTGTGTTCTGGTGTTTGAGTCTAAAATAAAATTTTGAAAAAAAAATTTGACCATGTTGATCAGTGATAGAGCAGTTTGAGTAATGTTCTGTGGAAAGAAACAAGATTGCATGGAATTGGGGGGGGGGGAGAAGCTGGTGAGGAAATTAAGGAATCGGTTATAATCATTTCTTTAGAAGTTTAATAGATAAATTGAAGAGAAAGATGTGTTAATATCTATATTTGATCAAACTACATAACTAATCTTCCTGTCTAGTTAATAGAACTATTGCTATGTAGTAAATATGTTGCAAATTATTTCTAAAAAGGTTTTTATGAACTTAACTTCATTTAAAAAATAGTACAAGTACAATGGAAGCAAGTAATATATTTTTTTTCATTAGCCCCACCATCTGATTCTCATTTACTATTTGGTCTTATTTCTTTTAGCCCCTCAGCATGTGGGTTAACAAGCTGCTTTTCAATTAACCTTAAAATAATAGGAAATATTTAATTGAAATGAGTAAGGATTAGCAAACACTAGGGGAATGTCTACACTGATATACTCACCTAGAATATATTTTGTGGACTTTATTTTACATACATAAAACATTAACAATTTTGGATTCATTAACAAGTGTGTACTGTAATGCCAAGGAAAGGCAACTTCCCAGGTTCAAAATACCAGCATAGGTGCTCTCCATTTTATTCAGTGACCAACCAAGAACAGAGAAGATCAAAACATGACATCATTCCAAATACAGCATTTACTAAATGTGATTAAATAATCTCCAAGGACTACCCCATCCCAGGACCTTCCAATCATTCAATCAATTACAAAATTCCTGGTCTAAATACTTCTCCACCCCTAGGCTATACCTTCATTTAGTCCACCACAAAGCCCCTCTTCTCAAATGGAGATTAGTTTCCAAACATAAGTAAAGTACCTTCATTTGCCAATCACAGAGCACCAAAAGGTCAAAAGTTCCCCACCCCTGGATCTCAATTGAATCTACCCCAGAGTTACATCAAGTTTAAGCACAGAACTTAATACCCAAATGGAGGTCTTTTCTTCATCTAGACACTAGGCAAGTTCTCAGCAATCAGTTCCTGGGGAGACAAGGCTCAGCAAGGCCACAAGATATATTGCCAGTCCCTTCATCAATTCATCCTCTGTCTGTAGAACAGTCCTAGAACCCCTGAAAACATTAGCAAAACCCTCTCCCAGGATTTCTGTAAACATACAACCAGAAAATCCTTCTTCAGGGCTTCTGAACCAACAGAAAGGTTCCCAGACCCCTGCAACAAGAGCACTGTCCTTCACCAGTGGACAGTATTCATTCTGTCTGCAGGACAGTCTCCAGACCCCTGCAACAACAGCACTGTCCTTCGCCAGTGGACAGTATTCACTCTCTGTCTGCAGGACAGTCTCAGGGCTTCTTAGCCAAAAGCCAGGTTCCAGGACTTCTTCAACAACAGGACTGTCTTTCACCAGTGGACAAATCTGGCAAAACAACATCAAAACAGACAGACAAAGTACCAGCAAAACAACCATGTCTCCTCAGTCCTTGGCAGCTCAGGGGGCAGGTCTCAAAAGTCCAGGGCAATTCAAAGCGGCCACTGGCAATTCAAAGCGGCCACCAGCAATTCTCTTAGTCTCTCTCCCTGCCTCCACGTGGGTGCTACTTCCAAAAAGTTCTTATGCCTCTTTCTTGTCTCTCCAAATCTATGTCACCAGCTCCTCCCAATTCAGGACTCTCTTTTCAAGTCAACAAGTCCATCCCACAGGTGGGATTAACAAACTCTGGGTTTTAACACAATCAGTTTGAAAACCAAGCCAATACAGGGGAATCTTTAAATGCCATTATTATCACAAAGTGTTACTCTCAGTTATTTGTAATAGATCATTCTCATTCTATTGCAGTTACTTTTCAACATTCAAAGACATATAGATCTTTTAATAAAATTATAGGATTTTCCAGACTATCATTATCTTTCCATTTGATACTATAACCCCAAACCTCACGTCATTATTCAATTTTTAATTTATATTCACTGTGATAATAAATATCTAAGCACATATGTAAGCATATGTATTTTAGTGTATTCATAACTATACTGCTCATTTACAAAGCTAAAACATGGCATCAAGTGAAGTTTGAATAGAGGCATAGTTTCTGGGTGGTTTATAAAAATACTGTAGGTACATGTCTGTGCATGTACATATGTATACACACAAATATACATATCAGCTGATCAAAGGCATTTCTTTTTATCAAGAATGATCGACTTAGGGGGCAGCTATAGGTAGCACAGTGAATAGAGCACCGGCCCTGTAGTTAGGAGGACCTTAGTTCAAATCTGGTCTCAGATACACCACTTACTAACTGTGTGACCTTGAACAAGTCTCTTAACTCCCATTGCCCTGCCCTCCCCACTCCAAAAAAGCAAAAGAAAAGAATTATCTTTTTCCTATTAATATATTATGGAAACAAGATTTTTTTTAATGATTACCATCCACTCAATTAATGTACCAAAACCAGCATAATTATTTATTATTTTAAAAGCAGATGTTCAGTCATCTTCTCTACCTCCTTTGTGACAAGAAGCATTACTAAGAACTTATTGTGTCCTATCATCTTCTAGACACCTTTTCCCTTACCTAATATCTCCTGGGTACTTTAATGGGATTTCTCTAATTACCAAATGGTAGAAATTCAGGAAGAAAATGCAGGGTTTTTTTTAATGATTGTGCTGATAATGAAAACTAGTTTACATGTATTCATCTTATATCACTTTCCATATAAATAGTATTCATCTCCCACCTTTACCTAAAACTACCTTGTGATGTTCCATAAATCACTTCACTTTATGCAACATCAGGTTTCCATAACTGTTGGATTACAGGATGTCTAAAACCTCTTTCATCTCAATCTGTTATCCTATGACCCTTGGATCTAGATTTCAATACTCTAAACCATAGCAGTTGAAGCTGATCCTACTTATTTTCTGTTTACTTCCAATTTCTATGGACTTAAAGAGCTCACAGATCTGACATGGAGATAAAACCATCAAAGCCAGTCACTAATAAAGCTGGATATTTAAGTAACAGAATGGAAAAATTAACATTACTAGGGAAAATGAAATTTGTTCATACAGGAGGACCTTTAGAAAGAAAGGGGGAAGATAGAGACTGCCAACAGGTAAATGAGGAAATGACCTGATTGATTTTCACTATCAATTTAATGCCTAAAAATTTTAAGTACTAACTTAAAAAGCTCTTTGAGATTCAAAACTCATTGAGTTTGATTAAGGACTGTCCTAGTTACATCAAGGATGTTTATATGGAAATGTTTGGCCATTAGGAGGTGATCAGAATTTCCCCTCAAGAATCACTTGTCAATGATTTGACTGAAACTGTTGTACAAAATACTTCATGCTAAGAAAGTCATGCCTGAGAAATATGAGGAAAATTTCCCTAGCTTTCAGTGGACTTCTCTCTCAAGGTAACATACACAGTGACTATGAACTCCATGTAATATTGGAGGGAATCACTACTTCATTTTTCCTACTTTATTTGATCTTTTTTCAAGTCCTGAGAATTTCACAGTGCCAATGATTTTCCCTGGAATTGCCTTCATATCATGAGAAAAATGCTTAGCAAATATGGTCAGGAAAATGCCGTGTTACTAAGCCCTTGTCTTGGTTATATACTTCTACTCCCCACAGTAATTTCTCTCAACTCACTTGTATGGTTTTGTCAAGGCTCAGCATTGACAACTTACAGAGTGATTTATCTTAAAAATTTGCTTCCCTGGAAAATTCTAAAGAATTATATGTTTAAAGAGTATACAATTCAAAGCAAAAAATAAAAATCCTATTTTTTTCTGTAATGGAATGTTGATTCCTTTCTCCTTGACTATTTAAATTTAAATAAAAAAATTAAACAACATAACAACAACAATATTGGACTTCATTTCCATCATGTGATGGTGTCTATCAATCAGATGTCATAAAAAACATCTTAGGTGTATAAGATATTCTCTAATTATATAGATTTGCTACTCTAAAATGCTACTAATCACATATATATTTTAAGTAAATTAAACAGAAAAAAACAGTACCACGTAAAGATAACCTCTAAAAGTAATTCAAATCACAGTATGTTTAGCAAGACACAAAAGGTGTATTTTGTCTTTGAAAAAGTACATTGCTTTGGGTTAGAAATGGGTCACATGGGGCAGCCAGGTGACTCAGTGAGTAAGAGTACCGGCCCCAGAGTCAGGATGACCTGGGATCGAATCTGGGCTCAGACACTTAGCACCACCCCCAGAAATAACTGACAGTGTAAACTTGAGCAAGTTACTTAACCCCAATTGCTTTAAAAAAAAGAAAGAAAGAAAGAAATGGGTCACATATCTGAGAATTTTTCAAAAAAAATCTTATCTATTCATAGTTTCATTCTGTTAAACAGGAACTCTTATAATATGGAATGATAGATAGTAGATAAGCCATGGACTGAGGCAGATCTGGGTTCAAAGCCCTGTTTATGACATATTAACCATGTAACATTGCACAATCACTTTAATTGTCAGTGCCACAATGGCTTTCCAAGATTATAAATTGCATAGAACAGCGGGAATTCCTCACAATGATGATTTCACATGTCAAAATACTTTACCTCGTTCCCTCTCTTTTTATTACATATATATGTGTACATGTATATACATGTGTGTTTATACACACATAATTAAATAGAAAGATCATTATCTTCTATATTTCTAATATTTTCTTAATCACATCATTTTTCTTAACTGCATACTCAACATATCAAATAATTTTTTAAAGCTTGAAATATTGCCTTATCATATATTTTCTGAAATATTTCCATGGCCTTCTAAGTGATCTTTCAGATTAACACTCCTCCATTTAATTTTGAGTGCACTGATCAATCTTTCCAGGAATATTATCTGTTATTTCAATTTTAACACAAGAATCCAGACAAACGTGACTTCTCCGTTCCTCCCACATGATACCCATGCTCCTGTTTCCATGTATTTCCATTTTATTTCCTTCATGGATTGAGTCCAATCCCTGCTCACTTCTGCCTCAAAGATTCTATTACTTTTTTTCAAATGTCAAATCAAATAATGTTTTGCACAAACCCTTTGCTGACCCTATCCCTAATATCAATTCAGGCTCTGCAAGAGTATGTATTCTTTTTTTTTTTTTTTTGGTCTTTCTATTGAAGGTGCCAATTGCAGTGTAAGTCACATAAAAGACTTTTAAAAAGTGGTTATGATTATTATGTGGATTTTATAGAATACATTGTTATATAACATGGTATATGTATAGAAAGGTGACCTCAGAGGCCAGAAGATAAACGTTCAAATTTTACTTCATATATTTTGTCTGTGTCATCTAGAGTAATTCAATTAACTTCTCAATGTTTCCCACAGGTCTAACAGTTTAATTATCTGTAATTCCATATTCCAGTGGAGTTGCGAGTGGAATTCATAGAAGGCACTGGTGAAACACAGGTATTTGTCAATATAACCAAAAGGCAGACACTCAAAACTCTTAGAGGAAACAAAAGAAAGTCCCTTCCCCCTCCCACCTCAAATATAAAATCTCTGGGCACTTTCAAATGGAAAAGAAACTGAAAAGATAGCCTTCTTAACATCTGAGAAGTAGAAGAAATTTTTAACTCATCTATCAATCAACCAAATCAATCAATTGACATTTATTAAGCATTGATTATTTGACAGGCACTGTACTAAGCATGAGGGGTACAAAAGAGATAAAAGAAAGCCCCTTCCCAGGGGCAGCTAGGTGGCACAGTGAATAGAGCACTGGCCCTGGAGTCACCTGAGCTCAAATCTGACCTCAGAAACTTAACACTTACAAGCTGTGTGATGTTGGTCAAGTCATTTACCCCCAATTGGCCCTCCAAAAAAGCAAAAAGATAAAGCCCCTTCCATCAAGTACCTTACAGTCTATGAGGAGAGACAATATGCAAACAAATATATGCAAAACAAGAATAAATAGGATACACATGATAAAGAGGAAATGATGAACAGAAAAAAGGCACTAGAATTAAGAGTGGTCATGATTTTTTTCTTTGTGAAAGAAAGAATTTTAATTGGAATTTAAAGGAAGTCAGGAAAGTCAAGAGGCAGAGTTGAGGAGGGAAAACATTCCAGGCATGGAGGAAGATATTGAAAATGCCCAGATTTGAGGGATGAAGTGTCTTGTTTGAGAGACAATCAAGAGACTAGTGCCACTAGATCAAAGAGTAATCAGGGGACTTAATATCAGTAAAATGATCACTTACCTAAGAACTTGGACTTTTTTCCCCTGATACTAAAGATTTTAGATATATCCCAGAAAGATTCCCAAAGAAAGCATTTGCCAATTCATATGTCATCAACAGAGTCCACAGTAAAGTTATGTGACCCTTCAGTAACATGACTTAGGGAATGGCTCATTTATAAGCATGTTAGAGAGGCAGTGATTCAGAGTGGATATTTTATTGGAATTGACATCAAGAAAAGTAAAATAAAAATACTCTAATATTTGTTTAAACCACAGAGGCAATGTGTAATAGTGGAAAGAGCATTGAACTGGAATTGAATAAGCTGGGTTCAATCTCAGCTGTGCTGCTTACTAGCCATATAATTTTGTGTAAGTTGTGTGTCCTTGTTAAGCATCAGTTTTCTCATGTATGAAATAAGAGCATTTATTATCTCCCAATTGGAAATAATTTTGAGAAGAATCTTCCATCTTCTAATCCATGATTCTATTTAAATCTCAATTTCCTCATCTGGATGATCATAGTTATATAAGCTAACACACAGGA
This sequence comes from Petaurus breviceps papuanus, assembly GCF_028583685.1. Taxonomy (NCBI): domain Eukaryota; kingdom Metazoa; phylum Chordata; class Mammalia; order Diprotodontia; family Petauridae; genus Petaurus; species Petaurus breviceps. The sequence goes on from NW_027186473.1 coordinate 35,455,980, forward strand.
TTGTTGAGAAACTCATATGTGTTAATGTATTTAAATTTCCTTTGAAATCCAGTATTATATAAATTAACAAAACATTCAATAATAGAAGCTAAGCAGTCATAAACTTGTCTAAATGTCATTTGAATATTACCCCCCAAACCATAGTTTTGAAATAATGCAAGTTCAATGCTAAGTTGCTTCCCTTTCAATTCATATCTTTTCTCCTGAGCCATCTTAAGCAGACTGCAGCTTATGATTTTGATAATCCCCAAAGATAAATACACATGTTTCTATGACCCAAAGAGAGAGAAACTTGAAGATTTATTTAAACCTGTTTGAAAGTAATATTTATTATACACTTCTGATTTAACTTGATATAACAACAAGAAGAAATTGAGCCATACTTCATGCAAAAGCCAAATCAATGCTGTGATATATAAAATACTTTTTTTTCATTAAAAGTCACGTATAGGGTGGAGCCAAGATGGCAGAATGGAAGAAGTAATTTTTCTAAGCTCCTTTGTGAATCCTGTCACTAAACTTTTAAAAATGAATCTAAATGGATTTTAGAGTGTCAGAATCCAATGGGAGATGGAGGGTAGCAGAATCCAGCCCAGTATAGTGCCCAGTTGGGTCTGGACAGAGGGAGAGTGGGGCACATGGAGGCTGCACCAGACTGGACTAGAGAGTGGACTAAAGTGGAGAGAGAGAAGGAGCCCCAGCCAGCAGACTCACCCACCCCAAAGAGGATGTACATCTGCCTCACAAGCATCTCACCAGGGAATGCCAGGATCTGTTGGAGCTGGGTAAGAGAAAGCACAGGACCCCAAGCACAGACAGGAGCTTCTCCTGGGGCTATCAGCCCACAGCCTGTAAGTTTAGAAATTACCTCCCTGATTTTCCAGGGGCCAGGATGGCAAAGAAAACTCTACCTGCTCCAATTCCCCCTCCCTGACTTAGAAAACCCAGAGATAAATGTCCCATGCAAAGTAAAATCCTGGGATAGCAGAAATAGCCTCAGGCTTAGGAGTCACAGAGAAAGGGTGTAACTGAGCTAGTAAGGAGTCTGAAATGAAGGGTGGGATAGGTCCCAACAAGCCCCACCTCACCTGACCAGAAAGAAATCCCAAATCCCAGGGGTTGTAGTCAGCAAGCACTAACAACAGAAGCTGATTTGGACCTCTGCACTACTAGGATAATCTGAAGACACCAGCACTGATGGCTGCCATCTACTGAGCCTGCCTGAGCTGTAGCCCAGAGGCATAGAGGCAGACATCAGAAGTGGCCAGATGACCCCTTCCCTACAGGTTACCTTGTGAGCCTCAGGGTAACTCAGGGGAAATACTGAGAATCCTGGCCTCAGCCTCAGTCTAGACACCCAGAGGCTACAGCACACAAAATCAACAACCAGGCCTTTAGCTCCCAGGCAGAGAATTAGGAAACAAGAAATTACTATGGGAAGGAAGGAATCTGAGAAGGAGAAGGGGAAGGCAAGAAGATCGATCAGAGCTTATTATAGCAAGCAAGAACAACCAAATACAAAGGACAACACAGACACTATACTCACACCTAAGACCACAGAAGGAAATATGAACTGGTTTCAAGCAAAAAGGCATTCTTGGAGGACTCAAGAAAGATTTTAAAATCCAAATTAGAGAGGCAGAAGATAAAAGCAAATCTACAGTGACCAAATTGGAAAAAAAAGTCTCACTGAAGAGTACAAATCCTTAAAAAGTAAAATTTGTACCCTAATTGGAGAAAATACCTCCCTAAAAAGGTACCTTAAAAAACTAACTGAAGAAAAAAATTCACTAAAAATTAGAATCAGTAAAATCGTAGCTCAGGACTCTATGATGAACCAAAAGTCAATCAGCAAAACATGAAGACTGAAAAATTAGAAGAAAGCATAAAATATCTCACTGGAAAAACAACTGACCTTGAGAACAGATCCTAGAGAGATAACCTAAGAATTATTGGTCTACTGGAAAGCCATGAAGAAAAAAGCAGCCTGGACAATATCCTCCAAGATATTGTCAAAGAAAACTGTCCAGAAGTCCTACAATCAGAAGGTAAAATAGTTATCAAAAGAATTCACAGGACTCCTCCTGAAAGAGAAACCAAATTGAAAACTCCAAGAAATATAGTAGCCAAATTCCAGAATTACAGTTTTAAGGAGAAAATACTGCAAGCATTCATAAAGAAAGAATTCAAATATTGTGGAATTACAGTCAGGATTACACAGGAATGAGCAGTTTCTACATTAAAACATCAGAGGTATTGGAATTTTATATTTCATAATGCCAAAAAAGCTAGGGCTGCAACCAAGGATCAACTACTCAGCAAACTGAACATAATCTTCCAGGCAAGAAGATGGTCATTTAATGAAATAAGGGACTTCCAGAATTTCCTGAGGAAAAAACCAGAGCTTAATGGAAAATTTGATCTCTAATTACACAACTCAAGAAAGACATAAAAAGGTAAACAAGATAAATGCACACTCACACACATACATGCACATTCGTGCACACTCACACACATATGCACATAACTTGGGATGCAATAAGAACAAATTGTTTACATCCCTATATGAGAAGCTAATACCTGTCAATATTGAAATTTATATGATTATTACGACCTTTAAAAGAGATATACATAGATAGAGGGTGTGGGTATAAATGTACTAATCTGATGATTAAAAAACACCTTATTAAGGGGTTCAAAGGGATGGTAAGGGGATAAAAGGAAAGGATGAGGCAGGAAAAACAAGGTAAATTGTGCCATACAAAGAGGCATAAAGACATACTACAGTAGAGGAGAAGGAAAGAGGGAGAAGGACATCATTTGAACACTATTCTCATTCGTTCTGGTTCAAAGAGGGATCAACATAGTCAATTAAGTTTAAGATTTTAATGTGAAAAGATACAAAAACTCATTATAATAGAGTGAAAGGAGGGAGGGAGAGGAGCACTGTATGAAATTTACTCTCTTTGGTTTGGGTCAAAGAAAGAATAACATACTCTGATAAGTATAAAAATCCATTGTGTCCTATAGGCAGTAGGAGGGGTAAGGTGGGGATAAGAAGGGGGGAAGGTTATAAGGGAGGGAAATAGTAGCAAAAGGAAAGGGTAGGTAAAGAAGGGGGAGGTCAGAGGGAGGGAATACTGAAGGAGGTGATAGTCAAAAGGAAAACACTTAAGGAGGGGAACGAAGAAGGAAGAAACAAAAACATAAACAGGAGAAGGAATAGGATGGGGGAGACAGATAGTAATCATTACTGTGAATGTGAATGGGATAAACTCTCCCATAAAACACATGTGGATAGCAGAATGGATTAAAAACCATATTCTTATAATATGCTGTCTACAAGAAACACATGTGAAACAAGTGTAAAGGTAAAAGCCTGGAGTAGAATATATTATTCTTCAGCTCAAGTGAAAAAAAAAGCAGGGGTAGCAATCCTTAACTCAGATAAAGCTAAAGAAAAAATTAATCTAATTAAAGGGGATAAGGAAGGAAACTATATCCTGCTAAAAGGCACCATCAAGATGAAACAACATCATTACTTAACATATATGCACCAAGTGGTATCCAAATTCCTAGAGGAGAAGTTAAGGTAATTAGAGGAAGAAATAGACAGCAAAACTATACTAGTGTGGGACCTTAATCTCCCCCGCTCTGAACTTGATAAATCCAACCTCAAAATAAACAAGAAAGAAGTTAAGGAGGTGAATAGAATATTAGAGACTAGATATGATAGATCTCTGGAGAAAACTGAATAGGGTTAAAAAGTAATATACCTTCTTCTCAGTGGTACATGGCAAATACACAAAAATCAACCATGTACTAGGGCATAAAAACCTTACAATTCAGGGCATAAAGGCAGAAATATTAAATGCATCCTTCTCAGATCATGATGCAATAAAAATCATATGCAATAAAGGACCATGGAAAGACAGATTAAAAACTAATTGGAAACTAAACAATTTAATCCTAAAGAATGAGTGGGTCAAACAAGAAATTGTAGAAACAATCAATAACTTCATTCAAGAGAATGACAATAATGAGACAACATACCAAAATTTGTGGGATGCAGCAAAGGCAGTTCTTAAGGGAAATTGTATATCCCTGAGTGCAAGCATGAATACATGAGAGAAAATGGAGGTAAATAAATAGGGCATGCAATTTAAAAAGCTAGAAAAAGAACAAATTAAAAATCTGCAATGAAATACTGAATTAGAAATAATGAAAACCAAAGGAGAGATTAATAAAATGAAAATTAAGAAAATTATTGAATAAATAAACTGAGTTGGTTTAATGAAAAAATAAAATAAAATTGATAGACCCTTAGTCAATATGATAAAAAAGAAAGAAAGCCAAATTATGAGTATCAAAAATGAAAACGGTGAAGCTACCTACAATCAAGAAGAAAGAAAAACAATAATTAGGAATTATTTTACCAAATTTTATGCACATAAATTTGACAATCTTAGTGAAATAGATGAATATTTACAAAAATATAAGTTGCCCAGATTAACTGAAGATAAGCAAATAACTTAAATAATCCCATCTCAGAAAAAGAAATAGAACAAGCCATCAGTGAACTTCCTAGGAAAAAATCTCCAGGGACAGATGAATTTACTAGCAAATTCTATCAAACATTTAAAGAACAATTGATTCCAATACTCTACAAAGTATTTGGTAAAATTAGTGAAGGAGTCGTACCAAATTTTTTTATGACACAAATATGGTACTGATACCTAAATCAGGAAGACATGAGATGGAGAAAGAAAATTATAGACCAATTTCCCTCATGAATTTAGAGGTAAAAAATTTAAATATAATATTAGCAAAAAGACTACAGCAACTTATCACAAGAACCATACACTTTGATCAGGTAGCATTTATTCCAGTAATGCAAGGATGGTTTAATATAAAGAAAACCATCAGTATAATTAATTATATCAACAATAAAACTAGCAGAAACCACATGATTATCTCAACAGATGCAGAATAGGCTTTTGACAAAATACAACACCCATTCTTATTAAAAACACTAGAAAGTATAGGGATAAGTGGAGCCTTCCTTAAAATAATAGGCAACATCTATTTAAAGCCATCAGCAAGTATTATATGAAATGGGAAGAAGCTAGAAGCATTTCTAATAAGATCAGGGGTGAAACAAGAGTGTCCACTATCACCCCTCTTATTCAATCTGGTAGTAGAAATGTTAGCAGTATTGATCAGAGAAGAAAAAGAAATCAAAGAATCAAATTAGGCAAAGAAGAGACCAAGCTATCACTTTTTGTAGATAATATGATGACATAGTTAGAGAATCATAGGGAATCAAATAAAAAAAAATACTTGAAACAATAAATAAATTTGGCAAACTTGCAGGATATAAAAGAAACCCACATAAATCCTTGCCATTCTATATTTCAAATGAAATCCAACAACAAGAGATAGAAAGAGAAATCCCATTTAAAGCTACTGTAGACATTATAAAATATTTGGGAATGTACCTGTCAGTAGAAACCCAGGACCTATATGAACACAACTAGAAAACACTTTTCACACAAATAAAGTCAGATCTAACTAAATGGAAAGTCATCAATTGCTCATGGATGGGTCAAGTTAATATAATAAAAATGTCAATTTTACCTAAATTAAATTACATATTTAGTGCCATACCAATCAATTTACCGAAAAATTATTTTATAGAACTAGAAAAAAATAGTAACAAAATTCATTTGGAAAAACAAAAGGTCTAGAATAGCAAGGGAATTAATGAAAAGAAATGCTAGGGAAGGTGGCCTAACTCTACCAGATTTTAATATGTGTTATAAAGCAGCAGTCATCAAAGCGACTTGGGACTGGCTGAAGAGTAGAGCAGAGGATCAATGAAATAGACTGGGAACATAAGATTCAGCAGTCAATGATTATAGTTTTCTACTGTTCGATAAAAACAAAGACCCCAGTTGTTGGGATAAGAACTCTCTATCTGACAAAAACTTCTGGGAAAACTGGAATATAGTGTGGCAGAACCTGAGCATAGAGCATTATCTAGCACTATATACCAAAATCAAGTCTAATTGATTGCATGATCTAGGTATAAAGGCTGATACTGTAAGTGATCTTGGAAAGCTAGGAATAGTTTATTTGCCAGATTTATGGAGAGGGGAAGACTTTATGACCAAACAAGAACTAGAAAGCATTTTAAAATTCAAAAAGGATAATTTGATTAATTGATAAGCTTCTCTACAAACAAACCAATTTAACCAACATTAAGAGCGAAGTGGGAAATTGGGAAAGAAGTTTTACAACCAATGTCTCTGAGAAAGACCTCTTTTCTAAAATATACAGAGAATTGAGTCCAATTTTTAAGAATACAAGTCATTACCCAATTGATAAATGGTCAAAGGATATGAACAGGCATTTTTCAGAGGAGGAAGTTAAAGATATCTAGAAGCATATGAAAAAAATTATTTTACGTCAAGAAATGTACTATAATTGATATCCAAAGAAAAAACAAAACATTCCCTGCCTTAAAGAAGTTTACATTCTGATGTGAGAGACAACGTGTACATTATTGTACATGCATACTACGAAAATATATGCAAAACACTTAGACAATTCCAAAGTGAAAATACTAGCAGTGGAAGGAGGGTGATTGTGATATTTTTTTTAAAGTCCTCTTGCAGAAGTTATGGCTTGAGCTCAGTATTAGAAAAAACAGATTATCTAGGAGGAGAAGGAGAAAAGAACAGGGATAAATCACTGTACGAAAGGGGCATAATTGATGTAAAATTATAGTGAGAAGAGATGGAACTTCATGAGTGAAGAATAGCAAATGGTCCCATAGTGCTGTACCATAGAGTGTTTAGAGGGAAATTTTGAAAAAAAAAATTGAAAGATAGGTACTAGGTCATGAAATTTATATACAACAAGTGGCTTTTATATATGATCCTAGAGGCAATAGAAAAACACTAGATTTTATTTAGAATAGGGGAGGAGTATTAACTACTTTGTCTTGTACCTTCAAATATTTCCAAAACGGGAAAATTAAGGTATTTTTATAATTGATTTATTACTATCAAGCATCAAAAAAATATCTTCACCATAGAGTATTTATCTAGCATTGTTTATTAATGGTTATTTAGAAAGAATGGATCAAAAATCTACTGCCTAGTTTCTGATTTGAGCCATATTTTCTTGTAACTAATGATTATGATGGTACTATAACATTTTGGTGAAAGATAGACATTTAGTTTTGTAAGGTGATTCTGAGTTACCTTAATTATCAGTGAATTAGTATGTAGGAGTAACATGAAAAGGAACATCAGGAAGGTGTTTAAACATAAAATAGCATAGTTTGGTCATACAGTAAGTGTAAGGATAATTGAGACATAGCCCACATGCCTCAATTTAATGCTATGCACAAGCAGCTTTCCAGAAGAATGCTACTGTAAACAGCTTTTAAGGTTCTGATCACATAGTACAGTGAACACTCTTTTTATTCCATAACAAATCAGAGCAAAACATTCACATTAAATCAAGCTACAGCATTCACAATGTTACAACTTATAATAGAAAATTACAATATAGTATTCACAGCATCTTATCATTACAATGGCAACATAGTATTCACCAAAGTGGTAACAATATTAAGAATAAAAAATAATCTTCTCAAAGTACAATAGCCAAAGCCTTCCACTCACATGGGCACACTAAATTAACTCAATCAGTCATTTATTCAGCAATCAATTACTAAGTATCATTAATCACTAAGTACAATCATTAGAAAATACACAAACCCTCCACCCCTAGGTCACTAGAAAACTACAATTTCATCATTACTCAGTACCCACAGAGAGGTCTTTTCATCTTGACTTGGGGGCAGTTCTCATATTGCCTGGATCCCCTTCCATGGTGCCAGATTCTACCTGGATTCACAAGACTGTCACCGGGGTTCAATGGCAGACAGCTCCCAGTTCCTTGTCCAGCTCTCTGGCTAGGTCCTGCTCCATACTGAAGTTCACAGGGTGTAGTCCATCTCAAATCCTTCCCAATTTCTGCTCCTAGGAATTCAAGGCTCAACCAAGCCACAAACAGACAAAATACCTACATCCTGATCATGCTTCCTCAGTCTTCTGCAGCTCATTAAAAAAAAATCAGAATTACCTTATCCAGCATGGGGGGAGGGAGCTCCTGGGCTCCTTGTTCAGAGGCTCCACCACCACAAGTTCTCAGGAAATTCTGACTCAGTTCTTGATTTTCATTTCTCTCCATCAGAACAGCCTCTGCCACCAGATTCTTGTCTAAATAAATTCTGACTGTGCCTCTCTGGGGCTTTTCTTATACACACAGCATTAGCTACTCCCTGTTTCAGCTAACCCCTTCCTCTTATATCAGGAACAGGGGTTCATATCTTCTGTTTCTTTCACAAAGATTTGTTAGTTACTAATTGTTAAGTACCTGCTTACTTGCCATTACAAAAAGGGTCTTCAAATTACCATTGCAGGTATGTGAAATATCAATAGCTCTGGAGGAAAGCTCTCACTATGCTGGATAGATTCCTGTGGGATATTTATAGAAAAATTTGGTTAAGAATATATGAGTCGTGGAAGGCCTTGATGAGTTCTGAGCTGCCTCATAGATCCATTAAGGTATCAAAATAATTATTTAAGTACTACATAGTCCTAAATGTTTTTACAGAAAGTTCAATGAAATAAATAATAATAATAATAATAAATAAAACATTTACTTTTTTTATTTTTCTTCAATCGAAAAGTATATGAAGTTTAAAGAATTGCTTGGATTGGAGAAAGAGTATTGTGGTAAATCCTTAACAAGCAGCTTTCCAGAAAGAAAAGTGTGTCCACAGTACTTTAACTTTTAATCTGTGTTATCAATATTCTCTTTGTTTTTTACTAAAGTCTAGGCAATCAAAAAAGATAAAATAAAATATGTGGGTTTTTGACAATTTCTAGGATATAAATTTCACAGTGAAAATTTAACAATCAGCTTTCACAAGCTAGTTCACACTGGCTCAAATATACCTGTGGATTGGATGACAAATAACAGCAACTGTTCTTGGATATTTGTTCTTCCATATCTGGGTCTTCCTGGATTGTTATGTTCTGCCAATTTTCCACGGAGCAGCAGGCATGTTCTACATTTTGATCTAATATGTTGGGTAACTGATTGGAATTCACACACACTCCACAAAGCTGACAGCTGGCATTGTGGATCCCTGAGTGCCGGGGATTAAGTATTAGGGGCAAAATTTGCTTCTTTTCCTCTTGTTGAATACTTACATTCAAATCAAGTCCATCTTTTCATCTGTATTGGGAAATATGCATGTGTTCAATCAGAATAATCATTTTTTTATCTATTTCATAAAATATCTTCTAATGGCAGTGACTCTAATTTTAAGAATGTTTTATCCCACTTAAACTTGCTTTGTTTTTGAGAGAAAATAGCACCCAGTGAAACACTCCCTCTTCTAGTGACAATCAGTGTCTTCTCTGAAACTTATATTCTTAATGATTCACGTGGAACACTGAGAGGCAAAGGGACTTTCCAGGGATCACACAGCTAGTATATGTCATGTGTGGATTTGACTTGGGATGAACCAGACATTTTTGCTTATAAGACCAGCCTTCTCTCCAAAAATACAATGGTCCCTTTAAAACCATATATTACCACTTTTATTTCAACAAAAAAAGTTCTTTGCAAAAAAAAAAAAACCCTTCTCTTCCAATAATTGTATAGTTTAATTTGATATTTGTGGAGATGTATCACCAGGGTTTCAGATAGTACCTGACACATAATAGGTGATAAATAAATGTTTATTAACTGAAGACTCAAAAATAAATATTAAACATCTGGATACAATGAATTTAAATAATGACTTTTTATTTTGATGACTTTGCAACATGAAATGAAGGTCATTTTGAGATGGAATGTGATTTCATTTCTAAAAGTAATAATTACGCCATTGCAATGATGAAGTCATCCTCCCCCCCCCCCATTTGCCTACTAAGCCTCTTATTTACCTCCTGAGATATGCAGAATATATGGCAAGCAGAGGAATGTAACACAGTGAATTTGAGTATCCAGGTCATCCTGAAAGTTAGTTCATTTCCAGGACTGTTATGGACTGGAGCTAGCCTGAGGGATCCAGTCTGATTTTCAGCTACCTTGTGCATGTTCCAGCAAGTCCTTGTTAGTTAAGTTAGTTTCAGTAAAGCTAAAGGGATTAGAGTCCACTGTAGGAAACAGACACACTTTGACTCTCCACATTCTACCCAGGATAATTATAGGAATGTTATAGCCATATTGGTGTGTTTAGTTAATATTCCTTTTAGGTGTGGGGGAAGGATAGGTCCATATAGTCCCTGTGTAAGATGTGATTACCTTTCTTAGCATCTAGCTTTTTCTTCGCTTGGTAATTTAGAAATAAACAACTCCAAAATGAGTATGCCATTTGGATTTTGCCACATATCCTATGTTATTCGAGCACTCTTTTTACTTACACCTTCTAAATTGCTTTCTGTCTTCTTGAAAGATTGAAATGACAACTTGTTCTGCATTCAATTTATTTGCATTTCTTCATCAGGCTTACAGAGGCTGGTTGATAGTTGCTAAGTTGAAAGCACCAATGATTTCAATTACTTTCCCTTCAGTTGAGCTTTTAAAGGTAAACATTGAAACCTCTGTTCAGAACAAAAATTAAAAATGTATTATTCATTCCTGGACACTTCCTAAATGCCAGAAATATGCCATCTACTACACAGAACAGAGATAAGTATAGTTGCCATACATAAGGAATTAGTGAGTCTCTAACATTTTCTCTAATAATGAGAGGGTTCACTGTAAGAGAAAGAGAAAGGAACATAGGGTCAGCAGACATGGGTTCCAATTCCAGTTCTTCAACATACTATTTTGTATTAATAACCATGGAAAAAAATTTCACCTGTCAGACTCTCAGTCTCCTCATGTGTATACCAGAGATAGTAATATTCAAAATTTTAACCACAAAGGAAAATGCTTTGTGAACTATATGGTGGTATGTATTTATGAGTTGTGAGTATTCTTCAGAGAGGACAACAACCTTTTTGGTCTTGATTTGGAGTGGCACAAGTTTAAATAAAAAGATGATATATTTTTGAGTTTCTAATTGTGACGAGATACTCTTTTGTTTTCTACTCAAGTAATTGGGTTTTGCATTATGGCTCTACTACTTATTTCTCTGGGATTTAGGGCAGTCTATTTAACCTCTCTGGTTTCAATTTCTTCAAGTATAAAATGGAATAATATGTTAGATAATCTCTGTTATCCTTTTCAGCTAATGGCAAAAAGGGATAGATGGCAAAAGGGTGGAGTAAGGAAGGAAGGTGAATGGAAGGCAGTGCACCAGGCAAAGATGATGCTTAATAAAAGTATGTTGAATTGAACTGCTAATAGGAGCTTTTCATCTCTTGTCTTTCCCTCCACTTCCAATTTATTTTACTCATTCCTTTTATGACCATCTTTCCTCTTCTATTCCTCTTAAGTTGCCCTTTCCTTTTTCCTTCCCTCCCATTTTTCCTTTCCATCATTTTTCCTTCCTTTTCCAATTATATTCATTTGTATTTCCACATTTCCTTTACTCTTACCCTTCTCATTCCCGTTTATTCAGTACAGAGATTCTAAAGGCTTGCCTTGAGTTCCTGTTCACATTCCATCACAATTTCTAAAGCAAATGATTCTCCATAAGGGAGTCTTCTTTCAGTGACAAGGAGAAATGGTTAGAACATGATGCAGTTCTCTGTCCCTGTGTCCACTTATTTCAATTAAACATATGTTTATTAAGCACCTACTATGTGCAAACCATTATTCAGAGCTCTGGAGACAGAAAGATAAAAAATACTCTAAACAAACAACTTTGAATGACACAATCACTTACATTTATAAAATTTAAAATCTAATAGCAAAGGAGAGGGTAGAAGGGTTAATACATGTATACAAATAAGCATAATTAAAAAGGGTGTAGTATCAGCAAAGGAGGAAACTACATAACATGCAAATGGGAAATATATATCTATATAGTTATAGATAGATACATATAAATGTAGATATAGATAGATACATAGATAGATATGTGCATGCATGTATATATGTGGGCATTTGTTTGTATATACATATACATGTGTGTATATATACACATGTACAATACACAAGGTGACATGCAGGTTCTTTTCTTGGCAGATTAACCTGATTATTATTCTGGAAAACAGAAGACATTGTTTTTAGGTGATGGCCACTTATGAAATACTTAGAGACAGACAGAGAGTGATTTCTGACTTACTGTATCAATTGAGACAGCAAGCTTTTGGCACCAAAATTATAATTTATGGTGTGCTTTCTATTTTCTCTACTTCTTTTTGAAATAAAAGATTTATGAGTTTGCAACTGTTTGAAAATCTGGAATTATTGCCTGGGCGACATTTAGAAATGGCCAAATGACAGGTTTAATTTTTGCATTGTTGCAGATGCTATTTGAGATATTTTAAGGAAATGCTTTGCTGGCCAAGGAACTGTCAACTGCAGCAAGAAACAATACTGCATGCCTGGCCTTGTGCAGAATACACCAATCATGTAGAGAGGGTCTTGCTTCTTGGGCAATTACCCATTTTCTTGTTTGTTTGTTTTTAGATTTCTGATTCTTTGATTTAAATCTGTGATTTCAGCAGTTTGAAGAACTCTGGGTTGAAAACTTTCTCAGTGAATGCAAATCAACAGATTATCTGACTTAAGGAATTGTGCTGGGCATTTTAAAATTAGGTGACTTGCTTAAGTAGGAAAAGGGAGAAGGCTTGAATCCAGGTCTTCCTGCCTCCAGGACAAACCTTCTGTCCACTATGACACTTTAACTATTTTGCTTGATAAACAACATGATTTTTGTGATTAAGTTTCCCTTTTATTTTCAGACTCAAGACTCATATTTTACTTATGCTTTCCCCTTCCCTAACAGAGGAACACAATGATGACAAATCCTCTCTTTTCCATAGCATTTTAAAGAGAACAACATACTTCCCTCATGATGATCTTTTGAAGTCAGTAAGACAATTATGGAAAGATGAGAAAACATAATAGTCGATTCATGGATCTAGGTTCAAATCTTGGTTCTTTTACTTACTAGCTTAGTTATCTTGAACAGATAACTTTACCCTTTTTGGGCCCTCCATATAAAATGAATAGACTAGACTAAATGAACTCTAAGATCCTTTCACTTCTTCCATCTATGATCCTATTATTTTTCTAGAGTTACACAGCAACTAAAAATTGAAGATTGAATTTAAACCCAGATCTCCATATCTCAAGACCAGAATTCTTAATTTACCTCCATCCTAGTTACTGTTATTCCAACAAATTGACTTTGGCAAAGTGAATTTTTATTTTTATTTCTCTATTTTGAATCCTCAGGAGAATTGTATGGAAATAATGAAGATAACTGATGAAAAATTTTATTTTTCAAGTATCAATTTTATGATAAAAAAGAACAAATGGGGATTTCAGTATTCAAAAGCTGGTGCATGTGTTTTCTGTTGCCTTGAAACAGAATCTGCCTATAATAATCAATAAAAAACCCACATAATTATGCTATATTGAAAGATGTGTTGGGGCGGCTAGGTGGTGCAGTGAGTAAAGCTGGGCCCAGATTCAGGAGGACCCAAGTTCAGTTCTGGCCTTAGACACTTAACGCCCACACAAAAATACTAGCTGTGTAACCTTGGGCAAGTTACATAACCCCAATTGCCTTCCAAAAGCCCACCCCCCCCAAAAAAAAAGATGTGTGTGGGAGTATTAAAATAAAGTTCTTTCTGGTTATTTTCCTTAATATTACCAAACTAATATTTACTTGTTTATACCAGCTTACAACCCACAATTTAATGCTCACATTCTCTTGTAGGATGAAAAGCATTTCTTTTTTTTTTTTTTAAGCAACTGGGGTTAAGTAACTTGCTCAAGGTTAAAAGGCCAGTTATTTCTGGGTGTGGTGCTAAGTATCGGAGCCCAAACTCTCGATCCTAGGTCATCCCAACTCTGGGGCCTGTGTTCTTACTCACTGATCCACCTGGCTGCCCCTAAGCAATTGGGGTTAAGTAACTTGCTCTAGGTTACAGGGCCAGGTGTTTCTGGGTGGGTGCTAAGTGTCTGAGCCCGCATTCCATCCCAGGTCATCCAGACCCTGGAGCCAGTGCTCTTAATTGCTGTGCTATCAGGCTGCTCCAAGGATAAGCATTTCTTACAGTTAAAAAAGAAATGTGTCTTTATAGGGAAGATGAAGCAAAGGTGACAAATGTCTCAGAATTTAGTGTCATCCTAATGGACTATTGGGTTTATTCAGAGGAAAACAATACACCTCTGTCTGAATGAAGCCAACTGACTGTTTTATAACTCATGATGTATAAATGTGAGCCAAGAGGGCTATTGGAAGCAAAATGGCAAATAAACATTATGAAGAAAATAAAAGAAACTGAAGTGCATCAGTTTTAGAAGAATTATTATTTTTTGAAGAAAAAAATTCCTTTAAGATGAAAACTGAGGAATCTTGTATAAGTTATTATAACTTCTCTGCACTTAGGAGAGAAGTTCTTAACTCATTTAGAGTGTCTGCAGAGCTGTAACAATTGTATACACAAACCAGGGCATCTAGTTGTCCCTATTCTGTTCATCAGGCAAGCAGTAGCAAAATGCTATGACTTAATCACTTAATGCTGATTGCAAAAGATGGTGGAAAACAAGTCTTTGTTTGTCACCTGTTTCTATCTTTCGACTTATGCCATAAAGAGAAGATAAGAATAATAGCAACCTATGTTTATATAGAATGTTTCACTGAGAAACACCAGCATGTAGGAAAGGCAGTATATATCATTATACCAGTCATGTAAGGGTAGAAACTGAGGTTCAGTGTGGGAAAACAATTTACCAGAATCTTAATAGTATGTTTCAGTTTAAGTATTAGAAGAGCAATCAGCAATTTCCACACTCGTGTCAAGCAGCAAGATGTGATCTCAAATCAGAAAAGTTGGCAATGGAGGACCTGCAGCATCAGAGACCACAAAGTCTTTCACAGCATTTGCTAAGGAAGCTATTTTGGGGGAACAAGGGTGAAGGATAGACTCATGCTGGGGAAGGGCTAATATGAGGGTGGGGGAGGTAACTGGGTAAGGTAGTGCTATCCATGTAGTAACTTCTCATTTTAGCTAATTATTCTTGCTAATAAAAGAGACAGTATATATGATGGTTAGACAGCTAACCTCAGAGTCAGGAAGACTCTTGGTTTTTAAGTCCCAGCTCTGATTTTTACTTTCTGTGTGACCCTTGGCAGGTTACATATGTTCTCTGATGCTGATAACTCTCTAGGATTAAAAATTTCAAAATATGTTCTGATTGTCATTAGTAGTGAAGTTTGCTCATTGGGAGTTACCAACAAAAGTGAAATTGCACATCTACTGAAAAACAATGACAATAGCAACAAGAAGATTATTTTCAACTAGCTCTTTTATTATTGAGATGCTGCTGAGAGCAATATTTTAAATACCACCAATATCCAAAACACTTTATTGCCAAAGAAGATAGAAAGATGGAAGCAAGGAAGGAAGGAAGGAAGAAGAAAGGAAGGAAGGAAAGAAGGAAGGAAGGAAAGATGGAAGGAAGAGAAGGAGGGAAGAAGGGAATAAAAGGAATAAGGATAGAGGGGGAAAATAGGGAGAGAGTGAGGAAGGGAGGGAGGGAGAGACTGAGGAAAGGAAGGAGAGACAGAGGGAGTGAGCGAGGATAGAAGAGGGAAAGAAGAGAGGGAGGAAGGAACAAGAGAAGGAAGAAAGGAAGGAAAGGAATCTCTATCCACTCATTACACGTAAGCAACTCTGATGCCAAGTCAAACAGTCATTCAAAGAGTTAGACAAATGGATATACATTTTATAGTGAATCATATCTATATTTGAATCTGATGTGAAGAAGGAAAAACTACAGGGTGAGAAAATTCAATATTGATAAAGATTTTAAAGCCAGATATGTTAATTGCTTTCTTTGATCTCTTGAGTAAGCAGTAACATTTGTGAAACCGTATTATTGTTTTTCTCAAGAAATTAAGTTTTTCTTTAACAAGAATTATTAAGCACCTAATGTAATGTCTGTCAAACACTGTGCCCAGTATTTTGTAATTATTATCTTATCTGATTCTCACAACAACATTTTACACTAAATAAGACTTAGGTGGAGAGGATTCTGAGAAGATGGTGTAGGTCAGAAAATTCCAAGCTCTCAAGATTTTCCCCCACAAAAGAGTTAAAATAGCGCCTTCAGATGAACAAAGTGTGGGTGGAGATAAATAAGAACAGGGGCATAACCCACAGCCTCCTGGAACAATTTGAGAAGGTGTGAAGAAAAAGCCCAGGATGAGATTTGGTCCTTGTGAAGAGTAAACACCTCCAGGCTAGCTTCTGTTTTAACCTGCAGCTGCAAACCTCTTAAACAACATGTGGAAGGCCCTGGGGTTAGTTGGTTTGAGAGGGTTCCTCAGCCCCAGCCACCAGAACATTTAATGCCAGGATAGTGAGGGGAGTTTGCCATCTGAGTCAGGGAAGATTGAGGGAACCTCTGCTGACAAGAAACCCCAGACCCAGCTGTGCTGTGAAGAGTAGTGGGGACAAGAAAGAACCAGCACACACCCAGTGAGCATAGAAGCAGTGGGGCAGAAAGCCACTGAATGTGGGCACTTTCAGGAGACTAGAGGTTTGGCATTGATTTCAGGCTAGAGGGGAGAACTGAAGATCTGGGGAAAGAGGGAGGCATATACCAGGGCTAGAAGTGATATATTAATTAATTATCAATTAATATTAATAATTAAGCTATTACCACAAAAATGCATAGGCAAAGGAGAAAGACTCCAACCATAGAAACTATTATGTGAATAGAGATGGCTGGGGTTCATCTTCAGATGAGGATATTGAAGTAAAGAAACCCCAAAGAGTAATGTCAAATAGAAACCTACCAAAAAAGAATTCATAGAAGATCTTTAAAAAGATTTTTAAAATCAAATGACAGAGATGGAGGAAAAACTAAAAATAGGAGATAAGAATAATCCAAGAAAAACGAGAAAAGTACGAAAAAAGAGTCAACCAATTAGAAAAGGAGATCCAAAACCTTTTTTTTTGGAGTGGGGGGAGGCAAGGCAATTGGGGTTAAGTGACTTGCCCAAGGTCACACAGCTAGTAAGTATGTCAAGTGCCTGAGGTCAAATTTGAATTCAGGTTCTGCTGACTCCAAGGCCAGTGCTCTATTCACTGTACCACCTAGCTCCCATGAGATCCAGAATGTTAAGAAAGAAAATGACACCTTGAAAATTAGAATTGAGCAAAGTGATACCAGTGAAATTATAAGAGATGAATAAATGATTAAACAAAATATAAATAATGAAAAATCAGAAGAGAAATTGAAACATTGTAATGGAAATGTAAATTTTAAAGATCTTCCCTGCCCCTAGGCTAATGTGCACCTGAAGCCTGGGGTGGGAGGCTTGTTTTTCAGTAGATACTTCTTGATTGGCCAGTGAGTCAATAAGGTTGTTACATTCTCTGAGCCAGGAGAAGGCTATATAAGCCCTGATGTGAGGCTTTGTTTTGGGGGCTCACTTTGAGAAGTGTTCTGTGATTTGATCTGAATTCTGGGAAGCCGTTTTTGAGAGTCCCCCGGCTTTGAAAAACCCAGAATGTGGAAACCCAGATGTTGACTGGGTATGGATGTAATGGTTGGACAGTTTGGAAATCTGTCTACTTGATGTTTCTGTCTTGATAATTATGCCTGTATACTTTGAGGTTCAGGGTGCTGACCATTTCTCCTGAACAAGGTAAACGATATATGTCTGACTGATTAAAGTAAGCTTGTTAACCCATTTTGAGTTGCTTTCCTTTAACAAAGCAGATCCAAGAACCTGTGGTAGCTGCAAATCCTGAGGACGCTTGGGGTGCTTGCTGCTACAAACATCTTATAAGAAAAACAACAGATTTGGAGAATAGAACAAGGATAGAAAACATAAAAATAATTGGACTAACTGAAAGTTACAATAAAAAAAAAAAGAATCGTTATGCAATAATACAAGAAATAATTAAAGAAATTTTTCCTGAAGTATTATAAAAGTTGGGGGAGTAGAAATAGAAAAAATCCATTGATCACCAATTAAAAGAAATTCTATGAGGAAAATTCATGTGAATGTCATAGTCAAATTTCAAAACCCCCATCTCAAGGAAAAAATATAAAAACATCAAGATTAAAACAGTTTAAATATGATATTGCCACAATTAGAAATACACAAGACCTAGCAGCAGAGACATTAAAGACTGTAGGTCTTGGAACACATCATATCAAAGACTAAAAGAACTGGGGCACTGGCCAAAAAAATCATACCCTGCAAATTTAAATATTATCCTGAATGAAAAAAAAATGGACATTTTACAAACTCAGACTTTCAACAGTTTGTTAAGAAAAAATTCTGAACTTAATAGACGATTTGACATACAAGAACCAAAAGAAATATAAAGTACATAACAAATAATGATTATTTTAACTTTATTGCTTATCAACATTTTAAAATATAAATATGGATAATAAATTCATAATGACAGACTATTTACTTTTTATATATGTAAAATTTATTCTAAGATTCTTATTAATAATTGGATAATTCATAAGAAAGATTGGAGTAAAGTTGAGTATGATATGAATTTAAAAAAATAAAACTATCTTGGAAGAGCTTAAAAGAGTTATTAGTGCAAGAGGAAGAAATGATACACAGAAATTAGATGGAGGAGGAGGGCTGGTAGTTCTGATAACCTACTTTTACTGGAAATAGATTTAAAAAGGTACAATACATACATATTTAGAAAAATTTAAAAAATCCACTAAATTCAGAAGAAATAAAGCAGTAGGAGCATAGGGAGAGAGTAGAGGACAAAGGAGGGAGCTTTAGAGGAGAGGGTGAGAGAATAAGTAAATAGAGGTATAGAAAGCTGTTTAAGGAATAGAAGATAGGGAGGTATCCTAGTAGGTGGGTAGACAAGTCACAGGAGGGCAAAGGAGTGGGTAAAAGTAAAGTAGAGGAGACAAGAGGGATAGGGAATAAGAGATATGCACATGCATAAAAACAAAGATCAGGAGTAGAATAGGTTTTGGAAAGTACATGTCTATATATGTATGTACAAATGTATACGTGTATGTGTGTGTGTGTGTATATATATATATATATATATAGCTATGGAGAATCATATATAAACTTTATTATAGCCTTCTGGGTGGTGGGAAGGGTATGTATATATTAGTAGCCATAGAAAAACATATCTACACTTTATTATGGTGTTTGGGGAGGGCTTGTAGGGGAGAGAAACAAAGAACAAAGTGAAAGTGACCAGCAGAAAACAAAAGAATACTCATAAGGAAGTAAAGAAAAGATAAACAGTTCTCAACACAACTAGCATTATTTGTCATATAGGCTTTCTAGAAATGAGAATTTATTGTTACATATTTGAATCCTCTAATGTTCTGCTATACACATGCCATGGCTTTTTTTTTTCTTTTTAATTTTGCATTTAAGTTTATGACATGTTTTTGTTTCTTTTCTCTATTCTATATTTGTGTCCTGCCATTTGAGTCTAAAACAAAATTTTGGAAAAAAAAAATAAGACTGAAGCAATCAGAGATTAAGTGGCTTCTTCAGGGTCACTTAGCAAACATCTGAGGCCAGATTTGAACTCATTTTTTCTTGACTCTAGGCAAAGTGCTCTAACCACTGCACAACTTGTCTCTCTTCATCAATATCCCTTAATCTTTTATGGGAGGAACGTTATTTTGTTAGGTTACATCTGGTTTTCCTAGTAATTCCCTAGGATGTGATACAAGTAGTCATCATATAATGCCAAATTCTGAACTGCTATTGATGTTACTGCAAGACTTCAGTGAAGTACTGAAGATTTGAGACCATATAGGCTAATTCAAAATCTTTGCACTAAAGTTGTACCTCAAAAGGGTTGCCATCTATATAGTGCTTTAAGGTTTGCGAAATGTTCTCTACACAATATTTCATCTGATTCACATGACAGTCTAAGAATGTGGTTCTAGAGATATTACAGTTTCTATTTTATATTATTTTTGATAGTATGCTCAGGAGATTAGGAAAGGTGCATAATCACACAACTCAAAACATGAGCAGAATTGGAATCTGCCCTCTCCTGATCAAGGTCCATACCAATTATAAACATCCTTTCCCACTTCTGCAAAAGCTTAGTCTGCACCTATATCAAGGAAACACTGAAAGATTAAGGGAACAGAGATGTTTGGAAACTATTGCCTAGAACAGAATTGTATTTAGTCATAAAATTGTCTAAGCATGTTTATTTTTCACCTACAAGGTGAGGGAATTGACCCAGATGAATTCTAATCTGCCTTTCATATTTAAGTTTATGATCCTATGATATCCCCTTTTTTCATGCCTCCCTTTCTTCACAGTCTGCTTCTTCAACCTATCAATACTCAAGGGTTTTCCATATGGTGGTGGTGATTGTGGAAGGACTAAATTCTTAGGTCCTCTGACCCTTCTAGCGACAATTCTATTCATCTCCTCTCTTTCAAGGCCAAATTTCTGCAGTGAAGTGTGTATTCCTGCTATTTCCATATCAGACCCAATTATTTTTAAACTACCTAAAATCTCAGTTCTATTCTATTGAAAATGCAATTGTCTTTGAATTATCCATGGGATATTCTTTATTTCTCTTGTGAGGTTTTTCACAAAATAATACTGATATTTATTTTTATTTCAAAACAATATATTTTTCTTTGATTTCTTTATTTTTAATATCATCATCACGTCTAAATATGTCAGCTCTGCCCTATCCCATTTCCAAATTAAACCCTTTCTGGTAAAAATCAACAAACATTTATTAATCGCTTACTATCTCTCAGTTACTGTTAAGTGCTAGGGATTCAAAAACACACAAAAATGAAACAATCTCTATTTTTAAGGGGAAAAAAAAGAAAAACAAAAACTGATAATGTCCAATAACCATGTCTGCCTTAGTTGTTCTTCACACTCTCTAATTTTCTTCAGAAATATAGTTCTCATTTTTTTTAATTTTTCTATTGACATTTTTTAACACTTCTTTTTATTCAATTTAATTGTTATCATGTGAGTCAAGGTGTTTATTACTTTATCCTTGTCTTACTTCAGTAGTTGACTAGCCAGTAGACCCTGGCTGAGACATCTAAGCACCTATTCTTAAAGGCATTTCCAGACTTGCAAGATATGCTCATAATACCTTTATTTATGCCATAATGCTTCTGTGAGGATAAAATGTAGTTAAACTGCCAAATAAATGCCAGACATAATTATTAGCACCATTCACTGATAAAAGAATGAGAGACAAAACAAGTGCCAGACCTAACTACCCATGTGGTAGTGGAAGAAGCAAGTTCCCTTCCCAGTGGTCTGGTATCTGAGCATTTGGGAAAACGGGTGAAAAGTTATAGGATGACAAGGAAGAGAAAGTGCCAAGGATCCATGAAGTCCTTATCTCACTTTTGTACTTATCATTTATTTAACTCCCATTGGAATATGTATGTTCCACTTCAAAGACGCCCTGGAAATAATGAGGCATCCCCAGGCTTCCTGACATAAAAACCGTTGGCAACTCAAGTCCTCATCCCCTTGACTGTTCTTCTGGATATAACCCTTCATTTTTCTATGAATCAATTATTGGATTTCAGTGTAGGATAGGCATGTATTTATTAAGTTCCTTATCGACATTTTAAAATATAAATACTGAAAATGATTTCCTGTAGAAGATTGACAAAGCTCTTAGGTTACTGGGTTAATTGTGAAATTATTTATTTGCCATAGTAGATTAGGACAATTCTAAGAATCAAAGATTCAACTACATAGATGCCAGTTTCCAATAATACATGCTCAATATCAAAGCCAATTTTGGAGGATAAGAGAATATATGTACCTAGTCCATGATTAGAATTTCTGGAGTATTAAGTCAAAAGATCCTTACCCCTCTAAATTCTATAAACTTTTGATTCTATTTTCTTAAAACATCAACAAACCAACAAAACCACAATAATAAAATGACTTCCATATATATCACAGTTTTACTACCAATTCACTCTCCATTCTTCCTTTATTGAATTTTGACTTATGTCAATGATTCAGACTCAAAGAATTTTAGAATTTGGTATGACATAAGTGGCCATCTAGACCAACTCACACCTAAAAGGCACCTCTATTATAACATAACCAATACATATAACTTCTTTTTTCAGACCTCTGTGAGGGATAACTCACTACTGTCTCTTGCCCATCAATAACTCATTTGGTTTTTGAACTGTTATACTTTTGGGAAGTATTTTCTTTTTTGTAGAATTTAATTTTACATCTTTGCCACATTCTCCCATTTATTATACCTGAATCTAACCTCTGAGATCAAAAAGCAAAAGTCTAGCATATTTTACATATGACACCTCATCAAATATTTAAAAGATTGCTACCTATATTTCTTTGCATCTTCTCTTTTGTTTTCTCTAAATCCCCACTTGGTAGGACTGTTACTCATATTGTCATCTTATTTGCCTTCCTCCTATTATCCTGGAGTTTATCAATGTCCTTCTGAGATTTTAACAATCATACTCAGAAACAATAATTTAGTTGTGGTTTTATCAGAACTGAATAGAAAAAGAAGCCTCTTATTCTTAAACACTACTGTCTTTCTTAAGACATCACCAAATCACAGTAGCAGTTCTGTATGCCACTTCTGACTAATATAAAGCTTCCTAAAAATTCCAGATCAGTTTTCAGACTAACTGCTATCTAATAATGCAACTAACCATATTTGTCACACTTTTTTTTAAAAAATCAAGTGTAACATTTCATCCCTCTTACATTTTATCTTCTTAGCTTCAGTCTAATATTTTAGCTTTTCTTGGTCCTTTTTTATTTTTTTTTGGAGAAGGGGATCCTGCCTCTTTCATCCAATCTGTCAGTTAACCCCCTCAGCTTAGTGTAATTCAAAACTTTTATAAGCATATCATTTATTGTTTCATTGAAGTCACTGAAAAAAATGCTTAATGGCACATGGTCAGGCATAGACAACTGAGGTACTATTTGACAGTTTGGAATTGAACAATTAATGTTTACTACTATTTCATTCTGTTCATTCAACCATTTTTTAAATAATCTGTTTTTTTTACTGTCTTCCCCCAAATTCTCCACCTTTCCATGAGAATAGAATAAGACACTTTCTGAAAAGTTTTGCTAAATTCCATGTAAATTTTACTTTCAACACGACCTTTATTAAGTGTGTCTGTGGAGAGGGGCACTAGGTGGCACAGTGGATAGAGCACCAGTCCTACAGTCAGGAGCACCTGAGTCCAAATCCATTCTCACACACTTGATGCTTATTAGTGTGTGATCCTGGGCAAGTCATGTAACCCTAATTGCCTTACAAATAAACAAAAAAAGAAATGTAAGAGGGAGGAAAGAAACATTTATTAAACACCTACTATGTACCAGGCACTGTGCTAAACAGTACTTTGGGCCTCAGTTTCTTCAATTGTAAGATGCGGTAGGAATTGGTACAAGATTTCTCTAAGGTTCCTTCCAGAATCTTTATGATCTTGTAGGATAGGGATGCAAGGTAAATCTGAGTGTATGCGTATCAGCAAGCACCCCAGTGTCCCTAGAGTGGCTGCCAACACAGGTTCTTAGATCTGCTTTGTTAAAGGAAGCAACTCAAAATGGGTTAACAAGCTTACTTTAATCATTCAAATATGTATCATTTACCTAGTTCAGGGGAAAAAGGTCAGCACCATGAAATTCAGATTATACAGACAGAATTATCAAGGCAGAGAAACAGATCAAGTAGACAGATTTCCAAACTGTCCAACCATTACATCCATATCAAATCAACATCTGGGTTTTTCAAAGCCGGGGGCCTCTCAATAACGGCTTCCCAGAGTCTCATATGATCAAATCACAGAACACTTCTCAAAGTGAGCCCCAAAACAAAGCCTCAAATCAGGTTTTATATAGCCTTCTCCTGGCTGAGAGAATGTAACAACCTTCTGGACCCACTGGCCAATCAAAAAGTATCAACTGAAAAACAAGCCTCCCACCCCAGGTTCCAGGTGCACTTTAGCCTAGGGGCAGGGAAGATCTTAAAAATTTACATTCCCATTACAGAATGTTACAAGAAGTAAAGTTTATAATTACACCTTTTCCTCCCTCTCTGTCAGTAATTTATTCAGAATGAAGTAAAAGAAGGGGGCCATTTAACTATGAGTTCATTTAGGAATGGTATAAAAATAACCACTGAATACAGAAGGCAAAAACAAGGAGGGCAATCAGGTGAATAATTACATTTAAACAAAGGGATGATGCAAAGCCTGGAATATACTTAAACTTTATTTAATTATCTTTTGTATCACATTTCTGACAACAAGAAGAAGCTAACAGAGCCTCTCTCTATTATTGTCAGGGGCATTGGCCAGTGTGACTTTGTATAGCTGTCTTGCCTAGCTCATATCCTGTCGCATAATTAAAAAATAACACATTATCCAGAACAATCCATGTGAGATTTTAGACAATCAAGGCTTGCCAAATGAAAACTTTTTCAGTGTATTTTAAAATTAAAGCATGGGGGAAGACTGAATAAACTCCACATATATTCAAGAATCTGATATATCCCTTGTCCTGAGAGAGAGAAGGGAAAGGGTGTAAAAATAGAGAAGATGATGAAGAAGAAGATAGAGAAGGGGTAGGAGAAGGAGGGGCAGAGGGAGAAGGAGGTGGTGGAAGGGGTGGGGAGGAGGAAGGGGAATTCGAGGAAATGAGGACAAAAAGGGATGATAAAGACAACACAGAGGCCAAGAACAAGAAGAAGGAGAAGCATTAGAAAATTTAAATAATAGGATTTGGGATCTAGAAATGACTAGCATTAGTGAATTGCTAAAGCCATTCAGAACATAACAAACACACATGGAGTAGATATCAGGCTTCCTGATGCAAAGATTAGATTTATTATGATGAAATCACACTGTATATCAAATTCCACTAATTCACAAAACAATAATTGTTAGTCTAACACACTTTGCTATGTTCTATATCATAGATAACAAAAATGCATAAAATATGGTTCGTTACCACAAGAATTGAAAGTATAATAGACACTTGTGTCAAAGTGAGAGAATTCTGGGGGGAGGGCCTTTTCCAACAAAAGGATACCTTCTCTAATGTCTTGCAGACCAGATTCATGTTATAGGAAAACCTGTTCCCAAAGGAAGGGACTACTACTTTTCCTGAATGATTATGAATTCTGTCAAGACCCAGAGCTCATATCTAAAGCATCTTCTAGAAAGTTACTCAAAATAACTTGCAAAGTGTCAAGTAAAAAGGAGTTTTTTTGCTTCAAATATGAAGATTTTTCAAGGTTTGTATGTTCATATTGACAGATATTTAACATTATCCAGTGATATACAGGCCTTATCACACTCATTCTGGAAGTAAAGGCTCCTGAAGGACTTAGGAGTACTAGTACTCGTAATAGGCATTTAAATCTCTCCTATGATCGGCCTGGTCTGAGCAATTTGATCAATGTCTATTTTCTGGGTGTTAATCATGCATAACTTATCCTCCTTTCTATGATCATCTTCTCTTCTGGGAAGAGTAGGGCTACAAGAAGCCTCTTCTATTTGGCTGCCAGCACCAAAAAACAGTCCTACCCCACCCAATGACTCTAGACATTTTAGCTTGTATGGTATCTGATCAATTTGGAAAATATATATATATATATATCTCACCATATCTATTCAGTGAACTTGTTACATAAAGAAATAAAAAAAACAAATGAGACTTGAGATTCAGTCTCAGCAAGTATACATACTCATTGTCATATGTTTATAGTGACATTAGCTATTATAGAAAAGGGGAAGCATTTTCCTTCCTTTTCTCTTATTGGAAGTTTGAAAGACAACTGAATAAGTAACATACAGCATTCTCCAAATTATGTATGTGTGTGTAAAAGAGAGACAGAGACAGAGACAGACAGACAGACAAAAAGACAGAGAAAGACAGACAGAGAGACAGAGAGAGAGAAAGAGAGAGAGAGAGAGAGAGAGAGAGAGAGAGAGAGAGAGAGAGAGAGAGAGAGAGAGAGAGAGAGAGAGAGAGAGAGCTCAAAGCAGAGACAAACAGCATGACAGCATTCAAAGCCATTACTATTTAATTGTCCTAACTGGGTAGTTCTCTTGGCTCAACTCTCAATCTTATAGGCTGACTTCCTTTCCTTTCCCTACCATCACCACCCTACTGTCATGAGGGCCAAGGGTACAAAGAGAAGTCTCTGGTGGTATATGTATTTCAGTAGGAAGTCATGTAATACATGTAAGAAAAAAATAAACACGCTGCACAATGTGCCCCAAAAAGTCTCATTAAAAAGAGAGTACTACCTTGATTGTCCCCGTTATACTAATAAGAACAACAAGATATGTGTGAGGAGAAGATTTGCATGAACTGATGAAGAATGAAGTAGAACCATCCATTTCTCTTGCTTGGAATTAATGACCTTTCTATTAAATGGTTCTTTGCAATGCTGATATTCTGTGATTTTCTTTTCTGTGAAACTCTTTGTTCTATGATGATTTTTAATTTTCTAATATGTCCTATGAAATGTTGAACTAAAATGAAATTTGGAAATGTCTCTTTCTATCATCTTGTCTGTTAAGTAATACTGCAATGTGAAGGAAGTCACTGGCATGTGTGATTAATTCAATGCTTTGATATCTTTAATCCACCTGTAAATACATGGAAATTCAGGTATTCATTTAGTATTGTATTTTCCTTTCCGTTTGAACAGATACAAAAATATATGTAAATGCATGCTTGTGTACTGCAGTGTAAACTTCTGAAAAGTATTTGTTCTTTGCTGTCATATGGAAGTTTGTTTTTCCTTTCATGTGTCTTTAAAAAAGTACTGGTTTACAGCAGTTTCCCAAGGTCGGCAAATATTTTGGTCCTGCTGCAGTTTTAGCATATATTAAGAACAGGGCTTCTGTGTGTAATGAGCTGTGTCCATATGCTGATACCAAGCCTGCAGTTATCATCTCACTTAAACCAAATATATGTACAGACAACAGAACAACCTAGTCATTCTCAAAGCAGTCAGACCCCAATCACTTAAACCATAAGAGGATATCTGTCATCTGACAGCTGCAACAACATATTCAGAGATTTATCTTTTACTTATTCTTTCATTTGATGGAGATATTATCATTTTGAAGAAATTTAGCTAGGATGGTATATATTCCATTAATAAACTACTTTCCTTTAACTTATTTTATTTTTTTTACAAAGTAAGGAATTTTACTACAAAAATAATAGAAATACCCTTGAATTTACAGGACTGAACAATTTTGTTCAGAGGAATGATATAATCTGTGATGTTTTCAGTGGACTAATTTATTGGCAATCTATAGGCTGGATTGAAGGGTGAGAGAAGATAGGGGAAAGCTGTGGTCAGAAAAAGTGATTATCATTTCAACTAGAGTGACATCAAGGAGAATTGAGAGTAAGAGAGTGACCAAAACTATCTGGATAGAAAATAAGAATGACAGGAATGATTTGCTTATCTGTGATTTCCAATAGATAATTTGGGAAACTGATGATATCAAATGATGGTCACAAAGTTTTTTCTGTATCAGTGTTCAGAATGATTGCCTCCAG
The DNA here is from genome assembly GCF_028583685.1 of Petaurus breviceps papuanus. Lineage (NCBI taxonomy): Eukaryota > Metazoa > Chordata > Mammalia > Diprotodontia > Petauridae > Petaurus > Petaurus breviceps. The sequence continues at coordinate 35,483,773 of NW_027186473.1, forward strand.
GTATGTCAATAAAGCAATGAAAAGGCATCATGTCAGGATTTAGGCAATTCAGCTACTTTTTCAAGAAGATTCATTATAGAATATGTATGTGACCTTGGGAAGCCATATAAGACTTTATTCCTCATTTATACAATTGATTTTCAGGTGATATAAACTTTTCAATACATATTAATTATTAAGATATATAAAACACAGAACCTAGAGCTTTACTCTAAAGTTTACCTAGTGTATTTCTCTTTTAACACTTACTTTATTTTTTATTGGTGACATATTTTTTGTTTTTGTTTTTTTTCTGATCATGGTAGGATCTAAATGAGACTTCTACATCATCTTCTCATATCTGAATGTATGTACTTTGTCCTTGTTTAGTCCTTTATCATTTTTTGCTCTTGTTTACCTTTTTTATGTTTTCCTTCACACTTGTGTTTGAAATTTTAGTTTCTCTGCAACTAGTGTCTTTTTGTCTGGAACACTTAGAAGTCTTGTATTTCATTAAAGTTCCATTTTTCCCCCCAGAATCACTACACCTAGGTTTCAGCAAAATTTTATTGAATGTAAGCCTATATCCATTGCCCCCTGGAATGTCATGTTTTATGTTTTCGGTTTCTTTACTATGCTCTTTTTTTGTTTTGCTCAGTGATTTCCAATTGTGTCTGACACTTTGTGATGCAATTTGGGGTTTTCTTGGCAGAGAAACTGGAATTCTTTTCTACTTCCTTCTCCAGCTCATTTTACAGAAGAGAAATTGAGATAAACAGGTTTCCCAAGATCACACAGCTAGTAAGCATCTGAGGCCAGATTTAGATTCAGGAAGATGATTCTTCCTGACTCCAGACCCAGCATTCTATCCACTGTTTCACCTAGCCACTATATCATATAGGGTCTTCTCTGGGACCTTCCAAACCAGAATTGTTCCTAGTTTTGCTAGAAAAACTGGCTGGCTGCTTGAAGTATTTTTTCTTCAACTTAGAAGTTCTGGGTTTGGTTATTATATTCCTGGGAGTTTTCCTTTGAGGGAGTTTTCAGTAGATCAGCAGTGGATTCTTATTTCCATTTTGACGTCTGGTTATAGGAAATGGGTAGTTTTGAGGTTCTTAATTTTTTTTCAGGTTTTTTTGTTTGTTTCATTTTGTTTTAATTGATGTGTTCACAATGCTTCTTTTTGCCCCCACCCCTTATATATATATTTTTTTTTTTCAGAACAGCTATTTTTAAGTGATGCTTTATATTTGTTTCAATTTTTTCAGGCCTTTGATTTTGATTTAATACTTTTATTACCTCATGGAGACATTGACTTCTATTTATTCAGATATTCAAGCAGCTTGTTGCTTGGCTAAGGATTTGTACTTATTGTGGCAAGCAAATAATTCCCTTTAGAATTCTTTCTTTGATAGTTGTAATTATTATTCATCCCCCCCTTTGCTCTTACTTAATTGGTAAAAATACATTCTTTTATAAATCTTTGTCCCTTCATGAAATTCTGGTTAAATTGGCATCAAAACTATTTTTTTTCCCTTTGAAGCTTTACTTGCACATATTTTATAGTCATTCTCTTCTTGTGGGTTTATGTCTTGACTATCTCTGTCTCTATACTGACACTTTATTCTTGACCAGGTTACATTAAGACACTGAAAGTTGCAAATCCTAGTTCTGACCTTTCCTTAAAATCTTAGAATAGCAAAACATTCAATATTCCCAAGAAAGAAGCACCAGGATTGGTCCAGACTTTCCCGTCAGATATTTGCCAAGGCTGAGTCAAATAGCAAGCCTGAAATCAGAAAGCAGTCTAGAAGATTGAGGGGGAAAAAAAATAATTCCCCCTACCCCACACACATGTTTATTAAATGTTACTGTAGTTCACTGGAAAAAAAAAGTGCTGAAATTTGAATCACAGGACCTGTGTTTAAATCCCAACTTCCTTTCACTGTGATACTATGAGCACAATGTCTCTGATTTTTTTTCATCTGTGCAATGAAGAAATTGGACCAAATGGCTCCTAAAGTTCCATCAAGGTCTGACACTATGCAGCTATGATCTATCTGATCTCTCTTATCACACAACTACTACAACTGAGCCTTTAATTGCTCCCCTTTCTTCTAAACTTTCCATTTTATCAGTTCTCAACGTGACTGTCAAATGAATACTCTTAAACCACAGAACTGATCATGTCTTTTCTTTGCTCAAGAAGTTATATTATTTGCCTATGGAGTAGAACACAAATTTCTTTATTTGACATTTACTTGTGCCACAAAAAATACCTGACCTCTTTCAAAATATTGCTCAGAAGCCACCTGTTACAAGAGACCTCTTCTGACTCTTCAAATGATTCTCTTCCTATGAAGTTAATTTGTATTTAATCTGCATGTGTTTTATATCTTCTTATTTGTATATGTCACCAACTCCCCATACCCTTTCTACCCCAAGTACCTTGTAAAATCATTAAAGTAAGAGTCAATTTTATTTTCCTCTTTGAATCTGTAGCAAAATGTTTGATATATATTAGAACCTTCCCAAATTTAAAGATTTTTAAATATATTTTTATTAAGGCAACTCTTTTTGCATGTGTATGTGTGTATACACATACATACATATACCATATATACTTATATACCATACACATGTATGTGAATATGGATATGTTATATGTGTAATTTAAATTTGCCTTTAATGTGGAATTCTCCTGATTTTTCTTATGTGACTCATATAAAGAAGAGTCAAATCAAAGAAGACTGCTCCTATTTTTTCCATTAAGGGAATTGAAAGATTAATTCTCATATGATGGATGAAAGTATTTTTATTATTATTTGCTTTTTCTATCATTTCATGTGGCATTCTTATTAAAGTCAGTTTTTTTTCAAATGCCAGATAAATCTCTTGATTGGCTAAATCAGTTCTGGAGAGAGAATTTTGTAGAACAGAATATGTCACTTCAAGTCCTTCAGAAGATTTGAAGAATATCATAACTTTCTTTAATCAAAACAAATGGTTATAGGGTTTCAGCTACAATTTTATTTTTTAAGGCTATGGATTTTAACTAACATATTAAACTGTTCAAAATGTTATGCTATAATGGGTCTTCTCATATATTGCTTTCTATTAAGACTATTAGGTTGCAGGGAAGCAGGGAAGCATGTTCCTGAATGAATTCAAAATAAGCTAAAAGTACACAAATGTGGAATCAGTTACCAATTGATTATAATAAAGCATTGGGGAATTCTAGCCTACTTTAAATTAGGAGAAAGTAGAATATAAGAACCTAGAAGTTAACTTTTTGAAAAGTTTTGTTCAAGGGCATTTCTTTTCTTATATCTACTTCATTAACCTAGTTGTTCATGTAGGTGAAAATCAACTCAGTCAGCTAGAATATGGAAATTGGTAAATGTCTTAATATGTGCATCAAATAACTAATATCTCTAGAAGGGTTTGATATTACATATGTTTTTTTAATGAAATTTGTAATGAAAGAGGATAGTTGTCATGTCTCAGGTCTACAATGGTCTCAATTCCTTTTTTCTCCCATGATCCATTTGTAAATGATTAATAATTCCCTCACCCTTTTCTTTTACAAAAAAATCTTTCTTTTTTTTAATGTCTTACACACTATAGCCCTGGAATTTCCCTAGAAATAAAAAAAAAAGTAATTAATTACCATTGTAATAAGAAAAATAGCTTAAAAAAGCCAAAGGAAAAAGAGGGAAACTGCTTAGATTACATGTAATTTATTGAGAACAGAAACTTTCATTTTTATCTATCTATTCTCATTGCCTAACAGTGTGCCTAAGACAAAGGAAGCAAATAATAATGATAATAAAAATGATGATGTTGATGATATGGTGATGGTGGTAAGGGTGATGATGATGATAAAACATTTATATAGATATGTGCCAGATATTATTTGAAATGCTTTTTAAATATTAAGTCATGTTTATCCTCCCAATGACCCTGGGAAGATGGTGATATTATTATTGTCATGGCAAAATTGAGGAAAATGATGCAGACAGAAGTTAAATAACTTGTCCAGGGTCCCATAGTTACTAAATGTGAGTCCAAATTTGAACTTATTTTCTTGAATCCAGGTTCACCATTCTATCCCTTTTTTGTTCACTGATTACACATGATAATATGTGAAATTTTACTACTTTTGTCTTTCATTTTTCTTTGGGGAGAAGATACCATGCCTATTCTTTTTCTTCTGCATCACCAATATTGTTTCCTTTCTGTTTTTCACTTTATAAGTCCACTTTGGAAAGCCCACTCAATTTTTTGAGACCTCAGCTATAGCATTTATAGATTTTTGATGTCATCAGAAGAATCTTTTCAATGTGAATTAAAATGCTGGTGAAATGTTTGATATTGAGATATAATAATGTAGAATATGAGAAGAATTCAGAGATAAAAAATAGACTGAAGTCTATGGAATGTAGGCACCTGGTGGAATAATTCTAGGTGACTACATTTCAGGACTAATAGAGTATTATATATATATATATATATATATATATACATATATATATATATATATATATATCTCATGGAGACAGCATGCCTATCAAATTACCCCTTCCATTACACATAAAAAAATTAAATCTATTATTGCACATTTTGCATTCCTGTATTTTTTAAATTTCAAATAATAAAATTAATTACAATATTAAAATTTACTTTTCTTTTTTTTATTTTTCAAATGCATTTGGAGTGACATGACCATTCAGAGGATCACTACATAGAACAGTGAAGATGACCATGACATCAGGAAAGTGACCTACAAGTGAAATAGATATCACTGAGAGAGGACTATGCAAAATCACCAGCCTCTCTTTCTCCTCTATCTGCATCCAGTGGCAAGATATAGATCAGAATGGTGCTCAGTCACAAAGGTGGGTAATATATATATATATATATTTTTTTTTTTTTCTGAAACCTCACAAGATGTCTTGGGGTTTATGGGTTAGATTTCTTTCTTAGGCATCAAAACTTAAAACCAAATCTCTTTGGTTCTCATTGACTGGTTAATAATAGTTCCTAGCCCAAGACACACAGGGCCATTGTTTGGGCCCAGATGGTTCAGAGTGAAAGTGAATACCAATTGTTTTTGTTTTCATCAGAAACACTGAGGGTCTTTACCTCCCAGATTTTTTTATTACTAAGTACAAGAGGTCAATCCTTGCTCCATTTCATATCTAGCCTTAATCACTGAATGGGTTTTGCCTCTGTTAAACAAACTGAGACCTGGGAAAGACCTCAGCTTAAAAAGGCCAAGTCTCCCATTGCATCTAGGGCCATCTCCAGTTTTCTTGATCTATATCTTGCCACTGTAATGATAAGGCTGGTGACTGTATAGTCCTCCCTCACTTAAATATGATTCACTTGTAAGTTATGGAATTATATTCCAGAAGTCATGATTCTCAATGAGAATGAAGGACAAACAGCAATGGTATAGAAACAGCCAGGGGTGATAGAACAAAACTTCTCAGATACATTGTATGAGTAAAGTGTCTTTTTTGAGAGATATTATTTAAATGGCATAATGGTCATCATCATAATAAGTAACAACCCTATAGTGCTTTAAAGGCTGCAAAGTGCTTTAACTCCTTTGCATCTTTAAAGTAAAACAAAAAAAAATATGCTAATGTATGCACTGGGATCACAGATTTACAAGAATTAGGTACCTTTTGGATTGTCTAGTCTAATCCGCTTTCTTTGCATTTGAGAATACTGACCACAGAGAAGTTAAATGACTTGCCCAAAATCATATAGAGGGAGCCAAGATTTGAACGAAGATCCTCTGACTCCAAATCTAGAACTTATTCCACTGTATCATTCATATGTGGGTAAGACCGCTGACACCCAAAAATGGTTAAGTGATCTCACAGTTAGTAAGTGTTGGAGATATCCCTGTTCTTCCTAAATCCAATAATTTTTGTTTGGTTGTTTCAGTAATTGGTTATACTTTGTGACACCATCTGCAATTTTCTTGACAAAGACACTGAAGTAGATTACATTTCCTTCACCAGTTCATTTTACAAATGATGAAAGTGAGATAAACAAGGTTAATTGATTTTCTTTGACAAAATTATTAAGTCTCTGAAGTCAGATTTGAACACAGGAAGATGAGTCTGCCTGACTCCAGGCCAGGCACTCTCTCTACTTTGTCATCTAGCTTCCCAATAACTCCAAATATATATATATATATAAATTATACCAAACTGCTACTTGTATTATTTGCCATAACTTGTTTGCAAGCAATTATTGAGTCCTTCAGTGGTAGTTCATGCTATTATTAATTTTCCTAAGCTAAAAAAGCCAAAGGCAAACTTTAAAATTCAGATTTATAGTTTATATTGTAGTGTAGGAAAATTATCTAAGACCTAGAGATCTAGAGTTGGAAGTGACATATAAATATATCTGTAATTTTATAATTAAAAAACAACTTGCTTACCCAATATTACACAGTTAATAAGTACAGTCAATAATCACAATAATGTCACACAGCACTAGAATTCAATGTCAAGTCTTATAATCCTTTCATTTTTTCATGAACTATTATTTTATGCATACATATATGTACACATAGAGACTTTTGTGTATATGTGAAATTTTCTATAAAATGTCACATGTGAAAGCCTGATTCTTGCTCATAGTCTCATTAAGAATTTCCTTAATATCATTAGTGTAGATTATTCTCATGAAATATTTTATATGAATGAAGAAATAGATATATGATTTAGGGATCAATAATATTCCATATTGTCTAAGTTGCTCTTTTTTTTTTTTTACTATTTTGTCTCTTCTCCCTTCTCAGATTAAAGCTTCCTTCATTTAATTCATAAGGCTTCAGGCAAATACACATTCTACTCATTTTTAGTAGGTATATCCAATCCTTACTTCAGTCCCTTATCTTATGTTTTAATCCCTGGCCCAAATCAAAAGGTCATTATCTGGTACTACTTTGATAAGCAGTTCTTTACTTTCAACATCTTTTTTTTTCTGCCAAAATCCCTCTTTTGAGTTCTAGGGAATGAAACAATATCACCTGGGATGTGAGATATATCTTACCAACAAATATACAATTCCTACTAGCTTTTTCTTCATCCTTGGTTTCAAATCTTCTTAAAATGAAGTAGTTCAACTAAATGACCTATAAGGTACCCTTAGTTTTAAATCATATCATGACTTATCCTATGAATTAATAAAAAGAGTGACATTAAGGCCTAACACAGACCAAGTAAGAAATAACTGATGTACTGTGATTTAACAGATTCTACAATGTTCCTTATTCCAAATCTCTCAAACATCAGATTTCATAATCCTTCAAAATAATTCATCAATACTTTATGAATTTAACTTTAATAATGCCATGTTCCTAATGATTCCACAAAAGAAAACCAAAAAATGTACCTTTCTTTCAATAAGAGCCAAATGTTTCTTACTTTGTTTTGTTTGTTAAGATCACTTATCTCAATGATTGAAAATGCCTATAATATAAGGTAAGTACAATGGTTTCTTTTGAAACAATACATAATAAAATGGGATAAAAGATAACTGAATAAAGGATCTGTATGGAAGATGAAAGACAATTTACCATACTTTATCATTAGTATTTTTAATGTCCTTGATTATGGGGAACTCTTAGTGTGGAAATTATATATCATGACACAGCTTGCCATTTTTTTTTCAAGTTAGGATTTTAGAGTTGCATAGAGTCAATGAAAGATTAGGTGACTTACCCAGGATCACAAATGCAATGTGTCAGAGATAAGATTTGTAGTTAACTCTTCTTGAAATCAGGATGGGTTACAGTATTCTTTTTAACATACTCACATTTTGTCTGGAATTCTGCCTAGTTAGCAAGTCTTTCCTGTCTCCATAAAATTTGTACCTTTTATCTACCACCTTATATATTCCACTTTTAATTATGATTATTTTGATCATGTCTTATCTCCTATGCAAACTGGGAATAATTGATTGCAGATAATATGGCCATTTTCATTGTGTAGCCCCTATAAGGTTCAGTATTGTGCCTTATCAATAGCAGACACTCAATAAATGCTAAATGAATGAATGAAAGGAGAAATATCTACACTGTTCTTGTGATAATAACTGCCTAAAGCAGACAAGTACAGTAAAATGGTAACCACTAACAGTAAAGAAAGGGTTTTCTCATGGAATCAATACCTCCTTTCACAGTCACTTCCTGCACTAGGTCTTTTCTCTTGCCCCTAATTCATAGGTGTCATTTTTTTTCACCATTCCCTAAATTATTCATCACTTCTAATAGACACACACACACATACACACATACTCAAACACACACGTACATGTATACATAGGAACATATAGTATTTATTTTATCTATGTACTTGTTATTTTCCCTCAGCTAGAAGGTAAGCTCCTTGAGGGCAGATACAGTTTGTAGTCTCTTTGTAGTCTCACCTTCTACTACAATGTTTGCACATAGTAGATACTTAATAATTATCTTTTTAATTGATGATAGGAGCATCAGTTAGCACCAAACTATAAGAAAAATATCTCACCTTTTTTGTACAACTGAAATTTAGACTGGCTTCAAGTAACATCAACAAAAATTCATCCACATAGCAGAAATGAATGTTTTTAAATGAAAGTTAAACATAGGTTAAAAAGGAAGGTTGCCAAAATTACCCTGTTTAAGAAAAATGATGTGAAGCCTGAACCATATATTCTGATTTACTCCAGGCAAAAATGTGTTTTCATTTTGAGTAGACAGTTGATTTTTCCTGTCAAAATGTTCAGGTCATAATGATCACTTGTCTTGGATTATGACCAATGTACAATGAAATCATCCTTTCTTTTAGCACATAAAATTAACAAAATTTCTATAATTAATCTATGGATTTCTCAGGATTTCCTACCTGAAATAGTAATACATGTGCATAATTTAACTCTCTATGGGATAACAGGATTCACTGGGATCCAGAATACTAACCAATTTCAGTTCCTTCTCTACTCCATGTTTTATAGCCTCTCTATTTTGGCATTAAATCTCCTTTGAGTCTGGCAAGAGAGTAGTGAATAGAAATATATTTCAGACATTTATGCTTCTTCTAAACCACATAAAATGAGGCCTTCAGAGATAATGTGTGTTAACTCTTATTCAACATTCTCTTTCCCCATTTTACTCATATGTTCATTAAACATTGATCAGTGTCATGGAATTCAATGTAACAATAACCCCTCCCCCAATTCTTCATTTTTAATTGTCCTTTGAATGTTTTCATTGGCCTCATATGCAAATATTTTGGCAAGAACAAGATTAAAATGCAAGAATAAAATTATGCTCTGGGCACAAAAATGATTCAAACTATTAGATGTATTTATTTTAATCAGTGTCCAAAACAGTTTTTTTTCCCCCTCAAATCATACAGATCATCACTGTGAAGATACCACTGAATTTTTATGTTTTGGTCAATATTGTTGAAAATGATGGTTATTTTTCTATAAGAAAATGGGTTTATTAACAGAGTATAATATATTGTGCCTCCTACTCTTTCTCACTGTCAACACCTCTCCAAGATACCATATTCATTTCACATTGGAATGACAAAAACATTGACTCAATTTGATTTGTCTTATAGACTGGTACTTTACAAATCTATAAAGCTACACAATTCATAATTATCTGATGATGTACTTGACTTTACTTTTGAGCAACAATTCTCTTTGATATAGAAACAACATGAGGCAGAGTGAATGATTACACCTGGATATTTTGTGTGTAATCTGTGACTGAATTGCCAAAATTAAACTGGCCAAAAATTAAATTCAGATACATTATGGATTGGTTTTAAACTTAAAAGAAAAAAAACAAGAAAGAAGAACATGTTCATGTACACAGCACATCATGGGAGAGGATTTAAAATAAAACAGTCCATTTCAAGAAAACCTATATGATAAATACTACATAATCTTTTCACAGCTACTCTGTTTTTCTTTTCAACCTTCTAGGTTTTCTTTTGTACTCTGATGTGTACTTCTCTGGGGGGTAAATATCATTTTACAATTTCAATCACATTTAAATACAGTTATAAATATTCATTTTTATAAGATTCTGAGTTCCAAAGTTTTCTCCCTCCCCTACCCAAAGACAAAAGGCAATCTGATAGAGGTTACACATTTGAAATCATTTAAAAAATATTTATACATTAGTTATGTTGTGAAAGAAGTATCAGAACAAAAAGAAAAAATCATGAGAAAGAAAAAAAATTAAAATAGTATGTTTCTATATACATTCAGACTCCATAGTTCTTTTTCTGGATGTGGATAGCATCGTCAGTCTTTTGGAAATGTCTTGGATCATTGTAATATCAAAGAGAGCTAACTCAATTATAGTTGACCCACATCATTGCTGGTACTGTGTACAATACTGTTGTGGTTCTCACTTCACTCAGTGTCAGTTCATGTAAGTCTTTCCAGGGTTTTCTGAAATTTGCCAACTCATCATTTCTTACAGCACAGTAGTATTCCATTACATTCATATACCACAACTTCTTCAGCCATTCACCAGTTGATGAGGATCCCCTCAAATTCCAATTCTCAGACACCACAAAAAATATTTTCTTATATGTAGGTCCTTTTCCCTTTTTAAGGATTCCTGTTGAGTGAACAGAGATCCATCTTCCTTCCTCAATGTAATAAATAAAAATAAATGATTAAATGACTAAAATAACTAAGTATTGAGGATATAGATAAAAAATGAGATAGTTCTTGTCTTTAAGGAGCTTGTATTTTAAGATAAGGATGTAAGAGATATGGGGTGATAGTAGCCAGAAAAAGTGGGGTTAGTTTTAGGACCAACGTAGTCAATTCTCAATTATTTTCTGAGGCCACAGTAATATGAGTTGCTTAATGTTCCAATTTTTAAAAAGGCAGAATTGAATAAATTGTTGTTTCTAGAACAAAAATAAGCAGGGTAGAGGAGAAGGGAAGAGTACTCTTGAGTGGTGACACAACAGATGGAAATGGACAGACCCTGATTGCCTGGTGGTTGACTACACTTAATGAGTTGTGTGAGTTTGTATATACTCTCCAATCAGAACAGATTAGTCTCAGTTCCCAAAATAAATGAATTAACTTGCCCATGGTATGGGATCTCTTACTTGAAGAGGTCTGTTTCTGAAACTTGTTATTCCTGTAGGAAAGGCATGAGATATTTCATTTGTTTTGTTAAATAGAAAGGAGAATACCTTGTGACTGTAAGATCCCTCAGTTCACAGCACATTAGAGAAGATTTTTGAAATGGCAGGAATCAGGTGGGGTACATACTTTCATTCCTGTCCAATTAGAAGCTGTTAATTGTGACAATGCCAGAAGAAAATGGAGCTAAGGACATAGTCATGAGATATGTATTGTCAATTATGCCATCACCAATGAAAGAAAAAAGTTGGAGAAATTTCCAATAATTTCCAATACATGAGTTGATTATACTCATTATCATACCTACCACATTACCAAATAAAGGAAGAATAGTGAATCTTTCATACTATTTTCCCCATCTGTAAAATTAAAAATTTGGACAAAGACTAAAATTAAGGGTTGAACTATATCAATATGTTTTGTTGTTATTTTTCTTGTTGTTGCTGTTGCTACTCGTATTGTAATTCTTCATCTTCTTCCTCCTACTCTTCTTCTTCTGTTATAAGCAAGAAATGAATGATAACTAAATAAGCTCAAACATCATTGAGAATATTTTTTTATACATAAGAAAATAAAGATGATCTGATGGAGGGACCAAGAAAGTGAGGCAGAACCTGACTGAATTCTCCCAACACTCCCTTTGAAACAACTTGAAAATATATCCTCAAGTCAAATGTTGGAGTGGTAGGGACAACAAAGAATGGGGGTTGGATGTTTTTTCAGCTTAAGAAAACTGAAGAGGTCATCAGAAGAAATCTGTGGTAGTAGGGTAGAGGCCTGCTAGAAGCCTACATACAGTATTAACAAAAGTTGTAAGCAGGGGACCAGGGTCTCCTAATGCGTAAGGACCAGAGAGTAAACTGGGAAAGACGTGACCATTCCTTACCTAGGATCATGCTACCTAGAAAGTATTGAAAACTTGAGGACTCCCAGAACTAATTTGGAAAACAGGAACAATAAATAGCCTGAACCTTAGGACAGTGTCTCTTCATGACCAGGTGAAAAAAAAAAAAAACCTCAATCCTAACTTAAATTTCAAAGTAAAAAGGTGGGCATAGCTAACCTAAAAAAATAAGCTAACAAAAACTGCAGCAAGAAAAAAAAGAATTTGATTTTAAAAAGCTACTATGGTGGAAGGGAAGACGCAGACAATCTCAGAAGACAACAATGTGAAAACAGCTACAAAAAAATGTCTCAAAGAAAAACTTTATTTGGACCCCAAATCAACAAGGATTCCCAGGATAGTTAAAGAAATAGATAAGACTGGTAGAGGAAAAAAATGGGAAAAAAGTGAGAGTGATGGAAGACAATTGTGAAAACAGAATAAACAGCTTGATAAAGAAAGCTGAAAGGTACTGAAGAAACTAAGGACTTAAAAAAAAGGACAGAATGGGTCAAATGATAAAAGAGGAACAAAATGACTGTCAGAAATGATGAAGGAAGTGGTTTCAGAACAACATGGCATGAGCTATATGAACTGATTCAAAGTGAAGTGAAAAGACCAAGATCATTGCACATAGTAGAGTAATGCTGTAATGATGTTCAACGGTGAAAGATTTGACTACTCTGATAAGTACAATGGTCCAAGACACCAAAAGACTCAAGGTGAAAAAATGTCATCTACCTCCAGAGAAAGAACTGAGGAACTCTGAGTACAAATTGAAGTATAATTTTCTCACTTTCTTTTTCTAGCATTTTAGAAATATGGCTAATAAAGAAATTGTTTTGCATAATTAAACATGTATAATGGATATCACATTACTTGCCTTCTCAGTGGGTGAGCAAGGGGTGGGAGAGAGAATTTGGAACTCAAATTTAAAAAGAAAATCATGCTACATAATTTTAAAATGATGCCTTGGGAGGACACAGATATATGGAATAATAATAGTGTAGCTGAAGAATACGTGATCTGGAAATAGGAAAGCACATTTCAAATATTTACTCTGTAACATGTTACCTCAGTAATCTTCAAAAATGTATCTTCCTCTTCTGAATATTAATTTTCTTTATCTGCTAAATGATTGAAAAGATCACTATCTTAAAAGGTTTCTTAGTATATTTTAACTGGAAAGGCTAGAACCAAAAATCAAATGTGAGGAATTCCATTTTTTAAAGAGAATTCCATCTTCCAATTAATAGTTTTGAGACTAAAACATTTCCCATTTCTTTCTGTTCCCCAATAATCACACTTGGTATTCTAATAGTTTTATGAATCTTTTTTCTAGTTTTATAGTATTTTATACACTATCACCTAATTTATACTTTCTTTTATTAAATTTTAGTGGGGGAAATAGGTCTACTTTGCTTCAAGAAAATGTTTTTCTAATAAAAAGGAAGTGAAAGTTGCTTTTATAATTATGCCCTTTAGTCTTTAGGTAGACAGGTAAAATGATTTCTATATGACTTTAATGGCTATAACTATATGTAATTGAGAGTAATATATGAAAAAAAACTGAGATTGTTGTGCATGTTACACAATGTTGAACTGTTTGACAGAATAAAATAATTTAAGATTTTTTTTTCGATTCTCAGCCTATCTACATTGAGGTTGGAGAAAAGGATTAGGAATTTGTTTTTTACTCCCTTATCCCTAAACAATATCTCCTTAATCTTTTGCTCTATACATAACCTTTACAAATCTATGCTATAAAAATAAATAAAATTCATTATAAGGATAATTATGCAGTATACTTTCAAAATATGTGTTCATATAAGAAAAAAAGACATTTAATTTGAAGGGGGGAATGATTTCTTAGTTTGGAAGCATTTATGAATAAGCTTTTGAATGTCACTCCAATATAACAAGTGAGAATATAAACTATTAACAAATAAATAGAGGAGTAGATTCAAAGAGTATTGGATTTGGAACTGGAATACCTAAATTGATATCTCATTTCTGCTGCTCATAACCACTATAATTTTGGATAAATCTCTCTCTGTCTCTGTCTCTCTGTCTCTCTCTGTCTCTCTGTCTGTCTCTCTGTCTCTCTAACTTTCTCCCTCTCTCTCTGTCTCTCCCTTCATCAATTTATTTATTGATAAATTCAAGGATGGTTAGATAAGAATATCTACAAGCTTCATTTTAGTTCTAAATCTGTAATAAAATGAATATCAGATTACAATGAATAATAGTTCTTCAGTCAACTAAGATGAGTCAAAATTTGATTTCTTGGGTATGTGTGAGAGTGAATTTACATAATCCCTAATCTATTCCAGAAACTTTTTTAAATTTCCATTTTGTCCAGAAGATTTGAAAAAAAAATTTGAAAGAAAATTTCAGTAAAATTTGTGATAAATGTATTTTTATTTTCTCAATATTTATGAAACTTATATCAAATATATTTTAATATATTTTTCAATTCTGGAATCTATCAATATATCTATCTATCTATCTGCTGTCTCTCCATCGATCTACCTATATATCTGTCTGCCTATCTACATCACTACCAGTCTACCTATTTGTTTATATGTACATATATGTATGTACATATGTAGTACTTCACAATATCTTAAAACATTTTAGAAATGTCATTCATTATTATTCAGATATATTGAAGAGAATTAAAGAGAAAAGGATATAAACATTGTAAATTAAATAACATAACAATATTATAACATCTAGTTTTTTAACATGAAATAAAAAATACAGATACTTTATGATTAAAGGTACAAATAGTACTAAGAGTGGGAGTCTAGATAGTAGAATGTAATACCCCTCCAAACAACTTTAAAATAATGTCTCACATTGAATTCTGGAGTGACAGAGTCAACAAAAATTGAAGGTGAAATATTTTTTTTTCCAATACAAAACAACTTAGTAGCTATGATGAAAGAGTGAGAGAATTGTGACATAGAGATGGAGAAAGGCCATACATGTATGTTCACATACATGTAACCCCAGTGGTAGGACTAGGTTTTGGTGACAGAAGCAGCAGCAGTTTTAAGATCCATAGACAGTAAGGGGAGCTGGAAACTAGCTAGAAAGAGACTATAGGGGATCTTGCTAGCAATGGATACAGGACTGACTGTTGATTAGCAACTTCACTGCCTATACCCACTTCTGAGTCACAGTTTAAGGGTGGAGAAGAGCACCTTTGGTCACAAGAGAACAGGGTCCTTGAAGAGCAGTATTTTTTTTCCATCACAAGAAGTAACAACAACAAAAAAAAGAATCACAAGCAGGAATAACCTACCCAGAAAAACTGAGCATAATCATTGAAAGGACAAAAATAAGTAAATAAAGAAATAAGTAAATGAATGAATAAATAGATAGACAGACAGATAGATTGATTGATTGATAGACAAAGGCTATTTAATGCAATAGAGAACTTTTAAGAATCATTGAAGGAAAGACAATGGTAGAACAAAACATTTGACTTTCAAATAGAAGATTCAAGAGAAGCATAAACAAGTCAACAAGAAACGAAATTGTACAGGACTCAATAATGTTAAATAGTTGAAATTCCTATATAGGAAGATGATATATGTAACTCCCAAGAATTTTTTTTTTCATTATGAGGGCACTTAGTGTGATTTTACAAAAAAAAATGAGGGGAACAGGCTAAGTTGATTATGTTGGGATGATGTAAAAATAAAATGTATAAGTGAGAAAGAGGGGTAACTGGGAGAAGGGGAAGGGAAACAAAAAATGAGGAAAATAACTTCACATAAAAGAGGCATGTATGGAAGAACTTTTAACTGGAAGAGAAAATTGTGTGGGCAGGGCCATATTTGAAACTTGATTTCAACTAAATTGATTCAAAGATGGAAGAAACAGATATACACTCAAGTGGGTATAGAAATTTATCTTACCCAAGAGGGAACTAGAAGGGACTGGGGATAAAAGAAAGGAGAGGTAGCAGAAATTGGGAAGGATCAAAGAGGGCAATTCTCAGAAGCAAAACAGACTTTAGAGGAGGAACTGGATAAAAAGAAGAGATAAAATATGAAGAAAATAGGATAGGGAGAAATGTACTGCTAGTTATCATAATTTTGACTGTGAATGGAATGAATTCAATCATAAAATGAAAGTAGATAGAAATGCACTTGAGAAGGACACACAGAGTTAAAATAAGGGGCTGGAGTAGAATCTATTACAACGCATCTCAGGTAAAAAAAATGTGGGAATAGCAATCATGATCTCAGGCAAAGCAAATGCAAAAATAAACCTAAGTTAAAAGAGATAAGGAAGGAACCTACATTTTGCAAACAGCACCATAGAAAATGAAGTTATATCAATACTAAACATTCATGTACCAAATAACATAGCATACAAATTCTTAATGGAAAAGTTTGATTAATTACAGGAGGAAATCAGCAATAAATTATACTAATGGGGGTGCTCATCTTTCTCCTTCTGTGAGCTACATAAAAATAATTAAAAATAAAGAAATAAGAAGATGAATATAATTTTAGAAAATTTAAATATGATAGAACTCTGGAGAATATTGAATGGAAAAGAAGGAGATTATATTTTTTTTCAGCTGTACATGGCACTTTCACAAAAATTGACCATGTGTTAGCCCATAAAAACCTCACAACCAAATGCAGAAAAGCAAAAGTATTTAATGCATCTTTTTTCAGTTCATAATATAATAAAAATTACATTCAATAAAGGGTCATGGGAACAGATTAAAAATTAATTGGAAACTAAATCTAATCTTAAACGATGACTGGGTAGAAGAATAAACCATAACAAGAATCAATAATTTCACTAATGAGGAAGAAAATAGGCAACATACTAAAATATGTGGAATGAAGACAAAGCAATCCTTAGATAGAATTTATATCCCTACTTTGTTGAATCAATAAAAGAGAGAAAGAGTTAATCAAAGAATGTCATGACATTTTGTGAAAAGCAACCTATAAAAGGAACAGGATAAAAATTCCAAATTAAACATCAAAGTTTAAATCAAAGGAGAGATTAATAAAATGAGAAAAATACATTAGTATATACATTTGAAGGGTTTTTTGAAGAATAAAGCATATTAAATATCAGTTAATTTAAACCAAAAGAATAAAATAAAATTATCAGCAAAATGAAAAGGGTGAATAAAACACCAATGAAGATGAAATTAAAGCAATTATTAGGAGTTAATTTTTACAATTATATGTCAATAAAACTAACAATTTATGTGAAACAGATGACTATATAAAAATATAAATTGCTCAGTTTAACAGAAGAGGAAATGGAAAACTAGACAAAGACAAAAATATACTAAGATAATGTCAAAAAGGATAAATGATTTAAACATAAATGGCGATATCATAAGTAAAGTAGGGGAGCATGAAAAATACACCTGTCAAGTCCATAGATAAGGAAAGAGTTTATGACCAAACAAGAGACAGAAAGCATCACAGGAAATAAAATGAATGATTTTAATTATTGAAATTTAAAGTTTTTTTTTTCAGAAATATAGTACAGCCAAGATTAGAAGAAAAGTATACCTTCCTTTTTTCTTGTTGTATTTTGGTGGTAACACACAGAAATGCTATTTTTGTCATAAGAGAGCAAACAAGCTGATCCTCTCCTCAGTTTAGCAGACCCTGAAAACATGGCTACATCTATTCCCTTCCAAAATGCAGTCATCAATATCAAGAACACCATTAGACATAAAAACAAACAAACAAAATTGTACATAAGCCATTAGAGGCATTGTATACAGATATGAAAAATCAAGAGCTTCCTTCTAAGAAGAATGCCAGCATGGCCAGTGAGAGTCACCAAAATCCAGTGGCAAGACAAAAGTCAAGAAGAGTGCCAATGATCTGGGATGCAGTAGATCATGTATGGCATCTTTGATGCCTGACCAAGCTCTAAGTACTCCAAAAAACCTGTTTTAGTCACTTTCATGGCACTGGCACAAATTTTTCTCATCCACCCATTCTACAAGTGGAAGTCTTCACATGTTTGGGATAGACACTCCCTTAACTCACTGATGGATTTGAGACCTATAGGTTACCCTCAACCTCATTTAGCCAAGCTGCAAAGATGGTTTTACTGTGGTTTGGCTGTTGTATTTGCTATAGCTTCTTGCAGTCACAGAGCAGATAAGCCAGCGTAGCTGAAGCAACCTGGCACCCTGAGGGAGAAAATGAGGAGCTTTGTGTTAGGCAAGTTAAACTACCACCATCACCTTGACCACCATCTCCCCTCAGACTCTGATGGAGATAAATCAGGCTCTTGAAACCAAAAGCTTGGAGAAAAGCAATCCCCAGTACCCTCAGTCATCCTCCTGTGGAGAAGCAGTCTGGGGTGCAGGGCCTATATACATAGCTTCTGAAGACCCAGAGAGCAAAGTCCTTGCCACGAAATTCCTTGTGTCTGTCATATTTTTTAGCATCAGAAACTGGTAGGATTTAAACAATGGAAATGACATTGGAAAAGATGCCTGATTATCTGCTTTTTGTTGCTGCCATGGACCATGGTACTTTTCTTGCAGTTTAATCATAGTTGAAATCTCCAGCCTCAGAATATGAGCTCCTTGGGAGCAGAGGTCATTGTACTTTTCTTTTTGTAATCTCAGCCCTTAGTACAGGGCTTCACACATAGTAAGTGCTTAATATTTCATTCATTCCTTCCTTCTTTCTCATCTGCTTCTTGATATTGGGCCTACTTCATTGTAGTAACCTGGTAGAAAAGTCTCAAAGTAGTGAATCCAAGTGAGAGATGAGATTTCTGAACTGGGCTCCCAACTTAAATGGAGAATCTGAGTCCATAAACACACCCTCAGTGGATATAGCACTGAACTGAAGTCAAGTGGTCCTGAGTTCAAATATAGCCTCAGACATTTGCTAGCTATGTTATTTATACTTTTCTTTTTCATTCTTTAGGATTAGATTTTGTAATTTCTAGTTAATGTTTAGTCTATCTTTCCATGGCCCTTTATTATATAAAAATTTTATTTCATCATGATCTGAAAAGGATATATTTAATAGTTTTGTCTTTCTGCATTGGATTGTGATGTTTTTATGCCCTAATATATGGTCAATTTTTGTGTAGGTGCCATATACTGCTAAGAAAAGGGTGTATTCCTTTCTATCCCCATTTAGTTTTCTCCAGAGGTCTGCTATATCCACTAAAACAAACAAATAAACCAAAACTCCATTCACCTCCTTAATTTATTTCTTGATTTTTCTGTGATTAGATTTATCTAGTTGTGAGAGGGGAAGTTTGAGGTCCCCCACTTCTATAGTTTAGCTATCTTTTTTGTCTTGTAATTCCATTAACTTTTCCTCTAAAAATTTGAATACTATACCACTTGATGCATATATGGTTAGTAATTGATAGAATCCTAATAAAGCTATCCCCAGTCCCAGTATTTTGACTTCATTAAAGTCCTGGCCCTAATGAACAGCAGGCCCACTACACCTACCTACTGCCCCCTACCCCCAATGTCCTAACTTCTTTGTATATGCATCACTGCTAACTGGAACAACAGGTGTATCCTGGAACTCGTACCTCCCACAGAAACAGCAGGTGTGTCCACGTGATGGGAACCCATCTACTGCCTCTACTTGGTCCCTGCACCCAGACCCATTCCCACAGAAACTGGTATGTTCTTATATTCAGTCACAATCACATCATCCATCTAGCCCAAGACAGGACCAAAATATCTAATTATCTGTCTTAACCAAACAGTAACACAATAGCTAGCCAATTGGAGGGCAAAATGACCAGAATGTTTAACCACTGAATGGACCTCTCCTCCATTACCTAATCCATTAATAAGCTCCTCCTGCCTTTTTAATATTAATAATATTCCTCTATTCTATGTAAATTTCTGTTATGTATTTACATCTTTACCCTATAAAAATCCATCTTGCATTCTCTAAAGTTGCTGGTTCCTGTCGGAATTTAGCCTGCTTCATGATAGGTGTCAATCTCAATAAATAGCTATACTTGGATTAAAGGTTGTCTGACTCTGAATTCATTGAGACAGTTCCACCACAAAACATCATGAAACCACAACAGTTTTGGGTGTGAAGAGACCCCACCTCAACAGTTTCTGGCTTTCCTGAGTTTAAACAGCAACATAATGACATTAATTCATTGCCTATGGTACCTTATAACAGGAAGCAATTAACTTCCTTATCTCTTTTAATTATATCTGTTTTTGCTTCTGCTTTTTCTGAGATCAGGCAAAAAAAGAGTAACAGCTAATGTTGGAGGAGTTATGGAAAGATGGACATGTGAATACACTGTTGGTAGAGCTTTGAAATGGTAAAAACATTTTGGAAAGCAAGGTGAAATTATGCAAAAAAGTTAATAAAATATCCATACCCTTTGACCCAGAGATTCAGTTATATCTCAGTGAAGTAATTGATAAGAAGGAAGTATATATTTTATATATTTCACAATAAATAATATACTCCAAAATATTTATAGCATCATTTTTGTGATAGCAGAGAATTAGAGACACAATATGTCATTTGGGGAATGATTAAACACATTGGGGTACATGAATTCAATGGACTAATATTCATATGCCATAAGAAGTGATGTATGTAATGAATAGAAAGAACCATGGGAGGACCAATATGAAATGATGCAGAGTGAAGTCAGCAAAGCCACGAAGACAATATAATCAGTAACTACTGCAAAGTAAATGGAAAGAATAATGACACACCAAAAGAATCAAAAGTAAATTTAACAAAATCAAGAAGAACTCAAATAAAGAGGGATGAAAAGACACTTCCAACCTACTTTTTGGTGGAGGTTGGAGTACTACAGGTGTCACACATGGCACAGGTTTTGAGACTTAATATATTGATCACTTGCATTGACCATTTTTCCTTTCTAGAATAATATTATTTGTCATATGGGATGGTTCTCAGGTATGACAGAGTGAGAGGGAGATGTAAGACACTGTGGTGATAAAAGATAAAGAAAAGCACAATAAAAAGTTATTAAACACATAAAAAAAGAAAAGTATACAAGTGGGGGATTTTTTTATTTTATGTATTTGTTTCTAGTTTTCAATATTTACTTCTATAAGATTTAAGTTCTAAAATTTCCCCCTCCCTTCACTTCCTCATTGACAAGATGGCATGCAATCTGATATAGGCTTCACATGTACAATCCTATTAAATTTCCACATAAGTCATGTTGTAAAGAAGAATTAAAACCAAAGAGGAAAATCACAAGAAAGGAAAAAGAAAGAAAAAAAGAGAAAATAGTATGCTTCAATTTGCAGTCAGACGCCATAATTCTTTCTCTGGATGTGGATAAAATTTACATTGTGAGGTTTTTTTTTCAATTTTCTTAGGTCCTAGTATTACTGAGAAAGCTTCAGTCTATTACAGTTGGTCACTGCACAATGTTGCAGTTACTGTATACAATGTTTTCCTGGTTCTGCTCACTTCACTCAACAGCAGTTCATGTAAGTCTTTCCATGTGTTTCTGAAGCATGCCTGCTCCTCATTTCTTATAGCACAATATTATTCCATTACAATCATGTACCACAACTTTTTGAGTCATTCCCCAATTGATGGACATTCCCTCAATCTACAATTCTTGATCACCACAAAAAAAAGCTGCTATAAATACTTTTGTAACTGTGGATCTTTTTTTGCTCATTTTTATGATTTCCTTGGGAAACAAACCTAGAAGTGGTATTGTTGGGCCAAAAGGTACACATAGTTTTAAAACACTTTTGGCATAGTTCTAAATTGCTCTCCAGAATGGTTGGAACAATTCACAATTCCACTAACAATGCATTAGTGTTACAATTTTCCCCTATCTTCTCCAGAACTTATCATTTTACTTTTATGTCATGTTAGACTATTTGGTAGGTGTGATGTGTTTTGATTTGTATTCATCTAATTTATAGTGATTTAGAACATTTTTTCATATGAGTATAGATAGCTTTAATTTTGTCATTTGAAAATTACCTGTTTATATAACATTTGACTATTTAGCAATTGGGGAATGACTTGTATTCTTATAAATTTGACTCAGTTCCTATGTATTTT
Source organism: Petaurus breviceps papuanus (assembly GCF_028583685.1). Classification (NCBI taxonomy): domain Eukaryota; kingdom Metazoa; phylum Chordata; class Mammalia; order Diprotodontia; family Petauridae; genus Petaurus; species Petaurus breviceps. The sequence goes on from NW_027186473.1 coordinate 35,505,919, forward strand.
AAAAATGAGACATTTATCAGAGACATTGGTTGTAAAAATTGTTTTCCAGCTTTCTGCTTCCTTTCTTTTTTTTTTTTTGAAGGCAATTGTGGTTTTGACTTGCCCAAAGTCACACATCTAGTAAGCTGGAGTCCTTGGGTTTATCAAAGAGTAGATTACTATAGTCATTGACCACTGTGTCTTCTGTACCTAACCTATTCCATTGAACGACCACTTTTTCTTAGCCACTATGAAGTAGATTGATAATTGCTGCTTTATAATACAGTTTTAAATCTGGTGTTACTAGATAGCCTTCTACTGCATTTCTTTTCATTATTTCCCTTATTATTATGGACCTCTTGTTCTTCCCAATAAATGTTGTTATTATTATTTCTAGCTCTATAGAATAATTTGAGTAGTTTGATTGGTATGTCACTGAATAAGTAAATGAGTTTAATTAGAATTGTCATTTGTATCACATTAGCTCAGCCTCCCCATAAGTAGCTGATATTTTTCCAATTATTTAGATCTGACTTTATTAGTGTGAAAAGTGTTTTGTAAATGTATTTACATAGTTCCTGTGTTTGTCTAGGTTAGAATTCTCAAATATTTCATGTTGTCTACAAATACTTTGAATGGAGTTCCTCTTTCTGTCTCTTGCTGCTAAACTTTGCTAGTGCTATATAGAAATGCCGATTATTTATGTGAGTTTATTTTACATCCTGCAACTTTGCTAAAGTTGTTAATTATTTCAAGTATTTTTTAAACTTGATTCTCTAGGATTCTCTAAGTATGTCATCATATCATCTGAAAAGAGTGATAGCTTTGTTTCCTCATTAACCCTTCTAATTCCTTCAATTAGATTTTTTTCTTTTTTTATTGATAAAACTAACATTTCTAGTTCACCACTGAAAAACACTGGTGATAATGGACACACTTGTTTCACCCCTGATCTTATTGAAAATGCTTCTAACTTATCCCCATTACATATAATGCTTGCTGGTGGAATTAGAAAGCTGTTACTTTTCATTTTAAGGAAGATACCTGTAATGGCAAGGAAAATAGGATTTTTTGCTGTTTTTCTGGATTGAGTTTTAGCCAATCAAGTGCCTTTGAACCTTGCCTTTGATTGTATCAAGAGTCTTTGATTAGAAACAACATACATGGTATTACCCTTAATAGGCCTAAGGGAGTTTGAAGATCTAACCAGCCCATTAATACCCCAAATGTAATCACATAGGAGCCAATGGTGGGAGGAGCTTGCTAAAAGGGTGGAATAGGAAGGAGCAGATAAGAGCATGAGAAGAGCTAGGTGCAGGCAGAACTGAGAGAGAGAATTTTTCTGATGTTGGTGCTCTGTCTGTAGATCAGTGTTACTTTCTCAGACTGAAGTCCTGTCAGTGGTTCTGTGTTGATTTCTCAGATAAAAGCCCTGTCTATTGTTCTGTATTGGTTTCTCAGACACAAAGTGAATTGAGATGATAGCACTGGTAATGTGTCTAAATATTGTTGTTGCCCTGTTAAGCTTTGTTTTCCTAGAAACAAAAACTGAAAAGATCATTGAGTGGATCAGTCCCCATGAACTGAGATATGGAACATGAGCACAGAGTTGTCTATCAGGGAACCCAGGCAGGAGTTGGGAGTGGTCAGCCTGTGGAGAAGGAGCCTTAGGATTTGGAAGCCAGCCTTGTCAAGATGAAAGAGGACTTGACTTTGGATATTTTGCATTGACTAATGAGATTTGTAATTTGTAGGGGTGGATGGTGTTTGTACTTCTGCTAGCCCTTAAGGATGATTCACTTAAGGATGATTGGAAGCCAGTCTTTAGTCAAGATGAAAGAGGACTTTATGTGAATACTCTATTGACTGAGGAAATTGTAACTTACTGTGACCTAGGGATGGATGGTGTTTGTAATTTGTGCTACCCCTTAAAGATGACTATAAGATATACTGAATGATATGTTTTGTTTAAGACTATATGACAGGGGGGAGGGGAGAGGGAGGCGGAGATGTAGCCAAGATGGCAGAAAACAAGAAGGAACTTTTCTAAGCTCCTCCATGAATTCCATCACTAAACTTTAAAAAGTGAATCTGAATGGATTTTAGAGTGACAGAACACATTGGGAGATGAAGCACGGCAGATTCCCAGCCCAGGAAATTGCCTACATAGGTCCAGGCAGAGTGAGCACAAAGCATGCAGGGGCTGCACCAGTGTGGACCTGACAGCAGAGTGAGAAGGAGCCCTAGCCACTGGACTCACTTACCCCAAGGGTGATTCACAGCCATCTCACTGCAAGATGGAGGATCTGTTGGTGCTGGGTAAGAGAAAGTACAGAGCCCACACCAGCAACAGGAGATTTTCCTGGGGCTATCAGCCCACAGTCTGGATGTTTAAAAATCACCTACATGATTCTCCAGCAGCCAAGATGGCTGAGTAAACTCTAGCTATTTTAATCCCCCTCCCTGACCCAGAATACCCAGAGACAAATGTCCCACCCAGAGTAAAATCATGAATTAATGGGGATAACCTCAGGAATGGGAGATGCAAAAGAAGGGTATAACTGAAGCCATAGGGAGTCTGAAGTGAAGGGCAGGAGGTATCAAAAATACTCCACCTCACCTGACCAGCAGGAGCTCATGAAATTCAGGGGGGTGGAGCCAGCAAGCACTAACAACACAAGCCCAGGTGTGCTTTAGCACCATCAGGGGAATCTGCAGACACCGAGTGTAGCAGCAAGCACCCCAGTGTCCCCAGGGTGCCTGCTCACACAGGTTCTTGGATCTGCTTTGTTAAAGGAAAGCAACTCAAAATGGATTAACAAGCTTACTTTAATCAGTCAGACATATATCGTTTACCTTGTTCAGGAGAAAAGGTCAGCACCCTGAACCTCAAAGTATACAGGCATAATTATCAAGACAGAAACATCAAGTAGACAGATTTCCAAACTGTCCAACCATTACATCCATACCCAGTCAACATCTGGGTTTCCACATTCTGGGTTTTTCAAAGCCGGGGGACTCTCAAAAACGGCTTCCCAGAATTCAGATCAAATCACAGAACACTTCTCAAAGTGAGCCCCCAAAACAAAGCCTCACATCAGGGCTTATATAGCCTTCTCCTGGCTCAGAGAATGTAACAACCTTATTGACTCACTGGCCAATCAAGAAGTATCTACTGAAAAACAAGCCTCCCTCCCCAGGCTTCTGGTGCACTTTAGCCTAGGGGCAGGGAAGATCTTCCAAATTTGCATTCCCATTACACCGAGCCTCCAGTTGCTGAGCCTGCCTGAGCTTTAGCCCATTGGTACAGAGGTGGAAACCTGGAATGGCCAGACCACCCCTCCCCCACAGGTTAGTCTATGAGCCTCAGGGAAACTCATGGGAAACACTGAGAGTCCTGGCCTTGGCCTCTGTCTGGACAGCCAGAGGCTACAGTACACAAAGCTAACCACCTCACCTCCTAGCCTGAGAAGTGTGGTATATCTGTACTCCAGAAGCAGATATCCACTCTAAAAATTCAGGATGTAGGTAAATCAAAATTGGCAAGAAGGAATCTGTCAAATCAAGAGTGATATTATCCTTTTATAATGAGTAAGAACAAACAAATTCAGAGGACAACATGGACTCTATCACACCTAAGGCCACAGAAGGAAATATGAATCAGTACCAAGCCCAAAAAGCATGTTTAGAGGAGCCCAAGAAAGATTTTAAAAGGCAAATTAGAGAGATAGAAGATAAATTTAAATCTACAGTGACTAAATTAAAAAAAAATCTCACTGAAGAAAACAAATCCTAACTGGAGAAAATACCTCCCTAAAAGAATAAAAACTGAACATATGGAAAAAGAGTTTCAAAAACTCACCTAGGAAAATAATTCACTAAAAATTAGAATCAGTCAAATTGAAGCTAATGACTCTATGACGCATTAAGAGTCAGTCAAACAAAACAAAGATGTAAAAATTAGAAGAAAGTGTAAAATATCTCACTTGAAAAACAACTGACATGCAGAATAGATCCAGGAGAGATACCCTAAGAATTATTGGTCTCCTGGAAAGTCATGATGAACAAAGCAGCCTGGATAACATCTTCCAAGAGATTGTCAAAGAAAACTGTCCTGAGGTCCTAGAATTGGAGGGTAAAATAGTTATTGAAAGAATTCACCAGACTCCTCCTGAAAGAGATCCCAAATTGAAAATTTCAAGAAATGTAATAGCCAAATTCCAGAATTTCACAGTCAAGGAGAAAATACTTCAAGCAGCCAAAAAGAAACAATTCAAATGTAGTATAACTACAGTCAGGATTACAAAGGACCTAGCAGCTTCTACATTAAAAGATAAGAGGGACTGGAATTTTATATTTTGTAAGGAAAAAGAATAGGGGTGCAACCAAGGATCAACTACCCAGTAAAACTGAGCATAATCTTTCAGGCAAAGAGATGGTCATTTAATGAAATAAGGGACTTTCAGACTTTCCTAATGAAAAAGCCAGACCTCAATGAAAAATTTGATCTCCAATCAGACAACTCAAGAAAGACATAAAAAGGTAAACAATGAAAATGTACACTCACACACACATATGTGCACATACACATGCATACATACACACATAACTCAGGCTTCAATAAGCATGAATTGTTTACATCACTATATGAGAAACAGATACCTTACAATATTGAAATTTATATAAATATTGCAGCATTTAAAAGAGATATACATAGATAGAAGGTGTGGGTATAAATGAACTAATCTGATAAAAATAAAAATAATCAGATAAAAAACCTTATTAAGGGGCACAAAAGGATTGTAATGGGAGAAAAGGAAAGAATGAGGCAGAAAAAGGTAAACTATGCCATATGAAGAGGCATAAAAACATATTATAGTAGAGGAGAAGGAGGGAGAGTGATGAACATCCCATGAACTTTATTCTCATTGGTTCTGCTTCAAAGAGGGATCAACATAATCAGTTAAGTTTAGGATTCTAATATGAAAAGATAAAAAATCTCATTATAATAGAGGGAAAGGAGGGAGGGAGAGGAGCAATGTATGAAATTCACTCTCATTGGTTTGGGTTCAAGGAGGGAATCACATACTCCATTTAGAATAAAAATCCATTGTGCCCAACAGGCAGTGAAGGGAGGAATTAAAGGGGGGTGGTGGTTATAAGGGAGGAAAATAGTAGTAAGGGGAAAGTTTAGGTAAAGGGGGGGGACAGGTAGGGAATACTGAAAGAGGCAGTGGTTAAAAGGAAAACTCTTAAGGAGGGAAAGGGAGAAGGAAGAAACAAAAACATAAACAGGTGATGGATTAGGACAAAGGGGAAGAGACAGATTGTAATCATAGCTTTGAATGTGAATGGGATGACGTCTCCCATAAAACAGAGGCAGATAGCAGAATGGATTAAAAACCACAATCCTACAATATGCTCTCTACAAAAAAACACATTTGAAACCAGGGGATATGTAGAGAGTAAAGGTAAAAGGCTGGAGCAGAATATATTATGATTCCACTAAAAAAAAAAAAACAGGGGTAGCAATCCTTATATCAGATAAAGCAAAAGCAAAAATAGATCTAATTAAAATCGATAAGGAAGGAAAGTATATCCTGCTAAAAGGTACCATTAAGAATGAAGCAATATCATTACTTGACATATATACACCAAGTGGTATAGCATCCAAATACTTAGAAGAGAAGTCAAGGGAATTAGAGGAAGAAATAGATAGCAAAACTATATTAGTAAGGGACCTCAATCTCCCCCTCTTTGAACTTGATTAATTTAACCTCAAAATAAACAAGAAAGAAATTAAGGAGCCAAATAGAATTTTAGAGAAGCAATACATGATACATATCTGGAGGAAACTGAAAGGGGATAAAAAGGAATATACCTTCTTCTCCATGGTACATGGCACATTCACAAAATTCGACCATGTAACAAGGTAGGAAAACCTCACAATTCAGTGAAGGAAGGCAGAAATATTAAATGCATCATTCTCAGATCATGATGCAATAAAAATCATATGCAATAAAGGGCCAGATAGACTAAATAGATAGATAGACTACAAATTAATTGGTAACTAAACAGTTTAATCCTGAAGAATGAGTGGGTCAATGGGAATTTATAGAAACAATCAATAAATTCATTCAAGAGAATGACAATAGTGAGACAACATACCAAAACTTGTGGGATGCAGCAAAAGCAGTTCTTAGGGGAAGTTTTATATCCATGAATATATACATGAATAAATTAGAGAAAATGGAGGTCAATAAATTGGACATGCAATTGAAAAAGCTATAGAAAGAAAAAATTAAAATCCACAATCAAATACTGAATTAAAAATAATGAAAACCAAAGGAGAGATTAATAAAATTGAAATTAAGAAAACTATTGAATTAAAAATTAAACTAAGAGCTGGTATTATTAAAAAAACAAAATTGAGAGACCTGTAGTCAATGTGATGAAAAAAGAAAGAAGTAAACCAAATTATCAGTATCACAAATGAAAATGGTGAATCTACCTCCATTCAAGAGGAGATTGAAACAATAATTAGGAATTATTTTGCTCAATTGTATGCACATAAATTTGACAATCTTAGTGAAATTGATAAATATTTACTATATGTGTGTGTGTGTGTGTGTTGTCCAGATTACCTGAAGAGGAAGTAAATTACTTAAATAACCCCATCTCAGAAAAAGAAATTGAACAAGCCATCAGAGAACTCCCTAGGAAAAAAATCTCCCAGGACAGATGGATTTACTAGCAAATTCTATCAAACATTTAAAGAACAATTTATTCCAATATTCTACAAAGTATATGGGAAATTTGGAGAAAGAGGAGTCCTATCAAATTATTTTTATGACACAAATACAGTACTGATATCTAAATCAGGAAGAGACAGAAGAAAGGAAATTATAGACGAATTTCCCTCATGAATATAGAAGTGAAAATTTTTAAATAGAATATTAGGAAAAAGACTACAACACCTTATCAAAAAAATAATACACTTTGATCAGGTGTGATTTATTCCAAGAATGCAAGGATGGATCAATATTAGAAAAATCATAAGTATAATTGATCATATCAACAACAAAACTATCAGAAACCATATAATTATCTCAATAGATGCAAAAATGACTTGACAATATACAACATGCATTCATATTAAAAAAACTAGAAAGTATTGGAATAAATGAAATTTTCCTTTAAATAATAGGTAACATGTATTTAAAGCCATCAGTAAGTATTATATGTAAGGGGATAAACTAGAAGCATTTCCAATAAGATCAGGGGTGAATAAGGATGTCCACTATCACCCCTCTTATATTATCTGGTACTAGAAATTTTATCAGAAGCAATTAGAGAAGAAAGAGAAATCAAAGAATCAAATTAGGCAAAGAAGAGACCAAGCTATCACTCTTTGCAGATGATATACTTAGAGAATCCTAGAGAATCAAGTAAAAACTACTTGAGACAATAAATAAATTTGGTAACGTTGCAGGATATAAAATAAACCCACATAAATCCTTGGCATTCCTATATATTTCCAATGAAATTCAACAGCAAGAGATAGAAAGAGAAATCCCATTTAAAGTTATTGTAGACATTATAAAATATTCGGGAATCTACCAGCCAAAAAAAACAAAACAAAACAAAACAAAACCCAGGACCTATATGAACAAAACTACAAAACACTTTTCACACAAATAAAGTCAGATCTAACTAATTGGAAAAAAACATCAATTGCTCATGGCTGGGTCAAACTAATATCATAAAAAATGACAATTTTACCTAAACTAAATTACATATTTAGTGCCATACCAATTGATCTGCCAAAAAAATACTTTATAGGGCTAGAAAAAAAATAGTAGCAAAATTTATTTGGAAGAACAAAATGTCCAAAATATCAAGGGAATTAATGAAAAGAAATGTTAGGTAGGGTAGCCTACCCATACCAGATTTTAATCTATATTATAAAGCGGCAGTCATCAAAACTACTTGGTACTGGCTGAGGAATCGAGTTTTGGATCAATGGAATAGATTGGGTACATGAGACTCAGCAATCAGTGACTATAGTAATCTACTGATTGATAAACCCAAAGACCGCAATTTTGGGGATAAGAACTCAGTATTTGACAAAAATTGCTGGAAAAACTGGAATAAATTATGGCAGAAACTGGGCATAGACCATTATCTAACACCATATACCCAGTCAAGTTTAAATGGGTCCATGATCTAGGTATAAAGTCTGATACTGTAAACAATCTGGGAAAGAAAGGAATAATTTACATTTTAGATTTATGGAAAGGGGAAGACTTTATGACAAAACAAGAGTTAGGAAGTAGTATAAAATGCAAAAAGGGTAATCTCAACTACATTAAATCGAAGTCTCTGTGAAAATAAAGCCAATATAACCAAGATTAAGAGGGAAGTGGGGAAGAATTTTTGCAGCCAGTGTCTCTCATAAAGGCCTCATGTCTAAAATATACAGAGAACTGAGTCAGATCTATAAGAAAAAAGGTGATTCCACATTTCATGAGGCAGATTGGCTAAGATGACAAAACAAGAAAATTACAAAGGCTGGAGAGGATGATTAGAACACTAATGCATTGTTGGTGGAGTTGTGATAGGATACAACCATTCTGGAAAGCAATCTGGAACTATGCCCAAAGGGATATAAATAATTGCATACCCTTTGACCCAGTTATACCACTTCTATGGTTGCATACCAAAGAGATCATAGAAATGGGAGGAAGACCTGTATGTACAAAAATATTCATTGCAGCTCTTTTTGTGGCATCAAGGAATTGGAAATTAAGGGGGTGCCCATCAAATAGGGAATGGCTGAACAAGTTGTGTTATATGAATGTAATTGAATACTACTGTGCAATAAGAAATGAGGAGCAGACCGACTTCATATTTGCCTGGAGAGACTTATACAAACTAATGCTGAGTGAGAAGAGCAGAACCAGATGAAATTCGTACACAATTACAGACACAACATATGTGTGATGACCAACTTTGATAGACTGAACTCTTCTCAGCAATGCAAGGTTTTAAGACTACTCCAAAAGCTCATGATCCAAGGAAATGTCTACGTTCAGAGAAAGAACTAGAAAGAACAGAGTTTGAATGCAGACTGAAGCAAACTACCTGCTCTGCTTCTTTTTTTGTTTATTTATTTTTCCTTTCTCCTTGTTCATTTCATCCATTACAATCCTTCTTTACAAACTGACTAATGCCTAATGTGAAAGTATTTGCAGATCCTATACTTGATTTCATGCCATCATGGGGGAGGTGGTGAGAGACACAAGTAAAATATTTGAAACTCAAGGCATTGTGGAACTGAATCTTATAAACTAAAAGTTAATAAACAAATTAATAAAGAGCAAAAAAAGATTTATAAAGACCACCTTAGTAATAAATTGTTCCCTTATGTTGTTCTGAATGTTATGCTTTAATTTCTCATATGTTTGTAATGGGAATATAAATTTAAAGATCTTCCCTGCCCCTAGGCTAAAGTGCACCTGGAGCCTGGGGTGGGAGGCTTGTTTTTCAGTAGATACTTTTTGATTTGCCAGTGGGTCCAGAAGGCTGTCACATTCTCTGAGTCAGGAGAAGGCTATATAAGCCCTGATGTGTAGCTTTGTTTTGGGGCTCACTTTGAGAAGTGTTCTGTGATTTAATCAGATGAAAATCTGGAAAGCCGTTGTCCAGAGTCCCCTGGCTTTGAAACCCAGATGTTGTTTGGTATGGATGTAATGGTTGGACAGTTTCGAAACTGTCTATTTGATCTGTTTCTCTGTCTTGATAATTCTGTCTGTATATTCTGAAGTTCAGGGTGCTGACCTCTTTCCCCTGAACTAGGTAAATGATACATATTTGACTGATTAAAGTAAGCTTGTTGACCCATTTTGAGTTGCTTTCCTTTAACAAAGCAGATCTAAGAACCTGTGTTAGCAGCAAACCCTGAGGATGCTTGGGGAGCTTGTTGCTACAATGTTATGCTTTAGTTCATTGCTGAATAGAGATTTCATTATACTATGCAATTAGACCCTTAAAGTTATTCATTGCAGCAGTCCTCAGGAGAGCTGCTCATGATTGCCTTTAATATACCATTCATTCCCATGTTCTCTAGTGTTTTTATAGAAATGGGTGATGCATTTTGTCTAAAGCTTTTTCTTCATCTATTGAGATGATCATATGATTTCTGTTAATTTTGTTATTGATACAGTCAATTATGCTGATAGTTTTCATAATATCAAATTGGCACTCCATTCCTGGCATCAATCCCACTGAGTCATAGTGCATTATCCTCATGATAAGTTGTAATCTCTTTGTCAATATTTTATTTAGAATCTTTGTATATATATTCATTAGGGAAAGTGGTCTATACTTTACTTTCTCTGTTTTAGCTCTTTCCAGTTTAGGTATAAGTACCATATTTGTATCATAGGAAGAATTTGATAGGGCTCCTTATATGCTTTTTTTTTTTTCTAAATAGTTTTCATAGTATTGGAATAAATTGTTCTTTAATAGAATTGACTTTTGGATCCATCTGACCCTGGATATTTTTTCCCCTTGGATAGTTGATTGAAGGCTTATTCAGTCTCTTTTATTTTTTTCTAAATGGGCTTATTTAAATACTTTAATTTCTATTCTGTTAATCTGGAAAATTTACATTTTTCATTAAGTATTTTTCAACAAGTATTCATCCATTTCACTAAGGTCATCAGATTTATTGTTATACAGTTGGGCAAAATAGCTCCTAATTACTGTTTTAACTTCCTCTATATTGGTGGTGAATCTCCTCCCTTTCATTTTTGATACTGATAATTTGATTTTCTTTTTGCATTTTTAAAAATTTTTCATCAAATTTACCAAAGATTTATCTATTTTATTGTTTTTTTCAAAATAGAACCAGTCTAATTTTACTTATTAGTTCAATATCTTTCTTGATTTTTATTTCATTAATCTTTTGTTTAATTTTCAGAATTTCTAATATGATATTGAATTGGGGATTTTTAATTTGCTATTTTTCTAGGTTTCAGTTGCATAAATAGTTCATTGGTCTTCTCTTTAATACATGTAAGCATTGAAAGACATAATATTTCACTTAAGAATTGCTTTGGCTATATCCAATGAATTGTCTCTTTATTGTAATTCTCTTGAATGAAGTTATTGATTGTTTCTGTTATTTATTGTTTTACCCACTAATTCTTTAGGATTAGATTAGTTTCCAATTAAACTTTAGTCTACCTTTACATGACACTTTATTACATGACATTTTTAGTGCAGAGTGATTTGAAAAAGATGCATTTCATAATTCTTCCTTTCTGTATTAGATTTTGAGTTTTTTATGCCCTAGTAAATGGTCATTTTTTGTAAGTGTAGGTACCATATGTCCCTTAGAAAAAGATATATTCCTTTCTATCCCCATTCAATTTCTCTAGAGGTCTGCCATATTTGACTTTTCTAAAATTCTATTCATCTCCTTAACTTCTTTCTTGTTTATTTTGAAGTAAGATTTATTTGATTCTGAGAGGGGAAGGTTGATGTACCGCATTTGTATTCTTTTGCTGTCTATTTCCTCCTGCAACTCACTAACTTCTCCTTTAAGAATTTAGAAGTTGACCACTTGGTGCATATATGTTTAGGATTGATCTTACTTCATTTTCTTTGCTATCTTTTAGCAGAATGCAGTTTCATTCTTTCTACCCTTTAATTAGCTTTATCTTTGCTTTTGTTTTGTCTGAAATCAGGATTTTTTTTTAATTTCAGCTGAAGCATGATATATTTCGGTCTGACATTTTACCTTGACTCTGTGTGTATCTTTCAGCTTGAAATGTGTTTCTTGTAAACAACATATTAAAGGATTATGGTTTTTAGTCCATTCTGGTAACCACTTACATTTTATGGGAAAGTTCAACCCATTGACATTCACAATTGTGATTACTAAAGATGTCTTTCTCTCCCTTGTATTCACCCCACTCACCCCACATTTATGTTTCAATTTACCCTACCTTCTATTAGTTCATCACCCTTTTCTTTCCCTTTCCCCTTGCTACCTTTCCTTCTTCCCTCCCTTTTATCTACCCCCTCCATTTTGATTACCCTTTCCTATGGGATAAGATGGTTTCTATACCCATCTGACTGTGTATGTTATTTGCTCTTTGAACTAAATCTGATGACAGTAAGGTTAAAATAATGCTCACCCCCTCCCTTTTTACCCCTACTGTAATGTCTTTCTGCCTCCACATGTGATATAAGTTACCCTTTCTATCTCCCCCTTTTCTTTCCTGTTCTCCATGTACAATCTATTTTTCCCCTTAATTGTTTTCTTTTTTAATTTCACATCAAAGTCATCTTATATCCAAACCTTGTGTCTATGTATACACCTTCTAAATTTCATAAGACGGTTTTCAAGGGTTGCAACAATCATCTTCCCATGTAGGGATATAAACAGTTTATTCTTATGGAATAATATTTTGATGTTTTGGTTTTTTCTTTCCTGTTTACCTTTGTGTGCTTCTCTTGAGTCTTGTATTTGAAGATCCAATTTTCTGTTAAGTTCTGGTTCTTTTAACAGGAAGATTTGGAAGTTTCCTATTTCATTTAATATTCATCTCCTTCCCTGAAAGATTATGCTCAATTTTTGCTGAGTAGTTGATCCTCAGTTTTAATCCAAGGCTGTCTTCCAGAATGTCATAATCCAAAGCCTGTGATCCTTTAATGTACAAACTGCTACATCTTGCATAATCCTGATTATAGTTCCATGATACCTAAATTGTATATTTCTGGCTTCTTTTAGCATTTTCTCCTTGATCTGTTAATTTTGAAATTTGACTACAATATTCATTGACATTTTCATTTTGGCATCTCTTTCAGGACATGTTTGATGAATTCTTGCAATGACTATTTTACCCTCTGGTTCAAGGATTTCAGGGAAGTTTTTCTTGATAATTCCTTGAAAGATGTTGTCCAAGGTCTCTTTGATTGTGATTTTCAGGAACACCAATAATTCTTAAATCTCTCCTGGATCAATTTTCCAAGTCAGTTGTTTGTTTGTTTGTTTCTTCATTTTTTCCCCATAAATTAGGTATTTTACATTTTTCTCTATTTTTTTTCATTCTTTTGAATTTGTTTGGCTGATATTTAATGTCTCATAGAGTAATGACTTCCACTTGCCCAATTCTAAGTTTTAACAGATTGTTTTCTTCAGTTAACTTCTGTACCTCCTTTTCAAATAGGCCAATTTTACTTTTTAAGCAGTTTGTCTCTTCAGTAAATTTTTGTACATCCTTTTCCATCTGGTCAATTGTGCTTTATTAAGGAGTTCTTCTCTTCAGTGAATTTTTGTATCTTCTTTTCCATTTGATTAATTATGTTTTTTAGAAGTTGCTTTCACCAGTCAACTTTTGTCCTATGTTTTCTAAGCTATTAACACCCCTTTGTATACCTCTCATTTATTTTTTTTTTTCATTTTTCTCCTACCTCTCTTATTTAACTTTTAAAATCCTTCTTGAGCTCTTCCAAGAAGCATTTTTGAGCTTGGGACCAATGCATATTCCCATTTCAGCTTTCAGATGTAGGCATATTAACAATATTATCCCTGTTTTTCTCTTTTTTTGCTTTTTGCAGGGAGGAAGGCAGGGCAATTGGGATTAAGTGATTTACCAAGGTCACAAAAATGATTCCATAGCAGATATATTGTGAAAGACTAACTATATTTCCCTCCATCCTATCCCACCCTCCACTTATTCTATTTTCTACTTGGACCCTGTCCCTTTTCTTATTTTGTTTTTGCTTTTTTTTGTTTTTGCTTTTTGTAGGGCAATTGGGCTAAGTGACTTGCTTGAAGTCACACGTCTAGTAAGTGTGTTAAGTGTCTGAGGCCAGATTTGAACTCAGGACCTCCTGACTCCAGTGCTGCTGCTCTATTCACTGTGCCACCTAGCTGCCCCTACTCTGTCACTTTTCAAAAGTGTGTGCTTCTTATTACCCTCCCCCCAATCTGCCCTCCCTTCTATCATCCCCCTCTTATTCCCTTCCCCCCTACTTTCTTATAGGGTAAGCTACCCAATTGAGTCTGTATGTGTTGCAGTGAGCACCCCAGAATCCCCAGGGTGGCTGCCAACACAGTTTCTTAGATCAGCTTTTCTAAAGGAAAGCAACTCAAAATGGGTTAGCAATCTTGCTTTAATCAATAAAATATATAATTTACCTTGTAAAGGGGAAAATATCATCACTCCAAACTTCAGAGCATACAGACAGAAATTACAAGAAAACAGAAAAACACATCAAGCAATCAGGCCTCCAAACATCTTGACCATTACATCGATACCTAGTCAGTAACCAGAGAGGGAAGCATCAACATCTGGGTTTTCAAAGTTGGGTGGGGCTCTCAACAGCTGCCCAGAGTCTTGTCTGGTCAAATCAAACAACACTTCTCAAAGTGAGCCCCAAAACACAGTCTCACATCAAGGTTTATATAGCCTTCTCCAGGCTCAGAGAATGTAACAACCCTCTTGCCCCACTGCCCAATCACAAAGTATCTCCTGAAAAACAAGCCTCCCACCACAGGCTCCAGGTGCACTTAACCTAGGGACAGGGAAGATCTTACACAATACAATCTTAGAAAGATAGCAACAACATTAATTTACATTCCTATTACAGTATGTTATTCTCTCCTTAAGCCAAATTCAATGAGATTAAGATTGACCCATTCCATTTTGCCTTCCTGTTCTTCCCCTCCATTGTAACAGTTTTCTCTTGCCTCTTTTATATGAAATAATTTACCCTATTCTATCCCTCCCTACCTCCTTCTCTCATTATATTGTTCTATCACCTCTTAATTTTATTATTTATATATCATTCATTCCTCTTCAACTGACCCTGTGCCCTCCATCTATGTATAAATGTACACATATATACACACACTCACATTTGTATTTCTATACACATACAAACTCCTATATAAACATATATATGTATACATATATACACATATATATTTCCTTCAACTATCCCAATACTGAAAAAAAGCTCATGAGTTACAATGATAATTTTTCCATGTAGAAACGTAAATAGTTCAACTTTAATAAGTTTCCTGTTATTTCTTTCTCCTGTTTATCTTCTCATGCTTCTCTTGACTCTTGTAGTTGAAAGTCAAATTTTCTGTTCATTTCTGAGTTTTTCACCAGAATGCCTGAAAATCCTCTATTTCATTGAATGACCATATTTCTCCCTGAAAAATTATACTCAGTTTTTCTGGGTAGGTGATTCTTGGTTTTAATCCTACCTCCTTTAACCTACAAAATATCATATTTCAAGTCCTGCAATCCCCTAATGTAGAAGCTACTAGATCGTGTGTTATCCTGATTGTGTTTCCACAATATTCAAATGGTTTCTTTCTAGCTGCTTGAAATATTTTCTCCTTGACCTGGGAACTCTGGATTTTGGCTATAAAATTCCTAGGAGTTTACTTTTGAGTATCTTTTTTCAAGAGGTGATCCATAAATTTTTTCAATTCCTATTTTTTGCTCTGGTTCTAGAATATAGGGGTAAATTTCCTTGAGAATTTCTTGAAGAATTATTTCTAGGTTCTTTTTTTTAATCATGGCTTTCAGGCATTCCAATAATTTTTAAATGCTCTCTCCTGGATCTATTTATCAGGTCAGTGGTTTTTCCAATGAGATATTTCTCATTGTCTTTTATTTTTTTTCATTTGTTTGGATCTGTTTAATAGTATCTTCGTTTCTCCTAAAGTCATTAGCTTCCATTTGCTCCAATCTTATTTTTAAGGAATTATTATCTTCAGTGAGTTTTTTAAATTCCTTTTCCATCTGACAAGTTCAGATTTTTAAGGCATTCTTCTCCTCATTGGCTTTTTGGGCCGCTCTTGCCATTTGAGTTAACCTATTTTTTAAGGTATTATTTATTAAGTATTTTGGGGGAGTCTCCTTTATTTTTTTACTTTTTTGTTTTTTAGAGGGCAATTGGGATTAAGCAACTTGCCCAAGGTCACACAGCTAGTTTTTGTGTTAAGTGTTTGAGGCTGGATTTGAACTCAGGTCCTCCTTTCTTCAGGGCCAATGCTCTATTCACTGGGCCACCTATCCACTCTTGGGGGGTCTCCTTTAGCAGACTGCTGACTCACTTTTCATGATTTTCTTGCATCATTCTCATTTCTCTTGTCAATTTTTCCTCCACTTCTCTTACTTGAATTTCAAAATCCTTCTTGAGCTCCTCCATGGCCTATAACCAACTCATATTTTTCTTGGAGGATTTGGATGCAGGAGTTCTGACTTCATTGTCTTCCTCGCATTCCTTACTTTGAAACTTTTTGTCCCCCC
This sequence comes from Petaurus breviceps papuanus, assembly GCF_028583685.1. Taxonomy (NCBI): domain Eukaryota; kingdom Metazoa; phylum Chordata; class Mammalia; order Diprotodontia; family Petauridae; genus Petaurus; species Petaurus breviceps. The sequence continues at coordinate 35,522,244 of NW_027186473.1, forward strand.
AAAAAAAGTATTATATGGCCTGATAGTGCTTACTCTGCTTGCTCATGTTGCCAGCCAATTACTTGGCATTTGAACTCTTTGCCAGGGTAGAACTCTGCTTCCAGAGTGGAGAGCTTTGTCACAAATTTCTGGGGTTTTCACAGCTGCTGTAGCTATTAGAAGGTAACCCTCTCCACAGACACCACAAGCTCTGGCACACTGGCCATACACCCCAGGACCACCACCCAAGACCATGATCCAGATCCAAGCAGGTCAAAGCAAGAGTTATTACTCTCTCAATGGTTACTTGATCCCCCTATGATCTGTAGGCCAGTGGCTCTGGAGTCAGCCATGTGGCAGCAGCTGCATTCCCCATGCCTCTGCCAACTATTTCCCCCAGGGACAGGGGCCTGACCACTCTGTTCTATTACCCAGTTCCACAACAGAATTCACCACTGACATTCTACTTCCTCTTTGGTGTTTATGGATTCAGAAATCTGGAAACCTCCACAGCTGCTAGTTATTCATTCTCCTGATGTCTGCTCTGGCCACTGCTGGTCCGGGCCACCCTGGGGCTGGAACTATGCAGCTCACTCAGGACTGTGCTTAGCTCCCAGCCTGCTGTTGACTGCCTTCCTGTTGCCCTGCCAGGCTGACTTCAGAGGGAGATTTTTTTCTCTCTGTCACTTTCTGGGTCCTGTAGCTCTAAAAAAATTTTAGTCATATTTTACAGGTATTGGAGGTGGTTGTGGGTGAAGCTCATGGAATTTCCTGCTTCTACTCCACCATCTTTGCTCCACCCCCCTCTGGGTTGCCATTTTCTAAGGGTCTCAGAGAAACAATTTGTTGGACTTTTAGGTAATCTCAGAGGACCCCTTTTACTATGAGATTATGTGTTAGTGTATTAAGGATAGCCTATTTCATTTAAGCTGTTGGACTTAAAAGTATTAAAATCAATGGATACTGCACTCAAAATTAATGTTTAAATTTCTAGAATCTGACCTACAGAGGATTTCATGATTGTTGCAATTTTCTACACCAGAAACTAACAAAATGTATCTATGGAATATCCTACTTTCTCATTGGTCAATTAGCTCCCTACCTCAAGTTTCAGTGGTCAAAAATTAGGTAACAAGACTAGACAGGGGATGGTTTATGAAACCATTAATATATATTGGGTACTGCCAAATACCTGAAATAGCCTTAGGTCTTTTTTAATGACTCCATAAAACATAACCTGGAGCACTTTTAGGATATTATAAAGTAATCCTTTTTTGTAGAGATGCATTTCAGATTCATAAAGAAGGGAACAATTTAGAACTTTAAAAAAGAAAAGTAAATGATAAGACATGACTAAATGGACTTGCAAGGAAGAAAAAAAGGCAGGAAGTCGTCACAGACTCTTTTCTAGCATATCTAATATAGTCTTCTCTTTTTGTTTTAATTTACAATGAAAAGCATTTACATAAACATTTATCAATTGTACCCAATCCAATATTCCTTTTAAAGAATGGCCTTTATCAAAATTTCCTTTTGATAACTTTCTAATCTTATTTTATGGGGATGACTACTTTTCAGCTGAGATTTATTGGTATCAGTGCTGCTATCCACTTTTATTTTCTATTATGAAGGCCAAGTGTAGACCTGCCTAATAGGTGCTGGTGGTATCCTGTGAAATGTGGCAGCAATATCACATATTTGAATATTTGGTGGGTTCATGATCTCATTGATGTAGATACTTTTTTCCATCCATGCAAGTCACAATTCATCCTATACTGTGAAAGCATTTCTTTTTGTAAACCCTCCACCCTGTGGGTGTAAGATCTTCTGTTATATTTTTAATATATTTTGATTTGTAGTTAAAACAGTAAGATTGTAATCTATTTCCCTCCTCATTTTTCATATTTGATTGGTCAAGTTATTTTTATGATGGTGCCAGGCTTTAATGATGAGTTTATATCAATTCTTGTATACTAGATAACTTTTGGAAATACTTTATAGCCCAGTAATGCCTCCCATGTCTCTTCAATGGAATTTTGTTTTGTCTACAATTCTGATTTATCTAATTAACAGCATTCTAAGACGTACAGTCATATGGCATGATCAGGAAATTTGTATTCTTTAAAATTTGTACTTTTATATCTGAGGTGATTTAAAAACACAGGGAGATAAATGTGATTTATGCTAAGTGGACCAGAATGAAACTTAAAAGGATCAGTATTTTTGATGCTGTCAGATATAGATGCTAAAGGCAGAAACTTGGATTTTCCCTGCTTCACTTACCTTTTCTTCTAGTACAAGTTCAATTGTATACTGACACGTAAGGATTTGAGGGGCAAGGAAGGGAGTTCCCTACAAACCTCATTTATGGACTTATTTTGTCACAGTCTTCTCTCCCCCCCAAAATATCATCAAAATAATAAATTATCTTAGCCTGGTGCTTCTGCTAACTTTTGTTGTCCACTTATCTAGTTGTGGTTGCCTCAGCTATGTGGCAAAAGTGAATCAGCCTTTCTCATCATGGAGAAGCATTTTAGTCATCACACCTTAATGAAAATAAAAGAACATTAAATTACACCAGAGAGTAGCTTGGCATCCATGAAATTGGAAACCCAGAAAAGATAGCATAATGTGGATATTTAGCAGAATAACAGCATATCATTTCTGAAGTGAATCTTCAGCTCTTTAGCACCAGAAGTGTAAGCTTCCCAGTCCACTTATGTACCTTGGCAATAAATTTCCCTATCTGTGGGCTCTCAGTGTTGGTTTCTTGTTCATATACATCCTAGTTTGAGTCCCTTAATGCATGTTCTCTCATCTCACATTAACATGTTCTTTATGTGAATTTTCCATGTGTGTTCTTTGACCACAATTGTTTTCTCTTTTTGAGCCAAACCCCATGGAATTTCATAAGCTGTGGGGGAATATACCCCATTTATGAACAGAGATAACTTCTTTTGCTACTTTCCTCCAACAAACTACTTAATGAAATCTCCTTTGTTTTGATATAATACATCCTCTGGATGACTGATAAAAGTCAATTAGTCTGTACAAATTGGTTAGCTATTATTTTAAGGGGGAATCAAGTCATGAAGAGTCTTGAATTTTGAATAGATATTTTGGGGGAACCTCATGGTGCAGGGGTCACCAAGTGCTACTATAAGCATTTTGATGGGTATCTGTGTAGCATCTCAAAATAAATATATCCAAAACCAAGCTAATTATCTCCCTAACTTAAATTCTTCCCTATTCCTGTTGAAGATGCCAAACATACAAGAACTGAAGTTCACAATCTCAGGCTCATTCTTTATTCTTTTCTTTCCCTTATTAATTCTCATATTCAATAAATGGTCCTGTGAGTTTTACCTGCCCTGCAATTCTTACATCATCCTTTTCTTTATAATATATTCACTGCCCTTTTTCAATCTCTTATAACTATCCTTGATATCTTTCAATAGACTCCTTACTATTCTCCTTTCTCCCACTTTCTTCAATCTATCCTACAAGCAATTGCCAAAATAATCTTCAAAAATATAATTAAGATTATGAAACATTGTGATATTGTTCCAATGTCTTACTAGTCTTTCCACTTCTCAGAAAGCCCTGCACCAAGAAACACGTTTATTGGCTTAAGTCTGTAGTGTGGGGAGAGATAGAGGCCAAATTCCTGTGGGGCCCATTGCCTAATTCCAACTTCTAAATTGATGTCACCTTCTGCCTCCTGACCAGACTCCCAAACTCTATTTCAGGGGCCATCATAATAACATCTTTTCTAAGGACCTTTATATAGGGATGATTTTGACCTTCTAATCATTTACTTCTCTCAAGACATCTTGCCCCATCTACTGATATTCTGTCCTCAATAATTTGCATAATTTCAATCATTTTCCCTCTCTATATCATAGCAGCACAGAACCTCAAGATACAAAAGAAGAAATTCCTTTCTCCAGTTCTATTTGTGCAGTCCCTTATTCCTATCTACCAGAGGTGAAAAAAATACTTTCCAAGTGTCCCACTCTTGACTCTCCTACTTTTCTAGTGTGCCCCCTGAAATATATTTTATAATTAATAATTTTTCTGTATATCTATATACACATATAAATATATAAAAATACATAAATGAGTGTAGAAAGAAAAGTAGATTCTCTCTCTCTTTCTCTCTCTCTCTCTCTCTCTCTCTCTCTCTCTCTCTCTCTCCCCCCCCAACCCCCCCCCACTCTAGCTTTGAAAAATGTTATAGCGTAATCAGGAAAAATCAAACTTCTTATAGCCTCAACTTCAACATGCAGATGATGGTAATATCTATCCTGCAGAGTTTATGTGAGTTTAATAAAAACTTAGATCCCTATATAATTCGAGTTAGAATTATCTTTTTTATGACTACTGATTTGGGTCCAACTAATGGAAGACCTTTAATATTTTTGAATGAGTTTGTATTTTATTTTAGTCATTGAAAATCATTGATTGCTTTGGAAAAGAGTTAGTTTATATTTTATGGCTTGATTAAATTTCAGGAGTACATCACTATCAACATTGTCTGGAATAGATTTGATGAAAGAGAGATGCAAAGTAGAGAGGTCATTGAAGATGCCATTTATATTGTTACATTGAGACAATAAGCACTAAATGGGTATTGAAAGAAGACATTAATGCTTTTTTTTCTTACTAATTAATTTATTTTTACTTTTGATATTCACTTCCACAAGATTTTGAGTTCCAAATTTTCACCCGATTTATCCTTTCCCCACACCCCAAGACAGTGGGCATTCTTATTACCACTTCCCACAATCTGCCCTTCCTTCTATCATTCCCCACTCCTTCTGCTATCCCCTTCTCTTCTGTTTTCCTGTAGGGCAAGTTAAATTTCTATACCCCATTGCCTGTATATCTTATTTCCCAGTTTCATGTAAAATTATTTTTGACATCAGTTTTTAAAACTTTGAGACCCACATTCTCTCCCTTCCTGCCTTCTCATCTACCTATATAGGTTAAACATGTGTAGTCATGCAAAACACTTCCATAACAGTCATGTTATGAAAGGTTAACTATATATCCCTCCATCCTACCCTGTCCCCCCATTTATTCTATTTTTCCCTTGACCCTGTCTTTCCTCAAAAGTGTTTGCTTCTGATTAATCCCTATTCCTATTTGTTATATTATCTCACCCTCTCTTATCTCCTTATCCCATAATTTCTTATAGGGTAAGATAGATTTTCATAACCAATTGAGTGTATTATTGCCTCCTTAAGACAAATCTTATCAGGGTAAGTTTCCCCCATTCCATCTCACCTCCCCTCTCTTCACCTCCTTTGTAAAAGTTTGTTTTTTTCTTACTTCTTTTAAATGAGATATAATTGCCCCATTCTACTTCTCCTTTTCTCCTTCCAGTACAACCCTCACTCACCCTTTACTTTTATTTTTTAGATATCATCTTACACGTCAGTATCGCCATTTTGAACTAATCCTGTGCCCTCTGTCTCTGTCTCTTTTCTGATATATTGTGTGTATGTATGTATGTATGTGTGTATGTGTATATATACATATACACATTCACACTACCTATTATATGCACATATACATATATACACATACGTAGACATATACATATATGTATGTATACATGCACACATATACATGTGTATTCATAAACATGCCTATACATATAATATACATATACTTATACACATGCATACATACATATATCTATATACTATCTATATCTATCCATCTCTCTCTCTCGATACAAACACAAAAATATGTACATATATATCTGTAGCTATCTATATCTATATGCATATCTATACCTCTATATATGTATTTCTATCTGTCTCTCTGTATATCTATCTCTATCTATATCTGCATAGAGAGATAGAGATATCTATCTATCAATTCCCTTCAACTACTCTAATATTGAGAAAGGTCTCATGAGTTACAAGTATCATCTTTCCATATAGGAATACAAACAGTTCAAATTTAACAAGACCTTTATGATTTCTCTTTCCTGTTTACCTTTTCATACTTCTCTTGAGTCTTGTATTGAAAGTCAAATTTTCTATTCAGCTTTGGTCTTTTCATTAAGAATTCTTGAAAGTCCGCTATTTCATTAAATGTTCATAGTTTCCCCTGAAGTTTTATATTCAGTTTTTCTGGGTAGGTGATTTTTGGTTTTAATACTACTTTGCTTGACCTCCAAATTATCATTTTCCAAATCCTCCAATACCTTAATACAGAAGATGCTAAATCTTGTGCTATCCTCATTTTGTTTCCACAATACTTGAATTGTTTTTTTTTCTGACTGCTTGCAATATTTTCTCTTTCACCTGGGAATTCTAGAATTTGGCTACAATATTCTTAGGAGTTTTCCTTTTAGGATCTCTTTCAGGAGGTGATTGGGGAATTCTTTCAATGTCTATTTTCCCTTCTGGTTCTAAGATATCAGGGCAGTTTTCCTTCATAATTTCTTCATAGATGATGTCTAGGCTCTTTTTTGAATCATGGATTTCAGGTAGTACAATAATTTTTAAATTCTGTCTCCTGGATCTATTTTCCAGGTCAGTGGATTTTCCAGTGAGGTATTTCACATTGTCTTCATTTTTTTCATCCTTTTGCTTTTGGTTTATGTTTCCTTGATTTCTCTTAACGTCATTTGCTTCCATTTGCTCCATTTCAATTTTGAAGGAATTATTTTCTCCAGTGAGTTTTTGCACCTCCTTTTCCATGTGACTAATATTGCTTTTTAAGATATTCTTCTCCTCATTCTCCTCTTTTGAATATATTTTGCCATTTTTGTTCTTCTATTTTTAAGTGTTATTTTCTTCAGCATTTTGGGGGGTCTCCTTTAACGAGTTGTTGACTCATTTTTCATGATTTTCTTGCTTTACTCTCATTTCTCTTTCAATTTTTACTCTGCTTCTATTTATTGATTTTCAAAATTCTTTTTGAGCCCTTCCATGACCTGTGACCAATTCACATTTTATGTCAGAGGCTTTTGATGTAGGAGCTCTGACTTTGATATCTTATTCTGGTTGTATATTTTGATCTTCTTGGTCACAAAGTAAGATTCTATAGTCTGACATTTTTTACACTTTTTGCTCATTTTCCTAGCCAATTACTTGTCTTTTTAGTTCTTCGTTAGGGAAGGTCTTTGTTTCCAGTGCGTACAGTGTACTGTTCCAAGCTTCAAGTGTTTTGTTTTCCTGTTTTCAGATATATTTTATGGATCTGTAAATTTTCAGTTCTTTCAAGGTTGTAACATCAAAGGAGAGGTGTTTACTCCTCTCCTAGTCTTCTCTCTGGTCTGTGAGTGTCCACAAACATTCTTTTCTACCATGTAACTCTGAAAAGAATTCCCTATCCACTGTTTCCAGAAGCTCCAAGACACCAGAACTCTGTCTCCCAGGATGCACCAACAAAGGGATCCATACAATTACTCTCTGGTTAGCAGCTTGATCTCCATACCTGCCACAGTCTGAGAGCTCTGGAAGCAGGCACTGCCACTACCACCTTTTCTCTTCTCTCACCCAGGTCTGACAGACTTTTCATACTAACCATCTAAATTGTCTATGACATTTGTGTGTTGAGAAGTGCAAAAACAGCTACAGCAACCACTGATTCAGTGCCCTGAAGTCTGCTCTGGCCCTTTTTGTGCCTGCACAGTCCATGCTAGACTGCATTCTTTTCTCAGAATGAGGCAACAGACATTTCTTGTTGACCTTCCAGGTTATCTTGGGGTGGAAATTTGTTCACTCTGTCATTTTGGTGGTTCTGTTGCTCTAGAATTCATTGAGAATGATTTTACAGGTCTTTGGAGGGGTTTGAGGGAGACCTCAAAAATCTCCCTGCTTTTGCTCCACCATCTTCGCTTTGCCCTGGCATAAACGCTTTTTAAGCACAGAGATTGTCAAGTGTGATAGTGGTTTTTAAAAATGTAATGTATTCAACAATAATTTATTTCATATAGGGTATTGAGGTGATGCAGTACATAAAGTCCCAGGCCTGGAGTCAGGAAAACTCACCTTTCTTAGTTCAAATTTGGCCTCAAACACTTACAATTTATGTGAGCCTGGGCAAGTCTCATAACTTCGATTGCTTTAGTTTCTTCATATGCAAAAAGAGCTGAAGAAGGAAATTATATACCATACTACTCTCTTTGCCAGGAAAATCTCAAATGAAGTCATGAAGAGTTGAAAATGACTAAAATGACTAAACAACAGCAATTTATCAAATACCCTTTATGCCCCAACATTATATTAGGGCTGAGGACAGAATGATAAAAATTAAATTGTCTCCCCTCAATGAGCTTGAATCATCTTTGAGGGGAACTACACGTATACAGAGAGGTAAACACATGTACATTGATTCCTACATCTTCAATTTATAAGAAAAAATACGCATGTGTATTTTGCATAATATGTAAAATAATGGATTAATTTATATTACTATAATCTAATAACTGGGAATATTAGGAAATGTTATAAGTTAGAGGCAATGTTGAGTTAAGTCATAGAGAAAGTCATATATTAGAAGAAGTGGAAGTAAGATGGCATAGCAAATCATTCACTGGGGACAGTTTTCTAAAGTTACTGGGATGGCTCAGATATTTTGTATGGGGAAGAGCAGAGAAGATCAGTTTGGCTTAAATTTGGGCTCATGAAGAAAAGTTACTTATATTAAGCCTCAAAGCTAGGGTAGAGCCAAGAGACCTTATATCCGCATTTCATTGTTTGAATATTCTTCCATATATATCTGCCTACCACACATTGCCTTAACAATAAATGAAACCAACAATTAGAAAAAACAATTCTTCATGTGTGGAAAATCATCAGGATAAATCACTTGGTAATTTGCTGTTAATGACATATCTGCATTTGCTCCTGGTATTTAAATATGGAGTGGCAGTAGTAAAAAGACCCAATTAATTAGGGTTACAATTTTGAAAACAGCTGTCTAAATTTAGCTCCCAAGACATTCACAGGTGCAAACATTTTTACAAAGACAAAACCTCAGAAGTGATTCTTCCATAAGGAGGACTATACTAAAATGCTAAAATGCGTTTACCAGAGTGGCATTTTTTTTTTTTGTAAATACATTAATGCACATTTGATGATGACATACTTACATGCTCATTTGGACAATTTCTGAGTGCAATTAAGGTGACTTGTCTACATCATTCAAGGTTCAGTGCAAATGGTTCAATTTGATGTAATCTTTAATTTCCTCAGATTATCATCTATTGATCTTAAGCAAATATAGAGATTGGATTTTCAGGAATAAAAGAGTGAACACTATATATCACACATTAGAGAAGGCCTGCAAAATGTGGCAGTAGGTAGGGGTTAAAATTTAAATACTCTAAGCATCTTTGGGCCACAGATATGTTTTTAGTGGTTCACTATCCAAATAAAAATATAATTGATGATTAAATTATTTTGCTAATAAATTATATTAAAAAGAGAAATTAAAATTAATATCAACTAATTACACTTATTACTTAAGATTTTTATTTGTCATGAAATCACAATAATATTTTAAAAAATTACTTTGCTAAGTGGGACATAAAACAGAAACTACAATCAACAAATGCTTCTTTAAGAAGACACCTTCTGGGAACCAAGATGGTGGAGTAAAAGCAGGGACTTGCTTGTGTTTTCTCCCCAAATCCTCCAAATATGTGCAAAAATAACTCTAAACAAGTTCTAGAGCAGCAGAACCCACAAAATGACACTGTAAAACAAATTTCCAGCCCAAGAGAACCTGGAAGGTCAAAAAGAAAGGACAATTGCACCAAGCTGGGAGAGGAACACAGGCCAATGCTGTCTGTGCCAACCCAGACTGGCCCTGGAGAACCCAGAGGAGGCTTCAGGGGACTGAATCACTGGGTGATTCATATCACAGCTATTGTGGTTTCCAATCTTCTTAACCCACAAATGCCAAAGTCAACCTAGAAGATCAATAGGAAAAGTGTGTTCGACCTGGGTGAGAGAGAAGCAAGGTCTGGGCCAGTCCTGGGACAGCAGCTGCCACAAAAGCAGCAATGGATGTTTCTCAAACTCTTGGTCCACAAACAGTGGGGGGATTGAGTGACTAATCAGAGGGGAATTTCAGGGATCTCTTTGCTGGAACTGAGGCAGGATTTTCTTGCTTTGCCTAGATCTGGGTCACAATTCTAGGCAGCATTCCTGGGATGAGGTGAAGTGCTGGCCTAGTAGAGCTTGTGGTGGTGAAGAGGGAATCCTCCTCAGAGTTAAAAGGCAGAAAAGAGTGCTTTTGGTCACTCATAGAGTGAGCACAGAATAGGAGAGGAATAAACACCTCTCCTTAGATCATTCCACCTTGGAAGACCTGAACATTTATAGATATCCAGAAGTGCATCTGAAAATAGCTGCATAAAATCCCTGAGTCTTAAGATAGTACACCCTCCACACTGGAAGCAGTCCTATATTAACAAAATTTTAAAAATCAAGAAACTGACAGGGAAAATGGCACAAACAATGGGGGAAAATACACTATAGAATCTTACTTTGGTGACAAAGATCAAAATACCACCAAAAGAAGATAACAAAGTCAAAGCTCCTACATCCAAAGCCTCCAAGAAAATTATAAATTGGTCTCAGGCCATTGAAGAGCTAAAAAATTATTTTGAAAATCAATTAAGAGAAGTAGAGAAAAGATTGAAAAGAAAAATGAGACTAATACAAGAAAATAATGAAAAATTAGTCAACGATAACAAATGAGACCCCCCTAAATACTGAAGAAAATATCACCTTAAAAAATAGATTGACCCACATGGCAAAATAGGTCCAAGAAGTCAATGAGAAGAAGAATTGGCCAAATGAAAAAGAATATCCAAAAGCTCGCCAGAGAAAATGATTCCTCAAAAATTAGAATGGAGCAAATGGAAGCTAATGACTTTATGAGAAATCAAGAAATTATGATATAATTTTGTGTAAAATATTTCCCAGCAGTAGCAATTTTTTTAGAAACCTGAAAACTACCCTTAGTAGCCACGTCATTTCCCAAGTTTACTTTCCTGAAATATCATTGTTCCACACAGAGATTTTTCAACAATTTGGAGGTTTTGTTTTCCAATTTGCTTAAATCAGGATATTTTCATCTGAAATGGGGACAAAGATTGTATTCTTTCAGAGTGGCTATTACTTATTGGCAAACAAGGTACAATGTTTTCTCACTTATGTAAATAAACATATCTCTTTGTCCACTCTGGATTAAACACTCTATGTTCTGATTCGATCTTTCATTTTTTATCACCCATTTTACAGTCACCCCAAAAACTTTAAGATTAGAACCCCCAAATCTCCACAGCAACTGATCACATACAAAGATATACTGAACTGAGTGTCTCACCTTGGAGAGAGAGCCAGACACTCATTTAACTTGGAGGGTGTCCACACAGGAAGGAAAGGGAAGGATCCCTTGCTTTTTTTGATCATTGTATAGTAGGCATCAGCTGTGTGAGTGACTGCACTCAATTTGTCCTCATTCAATGTTTGTAATGACTGAAAACACAGCAAAAACATACAACTCTCTCTTCTCTCAGACTAGCAACAGACTGAAAATAGTTGTTGTGGGTCATTTGACAAACAGGAGAGAATTAACATTGGCAGTCCACCCCCAAGTTACATGACCAGCATAATAGTGACTATCGGAAAGTGGGACATGGACAAAGCATTTTTACATCTTTATTTTCTTTCACATCCTCTACATTTTTTATGGGCCCTGAAAATATTTTGGGTGGGCTGCAAGCAGGCTGTAGACTATATATTGTGCAGGGATCCACTATAGTGACCAATGTGCAAGCACAAAATCCTTTTAAAATAAAGCATTTATCTCCCTTTCTTTGCATGCTTAACTTTGCCTTATAAGTGACACTCAGCATAGTCTAATTGACTTTCAATATCATAACTGACTTAAACTGCCTCTTTAATTAAACCTTCAGTGACTTAAATTTAATATTTAATTTCTCTGTCAAATAAGATCATATTTTTGTCAAAGCTGTTAAATGCTTCACCACTGAGGACAAACAAACCAACTCCCAAGTATGTATCATATTAAATTTAACACATGTCCCTTAATATCTGATAGCCAACCAAGGCCAAAGTATTTAGGATACAAGTGTGAATGATAAAACAGTCTCTGATATCCTTAAATCTACATTCCAGGGATGGGGGTGGGGAAAACAGAAAGTGATATTTATAAAGCTAAGTATAATAGAATTATTAAAAATAAATGTGCATATGATTTAATTAAAACACGATTCCTGAAGCTGTGATAGCAATTATTTCCCTAACAGCTTTTAATGAATGGTAAGATGCAGACCTATATAATAAATATACATAATCAGAAGTATCATCTTCCAATTCATTTGATCTGTCATTGCTTTTGTCTCAGCCCAGGGGAGGGATGTCATCTTTTATAATATTTCTTCTAATTCAAAGGAATAATGTATTCATCTTCATTTTCTATATTGGACCTACATAGTGAATTCTAAGTGCTGTAGTTTATTCTAGATGATTGCATTTCTTTTTTTTCCTTTCTGGAGTATGGGAAAGGAAGAGGGACTTAATTTATAACTTCAACAATATGAAAACTTTTTTTTCAAAAGTCTAGCAGGAGGGGTATATTGATCTATGAGTTATAGTTTTAAAGATTTGTCTAGAAACAAACATATCTTTAATGACTTATCCATAATCCTACAGTTAATATGCATCAGAAAGTATACTTTAATTCAGGTCTTCTTGATTCCATTCTCAGCATTCTAGCCATCATTCCACAGCACCTCTATATCTTCTGAAAGTGCATGAAAATACCTGTGATTCAGTCAGAAGTCAGAGCCTATTTTGATCTTTGAGATATTCTATCAATGATATGAACTTTCCTATTATTTTGGATGCTTCCCTCCCCCATTTTTCAGTAGATATGATGCATTAAGTAAATATTTACTTTAAGATAATAGAGTGGGCAAGGTGGATTAGGGACAGCCACTCATTTGAATTCTTCCAATATTCTCCTCTAAACAACTTCAAAAGTATCACCTCAAATACAATTTGGAAACAGCAAATTGAACAAAGGATGGAATGAGACATTTTACCATGCAAGAAAACTTATGAGATTTTCAGGACAAGTCTGAGACACCAGGATGGAGGCCTGTCCATAACCCACAAACTTGGCACAGCAACAGTTTCTTGAGAAAAAACCTCATTTTTTTTTAAATGAACTGAGTATAGATAAGAGCCAAATTTATTTGAAGTAAAAAGTCTTTAATCCATTGATAAATGGTCAAGGGATATAAAAAGTAGTTTTCAGAAGAGGAAATCAAAGCTATATTTATTCATATTAAAATGTTCTAAATCACTCTTGATTAAAGAGTGCCAAATTAAAGCAACTCTAAGATACTGAGTCATACCTATCAGAAATAACAAAACTGGACATGAAAATTTATACATTAATGAACTACTGGTGGGATAGTGAAATCTTCCAACAATTCTGAACAAATCATCATGAGATTTTTCTCAGTATTAAGATAGTTGAAGAGATGCACATATGTATTTATGTATGTACATATATGCTTCTATATGTATATATAATATATGTGTGCATGCATGTATATGTGTGTGCACACACATATATATGTGTGTATGTATAGGTCTGTATATGTATACATTGACAGAAGGCACAGGATGACTTGAATATGAAGGGATGATATCTAAAAAAATAATATTAAGAAGTGAGAGAGGAATATATTGGGAGGAGGAAGGGAGAGATAGAAGAGCATAAATTCCCATAAAAGAAATAAGGGAAAGCTGTCACAATGGAGGGGAAGAACAGGGAGGTGAAAGGGAATGAGTCATCCTTACTCTCATTGGACTTGGCTTAAGGAGGGAATAACATATGCACTCAATTGAATATCTTACTCTGTAGGAAAGCTGGGGGAAGGGGAGAAGAGAGGGGGATGATAGAAGGGAAGGCAGATAAAGGGAGTAGTTGGAAGCAAACACTTTTGAAAAAGGAAAGGGTCAAAGGAGAAAATAGCAAAATGGGGGGTAGGATAGGATTGAGGAAAAATATAATTAGTCTTTCACAATATTATTACTATGGAAATGTTTGTATAACTACACATGTATAAACTTTATTGAATTGCTTGTCTTCCTAGTGGAGTGTGGATGAGGAAGGAAGAAGGGAGAGAATCTGGAACTCAAAGTTTTAAAAACAAATGTTAAAAAAATTGTTTTTATATACAACCTGGAAATAAGACACACAAGTAATGGGCTGTAGAAATCCATCTTGCCCTACAATAAAATAATGGGGAAAGAGGGAGCGGGTGATAGGAGGAGATATGAGAAGGCAGACTGGAAGAAGGGGTATTCAGCATGCTTGCCTTCTTGGGGTGGGTGGTAGGGAAAAGATAGGGAGAAATTTTGTAATAAAATATTGTGAAAATGAATGTCGAAAACTAAAAACAAATAAATTCTGGAAAATAAAGTGAAAAAAATATTATTCCAAATATCAGCCTTCATAGGTACATGAGAAATGTTGTCTTTCTTATGGAACATTTGGATTCATTATTTGTAAACATACACAGATGGGTTAAAATGAGATCCTAGATTAAGGGCATTAACAAAACCACTTTAGAATTCTCTGAAATCAGCATTGGTAGGCAAAATTAATCTCTCAAATATCCTTTTTTCCATATTCTGTTCACTTTTATAACCATCTAGTAAATATTCCCTGTGTGCAAAGAATTGGATTTCCACAGGAAGCTAAAGCTTCCTGTCCTCTTTCTAGGAAAAGTAGTTCATAGCTTCAAAAAAATTAAAGATAGTTACAAAATAAATACAAAATCAGTTTTTTTCACTTGAGTAGCTAAGTAAATAATAATTTAGTACACAGAACTATGCCATTACTGCATAACAGAGAAATAGATAAGACATGTTTTTTGACCTGATTTATTTTGTAGTCTGGTCAGGGAATAATATAAAACAAAATATTATAATATTATAAAACTTTATGGTATATATTAGTTATATATAAACTAATGTTGTATAATATATGATTGTATTATAAAGCATTAAAACAAATGGCATGTGAGCTTTAAGGTAGAAGGTAAAATCCATCAAATAAGACATATCCCAATTACTTGTCCAAGATTGTTTTGTGAAATGAATAATTCTAAAGAAATGTCAGTATTCTGAAGGCAAAAAGCACTTTAAACTTTGTTTCTTTTAATTGCAGATGCATGTGGCACATATTAGAAATAAGAGCAATACCAAGTTTCTCTCAGCTATTAACTTTTTTAATCTTCTTTTCAATCCCATAGACATTATATAATATGATTTAAAGTTTGGGTAATGCTTCCATATGGTCTGCAATTCTAGCCATATGGTTATTGGTTGTATTTGGAAAAGAATGACAGAAATGAGCCACTACTCTCTACAAAAAGAATACTTATAATTTCTGAAATAACCTTTTCCTATGAAATTCAGAGTACTTCAAAATATTTTACATTTGTCCTTATGCCTATTCTAGTCTTACACTCTCACTGCAAGCAGTTCTTGCAGGAGATTATGAGAAGTTAGAGAGAAAAAAGCAATATAAAGGGACTTGTTTGCATGCATGCAAATAGTGTATGTGCATACATGTAAACTCATATAATGTGTAAAATAATATATTTATTTATAATAAATAATATAATTCATTACATTATTTTATTATATATTATTGTAATATATTATATTATTGATTATAATATATTTTTAATAATAATATAAGCAAATATATTTATTTGTAATAAACAGTAAGAAACTGCCTGTTGCTGTTCCCTCTCTTCCTTGTTCCCAGTTCTCTTTCTTCTTGGATTAAACAGAGTCAAACAAATATCTTCCTTTCATTATGTTTCCCCTTTGCTTTCTTTCTCTACCTCTGTTCTATAAGTTGAGAAGCATGGTGATCAATCAGGAAATAGTAAGAAGTATAGAAAGTTATTTTTTTTTAATAAAAAGACAACTGAACTTGGACTCATATAGACCTGAGTTTAAATCTGGCCTCAGATACTGCCCTCAAATGCAGATGTAATTACTTATACCAAGGTTAAGTCACAACTTCTATTAAACTCCATTTTTCATCCACAATATAAAGATAATTATACCACCAATCTCCATGTGTTGTTTTAAGGATAAAATGAGATAATATATGTTAAGTGCTCTGCAAACATTGAAGTACAACATCATTGCTTATTATCATCATCATCAAACCCACCCCACCAGGAGAACCATCAACATCATTATCATCACTTTCATCATCATGAGTATGTTAGTGAAATTAATGACTGATAAATGATGAAAACAGGAAGATGAAGTGAAAGGATTTTTGCTGCTGTTGCTTTCTTTTGTTTGGTTTGTTTTATTTGTTTTTACAATGGGGTGGATCTGGGCATGTGTGTGAGAAAGAACCAGTTAATAGGGAGAGATTAAAAGATTAGAGTATAAATTGATATGATAAAATAAGCTGTCTCTTGTTTGGATGAAAAATGACAAAGGGTAAAACTTATCTTAGCTAGTTAAAGGACCACCACTTCTAATGGAAGCAGAGAAATAGAGCAGAGGGTGAGGGGTGGGTCTGATCTGGAAAGAAATGTACAATTAGAAAGAAGTGAGATTTCATGATTGCTGGCCTCATTTTCTTCAATAAATTTTCAGGGGTAGTCTTCTGTTGGAAAGGAGAGATTGGAGATTGTTCAGGTGGGTTAAAGAGAAAGAGAAAGATTCTGTTAGTGGGGAAATTATAACAAGAGAGTTATTTCCTCAATATTAGCATCCTCACTGACTAATTAGTTTTCAATTTCTAACGACACTTTCATTTGTAATGTTCTGCTGTCTTGTAAATTCACTTCAATATTTTCAGCCTCCTAATCTTGTCCTTAGACCTATGTTGATTTTCCTGACTAGTTCCCAATATATTATTTTTTCTACATTCCCATTTCCAGATTAAGCTTCCTCAAATGGTGTTTTTAGCATCCCATTCCACAATTCATCAAATCTTCAATAAGTCTTTCAGGATCAAGAAACTAAATTTGAAAATAGAAGTCTTGGATTTGAATCTTGTCTTTGTTCCCTTTGAAACCTTGGAGAAGTCACTTCAAACTCTCTACACTTCACTTCTTTACATAAAAAAAGAAAAAAAAGGTTGGAGTAGGTTATGTTTTAATATTTTTTTAATCTGAATCCTACTGTTATATACATCTTCCATTAAACCAATCACAACTATGTACTTAGCATGTGGTTCTTCCATGGAAAAGATAGTGTTGCTCCTTTTTCAGTTTAGTCTAGTACAGGGATAAGACATAAATACATGCTATTGTTATTAGAAAGATAAAAATGAAGTGTTGTAGAAAATTTGAGGTGGTGATTTTTGTATTTATTGGATGAAGTGGGATATTCTGTTTGGTTTGTAAACCCCTTCACAGTCTGATCTCAATTTATACTCCACACTTACATTCCATTTTTATCAACATTGACTTCTTTTTTCACAATCACAGTAATCTACTCCCCCCCCCATTTATGTATTTTGTTGTTATAGAACATAGTTTTAAGTGGGACATTTTGGGTGTGTATGTGCATATAGTTCATAATGCTTAAACATATATGTGCATGCATATATATTATATATATATATGTTTATATACATATATTACGTGTATGAAATATATTCACAAAAACCCATCCCCCTAAAGTTTCTTACACTGAAACAAAATGTAATCCTCCAAAATGCACACATATGCGTTAAATTTGAGGAGAAAGAGAGAGACAGAGAGAGTGAGAGATGCATATCTTGAGAGATGGACAGATGAACGTATCTACTATCTATACTTGCAAATAAAAATAATCTATAAAATATAGTAAAAGAGTTGGCATCTTGAAATATAGACGTCTTATATGTACAGCGATTATGTAACCTTCTTCAGTGATAGGATGGATTTACATGTTATATGAAAGTCAGCTTGATGAAATTGAGACATAGCCTAAAGAGGAGAAAACTTTTGGGGGAGGGGAACTTACTTGCTTTCTTCAAGTATTTGAAGAACTATCATTTTCCCTTTTAGTCTTCCTAGGGCAGAACTAAAAACAAATGTGAAATTAATACATTTAAAACAATAAATATTATAGTAACCATTAGTGCTCTCCCAAATTGGAAAAGGAGTACATTTCTCCTTACTGAGAGGTTTTAAGCAAAAGTTGGATGACCACTTTGTAATTTAGAACAAGTACGCACATTCAGTGAAAATATATGAGATGCCTTTTAAGATGCCTTCCAAAGCTGGGGTGCACTAATTATGCAGTAATTATTTGAAGTATGTATTGTGCCAATATATTTATTCAATAGATGATTTATTCTTTTTCTTCAGTTATGAAGTTTGGGCATCATAATGATGTAAACCCACATCTTCATGGCTTCCATAATGTTAAAAAGGAGTCAAATAGATATTGCTATCATTACATGAACATGAGAAGTTACCCCATAACTCCTCCCCTGCTCCATACATATTCAACCTTCTTAATTTTTTCCCTACCATATGCTTTTCAATCTGGTGGCATTATCTTCCTTGCTGTTCCTTGTACAACACACTCAATCTCTTGATTTCAGGCATTTTCTCTGTCTGCCTGTTGTCTCTGAAATTTACTTCTTCCTCCTCTCTGTTCATTGGCTTCCCAATGATTTTCTTCAAGATCTAAATAAATTCTCTCTTTCTACAATAAGCCTTTCCCAATTTATTTTAATCTTAGAGTTAAAAAGAGGCTCCCCTCTTTTAAGTATTTCATTATGTTTCATGAATGTGTCTAGTTTGTTCACATCTGTTTGTTTATTCTCTCTTCCATTGGATTGTCAGTTCCTTGAGGGAAGGGATTGTTTTTGGTCATATTTTTTATTTTTCTATTCCATTTTCTTATCACAGGTCCTGGCATATAGTAGGCATTTAACAAATGTCTGTTGATAGAATGACTGACTCCAGCATCACCAAGCACAGAATGTAATTTTCCAGTGGAAATCATTCTACAGGTGTTACTTATAGCTACATATGACCCATAGGAAAACATATATATTGTGTTTACTTTTGCATTACTCAGTTGTCATTGAAGACAAAATCTATTCATACACAATTGATAATAAAACAATTGATTCTTCAAAGATTTTTTTAAATATTAATTTATTTATTATGTCAGTGAAAAACTTTTTTTGTGTCCTAATACTAAGGCATTCTTGTCTTTGTTCACTTCATAAGTTTGTAATTTTCCCATTTTCTGTTGTTTTTAAGAAAAAAAAACATTGTAATTATATCAGAACCCATTTGATGAACACATCTTTATATTAAAGTCAAATAATCTGTTATTACATGCCATAGCTACTGCAAAGGAAACTTGATCAACATTGGACCTATTTGCAGTTTACATATATAAAGACATGCTATGAGTAGAAGATATAAATCATCATCAGGTATAATAAAATGAATGAATGATGTTATTTGGCTGAGCCAGATAATGTAATAAGAATACTTGAAGTGAGAAAGATGTAATTTTAAATTCTATCTGACACCTACTAGTTTTAGAACTATAGGAAACTCAAACTTCATAAGGCTTGGGAAATTTATTAAGGTTATAAAGTATAAAATAGGGAAGAATGAAAAAAAAATAGTTTTAGATACAAACATAAAGAGTTTAAGACCAAACCAGACATAGAAAGGATCACAGTAAATGCTAAATGATTTTTTTTATTAAATGAAAGTAAATATGTACATATAGACATTTGAGTACATATGCATATGTATATAAACACATGTATATGCATATATATACATGTAAAATGTGAGTGTATACACACACAATGCAGACAAAATTAGATGGAAAACAGGAACCTGGGGAAGGAGGGATAGCAACAAGATTTTCTAATAAAGGATACACACCCACACATATGTGTTTGTGTATCACTTATTTACTAAAATTAAGACACTAATCTAAGATAGTGCCAAAGGAGCCATAATGAAAAATACTATCCAGCTCCAGAGCACTGATTAACTCTGAGTGAAGATTGAAGTATTCATTTTTTTTCTTTTTCCCTATGTTTCTTGCTTTAAAAAAATTGAAACAGAGATAATATCAAAGTGTTTTTGCACAAATTAACATTTAATTCATGTTTTATTGTTTATCTTCTCAGTGCCTGGTGTGGGGACTAGAGGAAGAGAAAGGATTTGGAACTCACAATTAAAAAAATATCTATCTACCTACCTACATGCATATACATACATGCCTATACATGTGTGTATGTGTGTGCGTATCTGTGTGTGTGCACGTATTCTAGAGGAGTTGAAATCTGAGTTGGTAGAATTAATTCCCCAACATATTTACATGTACTTCACTTTTGATATATTTTATTTTTTAATATTAATTATACTTTCTATAAACAGAATATCCAAATATCTTTGTCTTAATATTTTTGGGGGAAATGCTACAATCGGAATCTCTTTGATACCTCAAATGAATATACAAATTAAATTTAAGTATACCCAGTAAATGTATAATCTAGGTACCTTCTTCTTACTCATGAGGATATAAAGACTATTTTATTTTTCCCCTGAAGAGAAAGGCAGCAACATACATTTAATGTTTAATACATTTACTATAATAATTCAAATGCATCCAGGAAAAACTTTATAATGGCTGTCATACTTTCACTGAACCTCAAAGATGAAAGGAACCTCAGAGGTCATCCACACTAAAATAGATCTTTACAAGTATCACACCTAGATGATAGCCACAAAGTGATCATGTAGTCAATGTTTGAAAATCTCTAGAGAAGATTTGACATGGCTTTCTATCTCACATTTCAGGCTATTCCACTTTGGCACAGTTTTAATTTTCTTGAGATAAAAATTTACAAAATGAATTTTCCCTCCTTCATTCAAATCTACCACCTACCAATATATTCTTGATTAATAGGAGGCAATTTGATAAAGTAGAAAGGGCACGTATTCTGCAGTAAGAAGAGTTAGGTTCAAATATTATGTATGAGAATTAATATCTGTTTGACTTTAGGGAACTGACTAAAAGTTTCTGGCCAAAAAACCCCAACAACAACAGGGTTGGGCTAAATAGTCTCTGCTGTACATGCCAGATCTTTTGAGCTTTGATCCTATGAATAAAATTGAAAATACATGTGCTAGTGTATACATACATGCATATATATATTTATGCATGTATACACATGCATAAATATATGTATGTATGTGTGTATGTATGGAGGTAAAATTTCAAATATGGAATACAGTGAGGTGCTTTCAGAGTCAGGAAGGGTTTGGGGTCAAATTCTTGACCCATAGTCTGGGAAATCTTGAGAAAATTCTTGGCACATATAGTCTTTGAGACCTTGGTCAAATCATAAACTCTCAATACCCATGTTCACTCTTTAAAGACTAGAATACAATAATTGATGACCTTTATTATTAGGGGGAAATACTTGATTACTTTCATTGTTAGTGGGAGGCCAGCTAGTTGGTTAAGTAAATAGGATGCCAGCCTGGAGTCAGGTAGACTCATCTGCAAAATTTCAATTTCCTCAGACACTTACTAGATATATCACCCTGAATGAGTCATTTACTACTCCTTTCCCCAGTTCCTCAACTGCAAAATGAGCTGGTAACCTGCTCCAGTATTTTTCCCAAGAAAATTCCAAATGAGGTCCCAAAGTGTCACATATAACTGAAAAAAAAAACTGAATAACAACAACAACAAAAATTAGATAGAGTTTGCTTAACAGGAGTTCCCTAAACTAACATAGTCATAAGTATAGATTAAATAATAATATTTTATTACTCTCTCTATAGATGATAGGTAGATAGATAGATAGATAGATAGATAGATAGATAAATAGATGATATAGAGATAGAGATATACATATATTGCTTTTTTGTGGGGAGAAGGCAGGGTAATTGGGGTTGACTTCCCTAAGGTCACACAACTAATAAGTCTTAAGTGTCTGACATCGGATTTGAACTCTGGTCCTCCTGACTCCAGGGCCAGTGCTAAAAGCTCTACATTTATATGGATAATTGATTTAAAAGACTGTGTCAACATACTTAACTGCATTCAACATAGAGTGGAACACAATCAAAACAATTAAATTATTTGATGTGAATCATGTGGTCATAAATCACCCTGGTAAATCCAATCCTTCACATGAGGAAAAAATTAAATTAATGTTTGGCTCTAGGGTTGTTTTTTTTTTTTTACATAATTTCTCATCAGGTCTTCATAACTGAATTAATGAATTTAGCACTAAAGAATATGTTTTTTTTGGTTGTTGTTAATAGAATAGAACAGAGTACTGAATTAAGAGAAATTGATAATGAAACTGTTGAGCAGTTAGTAAAGGGCAACCTTAATGATATAGAGTAAATGATTAAACTAAGTTATACCTCTAATAGGATACAGAGTTTCATGGTTGATCACAGATAAGCAGAACTAGTGGAAGTTTATCATAGCTCCTTTAAACAAAATAAGTATCCAGATTTTAAATAGAGATTTTTCTGGTTTACTAATCCTTCTTTTTCCAGAGAATGGAGCTCTTGGAGCTAAGTGTTGTCTGCTTCAATGTACTTATAATTTAAATTTGAAATTTCCTGTCAGCTAAATTAAAAGCAACTGGAATCTCACTATCTACTATGTATACTTTTGTTTTAATAGGGTGATTAATTTGTAATCACTGGATTACTAAAAAAAAACAACAACAAACAAATCTAATCGGATTATACAATTAATGGGCTTTCATTGGCAATGAAAAGATGAGGGGAAAGAATCTTGACTTAATTTAATATTGGGGAGATATAATGGAGAAGGCAATGTCTCTGTCTTAATCTCTAGATGTTCAACTTTGGGAGGGGGTGCCTTTTATTCTTCTAGCTATAAATACAAAAATGATTTCACAAAAAAATATCAAGCTTAAAAATTCCTCAGGCCATAGTCCTGTGTACACACTCCAATAAAATCGTCTCACTTATTGATGCAATTCATTTATACAACCTTCAAAATAGTTCCACTGATAAATATGAAAATAAAGAAATAATAGGGAAAAAATTATTTTAACAAGCATGATAATTTTCAATCAATTACATTTTCATTCATTTAATGTCTGTTTCAGAGGTAATAGAAATACTAGCAAGTAAAATAAAGATCGCATCTCTAATAGATTTGGAAAGTGGGAAAACAGAAATATCTTTCCCCAACCAGCACCTGATTTGCATTGTTAAGTAGGTATTATTCTTATCATTACTGAAATCTGAACAACCATGTCAGGTATTAGTGTAGTGTTATGCTCTATTTTTTTTTTCCTTTCTGAACATCTCTAAACTGACAAAATTTTGGTTTCTGTAAATTAGCACTCTGCTTTGTTGATAACTGCATAATTATCACTAAAATCACGTCTGCCCCTTAGAGTCCTCAGCTTCTTTTATGCTTAGGCTCCAAAATCATCTAGTACTTAAGGACTTTTCTACTCCTTAAGACTTTTTCCTCTTCCTAAAAAATAGCTCTGTATTTTCTTCTCTATGCACATGCCCCCAACTTCTAGATTATTAGCTTCTGAAGGCAAAATAATACTTTTGTTATTTTTTTTCTATTCCAATTGGTAGAGCAGTTCTTGGCACACAATAAGTACTTTATCAAAACATGGTGAATGAATAAATTAATGAAAGAATCAAAGAATGAGGGATCCAATAAAATGAAGATAGCATTAATGTTCAGTCAATCATTAGGGTTTGAGATCTTTTCATTTTCATTTTACTTGTATCTTGAAGCAAATCAATGTGAATGACATGGAAAATATATCAGTTATCCCAGTTAGGACTGTCTTAAAGTAGTAAAAGTAAAAGAATATAGGACATAAATCAAAAAAGATTAGAAGCTGAGAGGATAGGCTTATTGGTATAGTAGACAGGAGAGGAGTCTACTATTTTTTGGCTGTTAACAGTCTTTCTTTTTGCCCATTAGATCTTTTAATTCTTCAACATGGAACATTTCTGGTTTAAGAATTCATTCCAGTGCAGAAGAAATCCCAGCTTCAACCTTATAGTTAAGTTCAAGGAAATTGTCTGAGGTATACAGATATGAAATTCCTTGCTCTTAGTCACAGAACTAGTATGTGTCAGAGAAGGTATTGAAACAAAGTATTATTTACTCCAATTCCAGGTACTCTTTCCACTATACACATAAGTGATTAGCATTTCTAAGGAAACAAAGAGTCAAGGCTGCAACTTTATGTAGTGCGGACAAAACCAAGCAACTATTATTTTTATTTTTTCTATATTCATACACAGAGTACTTGTGCCCAGAATGGTTGTGAGGACAAAAATAAAATATTATCTATAAATAGATTTTCAAACCTTAAAGCTTTATAAAATTCTAGTTGTTATTTACTCAATCATGTATATTTTAATTAATATATTATTTATCAACACAATGTCATATGTAAATAAATAACTATGGATTTACACCTCTAAAAACTGATCTGATCTAATTTCCAAAGAGTAAGAAGGTACAGAATTTATAAGTAGTTTCTATGACTATGAGACTCTAAAAGACAAAAAAAAAAGTTTTTTTCTGGTTAAAAATTGACACAAAATCATTACAAATACTTCCATTTTGAATGACCCCACTTTTTATAACTTCATGGTATTTTTTTTTATTAAATGTAAAGATAATTTTGAATATTCACTTTTATAAGATTTTGAATTTCAAATTTTCTCCCTTTTCCCCCTTCCCCAAGACAGTATGCAATCTGATATAAATTATATATGTACAATCATATTAAACATATGTCCACATTAGTCATGCTGTGAAAGAAAAATCAGAACAAAAGGGAAAAATCACAAGAAATAAAAAAAATGAGAAAATAGTTTCCTTTGATTTGCATTCAAATGCATTCTCTAGATGTGTATAGCATTTTTCATCATCAGTCCTTTGGAGTTGTCTTAGATTCTTGCATTGCTGAGAAGAGAAGTACAAAGTCTATCATAGTTGATCAACAAACATTGATCATGTTACTCTGTACCATGTTCTCCTGGTTCTGCTCACTATCGACCTGCTCATTGTTTCTTATGCCACAACAGTATTCTATAAATTTCATATAACACAACTTGTTCAGCCATTCCCCCAATTGATAGAGAATCCCTCAATTTCCAATTCTTTGCCACCAAAAAAACCACAATTGAAATAAATATTTTTGTACATGTGTGTCCTTTTCCCTTTTTTATGATCTCTTTGGGATACAGACAAAGTAGTTGTATTGCTGGATCAAAGAATAAGCAGAGTTTTGTAGCCTTCTGAGCATAGTTCTAAATTACTCTCCAGGATGAATTCACAACTCTGTTAACAAAGCATTAGTGTTCCAATCTCCAACACTTATCATTTTCTTTTTGTGTCATATTAGCCAATCTGATAAATGTCAGGTGGTACATCAGATTTATTTTAATTTGCATTTCTCTAAAAGTAGCTATTTAGACCATTTTATCAAATTATTAGAGATAATACTTCATGCAAAACCTGCCTGTTCATATCCTTTGACAATTTGTCAGTTATGGAATGACTTATATTGTTATAAATTTCATTCAGTTTTCTATACTTTTTTTAATAAATGAAAGCTTTATCAGAATCACTGGATCTAAAAATTGTTTCTCAGTCTGGAGTTTTCCTTCTAATCTTGATTGCATTGACTTTATTATGAAAAAAAATAATTTAATCTAATCAAAATTATCATTTTTTACATTTCACATTTTACATTCTGACCTATTTCTTGTTTTGTCATAAATTCTTCCCTTTTACATAGATCTGAAAGGCAAATTCGTCCTTGATCTCCTATATTGCTTATGATATCACCCTCTATGCCTGAATCATGTACTGATTTAAATCTTATCATTGTATATCATGTGAGATGTTGATCTATGTCTAGTTTCTCCAATAATACTTTCCAGTTTTCTTAGAAGGTTTTGTCAGATAGCGAGTTTTTATCCCAGAAGCTGGAGTCTTTGAACTTATCAAATAGTAAATTACTATAGTCATTGACTACTGTAACTTCTGTATTTAACCTATTGCATTTATCCACCACTCTTATATCTTTGTCAGTACCAAATAGTTTTAATGATTCCTGCCTTACAATAAAGTTTTAAACCTGGTAAGGCTAGGCCACTTTTCCTTGTTTTGTTTTGCTTTAATTAAATTTCTTCCTATCCTTTGCCTTTTGTACTTCCAGCTGAGTTTTGCTATTTTTTTTTTACTCTACAAAATTATTTTTAGTTTCAATGGAATGGGACTGAATAACTAAGTTAATTTAGGTAGAATGGTTATTTTTTTATGTTAACTTGACCTACCCATGAACAATTAGTATTTTACCAA
The DNA here is from genome assembly GCF_028583685.1 of Petaurus breviceps papuanus. Classification (NCBI taxonomy): domain Eukaryota; kingdom Metazoa; phylum Chordata; class Mammalia; order Diprotodontia; family Petauridae; genus Petaurus; species Petaurus breviceps. Next base: position 35,548,673 of record NW_027186473.1, read on the forward strand.
GCTTTAGACCTGACTTTCTCTGTGTGAAAAGTATTTTGTAATAGTGATCATAATTTTCCTGAGTTTGTTTTGGCAGGTAGGCTTCTAAATTTTTTAAATTGTCTACAATTATTTTAGATGGGATTTCTATTTCTATCTCTTGTTACTGGACTGTTTTTTAGCATCAAATAGAAACATTGATGATTATATGGGTATATTTTATATCCTGCAACTTTACTAAAGTTCTTAATTATTTCAAGTAGTTTTTTAGTTGATTTCTAGGATTTTCTAAGTATACCATCATATAATCTCCAAAGATTGATGGTTTTGGTTTCTCATTGCCTATTCTATTTTCTTCAATCTCTTGGTCTTCTCTTATTACTAAAGCTAACATTTTTAGTACAATACTGAATAATTGTGGTGATAATGGACATCCTTTTTCCACCCCTGATCTTACTGGGAATGTTTCTAACTTTTCCTCATTATATATAATGCTTGCTGATGGTTTTAGATAGATACTACACATCATTTTAAAGAAAATACCATTTACTCTTATGCTCACTAGTGTTTTTAAAAGGAACGTGTGTTGTATTTTGTCAAAATATTTTTCTGTACCTATTAAGTTAATCATATTATTTCTATTAGTTTTATTATTGATATGGTCAATTCTGCTGATAGTTATCTTAATATTGAATCAGTTCCTTTTTAATTTTTTATGATTACTTTTTTTACTTTTTTTTTGAGGGGGTAAGGTAGGTCAATTGGTGTTAAGTGACTTGTCCAAAGTCACATGGCTAGTAAGGGTTAACTGTCTGAGGTTTGATTTGAGCTCAAGTCCTCTCCTGACTCCAGGGCCAGTGCTGTATTCACCATACCAACTAGCCACCGTGATATTGAACTATTTCTATACTTCTGGTACAAATCTTACCTAGTCGTAGTGTATTATCCTAGTAATAAATTATTTTAATCTTTTTGCTAATATTTTATTTAAAATTTTTGTATTAATATTCATCAGGGGAATTCATCTATACTTTCTCTGTTTTAGTCCTTCCTGGTTTAGATATTTGCACCATATTTGTGTCATAAAGAGAATTTGGTAGGACTAATTTTTCACCTATTTTTCCATATAGTTTATATAGTACTGGAACTAATTGTTTTTCAAATGTTTGGTAGAATTTACTTGTTAGACCACTTGACCCTGGTGATTTTCTTTTTCCTTAGGGAGTTGAAAGATTGATCAGTTTCTGTTTTCCCCCTGACATGGGACTTTAAATGCACTTTATTTCCTTTTCTGTTAATCTAGGCAACTTAAATTTTTGTAAATATTCATTCATTTAACTTTCATCATCAATTTTATAGACATACAACTGACTGAGACATCTCCTAAATAACGTTTTAATTTCCTCTTCATTGGTGATGAATTCATTCTTTTCATTTTTGAAACTGACAATTTGATTTTCTTCTTTACTTTTTTTTCTTAATTTAGCTAAATTTTTCTCTACCATTGTTATTTTTCCTAAAGTCAGGTTTTAGTTTTATTTAGTAATTCAATAATCATCTAATTTTAAAGGTACTAATCTCTGTTATTTTCAGAAATTTTAATTTGGTGTTTAATTGAAGGTTTTTTTTTTCTTTCTAGATTAAAATGTGTGTGCGTGCATGTGTGTGTGTGTGTGTATGTGTGTGTCCACTTCATTGATCTCCTCTTTGCCAATTTTATTCATGTAAGCATTTAGAGATGAAAATTTTCCCCTAAGAACTGCTTTGGCTGTATCCTCATAATAGTAACAAAATTTGAAGATCCCTTTGTATAGCCAATAGCACGTAGTTTCAAATTAAGCCTCTGTAAAGAAGCGAGGTATGAACCCATGTTTCTGACATAACAGCAAGGGGCTGAACAGGGAGTAGCTAATACCATATATAAGGAAAAGCCCCAGCTGGGAGGGTCAGAATTACTTGGAGTAAGCATCATGGAGGCAGAGCAGCTGCTGCCAGAGAGAGAGAATTTTTCTCAGCATGTATTTGGAGGTTAGGTTGCTACTGCTGGATTGAAGACTGAACTGAGAATTGAGAAGAACTGAGAAAAGAAATGAGAATTGAGAACTGAAGCAGAATTTCTTGGAGCAAGCTGCATGGAGACTGGATAAAGTATTTTGATTTTGAGAAAGGAACTTTTGGTGGCAAAACTAGAAGTTGTGATGCCAGAGCTGCCAAGACTTTTGAGGACCAGCCGAAGCTGCTGAAGACTGAGGAAGCATGACTGTGGTGCTGGTACTTTGAACAAATGTTGTTGTGACTTTGCTAATATTTATGAATTTTATTGTGTCTCTGTTAAGCCTTGTCTTCCCAGGAATAGAGACAGTAGGAGATTTGAGGTGGACTGGACACTATGAGCTTCAATATTGTAGCAGTAAACACCCCAGCATCCCCAGGGTAGCTGCCAACACAGATTCTTAGATCTGCTTTTCTAAAGGAAAGAAACTCGAAATGGGTTAACAATCTTCTTTAATCAATCAAACATATATCGTTTACCTAGTTCAGGGGGAAAAGGTAAGCACCCCAAAATTCAGAATATACAGAGGTTACAAACATAAGTTACAAGAACATTTCAGCAGACAGGCTTTCAAACTGTCCAACCATTATATACATCCATACTTAAGCATCAACATCTGGCTTTTCAAAGCCTGGGGGCTCTTGATGGTTGGACCATCAAGATGGTTTGACCCAGAGTCTCAACTGTTCAAGTCACACAACACTTCTCAAAATGAGCCCCAAAGCAAAGCCTCCCATCAGGGCTTATATAGCCTTCTCCTTATATAGCATTCTCCAGAGAATGTAACAACCTTCTTGACCCACTGCTCAATCACAAAGTATCTCCTGAGAAACAAGCCTCCCACCACAGGCTCCAGGTTGTACTTAAGCCTACGGGCAGGGAAGATCTTAAAAATTTACATTCCTATAACAAATACTGAGCAGGAACTGCACAGAGAGCTGGACCAGGAACTGGAAGCTGTCTGTCTTTGAACTCAGGTGCAGTTGGTTAGATTTGGGTCGGAGTTGGGACCAAAGAAGAGGAACCATAGAAGGTGATAGCCTGCCTCAAGTAAAGATGAAAAGACCTCTCAGTGCCTACTAAGTAGTGACTGATGAAATTATAATTTACTTGTGACCTAGTGGTGTATGGCTTTTGTACTTTCCAGTACCCCTTAAGAAGTACTGAATAGTGACTAGTGAAGTTCTAACTTAATTGAACCCCATGGTGGAGGACTTTGACTTTTGTACTCTGTGTTCCTTAAGGAGGCAAGCTTCTTTAAGGATGATTGAGTTACTAAATAGTTGTACTTTGTTTCAAACTATGTGGCCATTTTAGTGATAAGTTGTTGAGTTGTGACATGGCGAATGCTGTATTTTAATTTTCTGTTAATATTTTACCTTAATTTACTGCTGAATAAATATGGAGTTCAATATACCATGTAATTAGAATTTTGAAAGCTGTTCACAGCAGCAGTCCTCTGGAAAATTATGTTATCTCATTGTTGTCATTTTCTTTGATGAAATTATCAACTGTTTCTATAATTTGTTGTTTGACCAACTCATTCTTAAAGATTAGATCATTTAATTTCCAGTTGACTTTTAACCTGTCTTTCTATGGTCCTTAATTACATATAATTTTTATTTAATCATGTTGTGAAAAACTTGCATTTAATACCTCTGCCTTTCTGCATTTGTGAGGATTTTATGTCCTAGTGCATGGAGAATTTTGTGCAAGTACCATGTACTACAGAGATATAGGTATATTCCTTTTATTCCCATTCAATTTTCTCCACAAGTTGTGCAGGCCTAAAACAGCAAAAGTTTTTGTTTTTGTTTTTGCTAAAACAGCAAAGTTCATAGAGAAGCAGTTAAATGAATTACAGGAAAAAGTAGCAAAACAGTACTAATGGGAAATGTCAAGTTTCCCCTCTCAAAATTAGACACATCAAACTAAAAAATAAACAAGAAAAGTTAAGGAGGTTCATAGAATTTTAGAAACTTAGATATGATAGACCTCTGGAGAAAATGGAATGAGTATAGAAAAGAATCTGAGTGGTACATGATACCTATACAAACATTTCCCAAGTATTAGAATAGCAAAACCTCACAATTGAATGCAGAAAGGCCAGATCCTGATGAAATAAAAGTTTCATGTAAAGCAAGGCAAGCCCAAAACCAAGTGGAAAATAATTAATTCAATCCTAAAGAATGAGTGGGTCAAGGGACAGGTAGGTGGCACAGTGAACAGAGCACCAGCCCTGGAGTCAGGATGACAAAAGTTCAAATCTTACTAGCCATGTGACCTTGGGCAAGTCACTTAACCCAAATTTCCCTCCAAAAAAAACCCCCCAAAATTAAAAAAAAAATGAGTTGGTAAAAAAAAGAAAAAAAAAACAAATCATTGAATGTATCAAAGAGAGTAACAGTAGTGAGACAACATGACAACACATATGGGATACAGCCAAACAACTTATTAGTGGAAATTTTAAATCTTTTAATGCTTACACGAATAAAATATAGAAAGAGATAAATGAATTGTATATATAACTAGAAAAAAATGTCCAAAAACATTAAAAATACCTAATCAAATACCAAATTAGAATTTCTGAAAATAAAGAAGTGATAAAAACATTGAAAATGAGAAAACTAACAAACTAATAAATAAAACCAAGAGATGCAACAACAATAAAATAGACAAGTGTTTGGTTACTTTTATTAAAAAAAGAAAATCAAATTACTAGTATCAAAAGTAAAAAAGTTGAATTCACCACCAATGGAGAGGACATCAAAGCAACAATTGGGAGCTATTTTGCCCAACTGTACACCAATAAATCTGACAATATAAGTGAAGTGGTGAATATGTACAAAAATACATATTGCCCAGATTAACTAAAGAACATTTAACCCAATTTTAGGGTGGAAGAAAAGAAAAGAAATTTAACAGGGCTTTAATGAAATCCCAAAGAAAAATTCTCCAAGGTCAAATCATTTACAAGTGAATTCTAACAAACATTTAAAGAATAATTATTTCCAATTCTATATAAACAACTTGGAAAAATAGGTGAAGAAAAAGAATTACAATTATTGTTTTGAAAATTTAAGATCTGTTTTCCAGGATGATTTGCCTCACTTTGTGATTTCCACACCTTTGTGATTTCCAGTACGTTATTTCCAAGCCTTGATTTCAGGAGCCAAATCTGTAATACTGGTGGAGACTGGGTGGGGTGGGCTAGTGTAGAATTAGACAACCTGATCTGTAATGTAAATTTCAGTTTTAAATGCTATCTGCTTTCCCTTACCGTATGATATGATTTTTGATAGCATAAATATTAGTTATATGTAATAGATGAACAATTAATATTCAAAGAATTTTCATGGTTCATCTTTGGTTATATGTAGGGAATAAATATTCGAGTTCTGAAACTGACTTGGGTCTCTAAATCCTTTGTCACTTTTACTATATCATGCTATGATTTTCCCCCCTTTTGCAGAACTCTTGATTTTTTGATAACTTTTTTCTTTTTTTTTAATTTGGAAGGGAAAAGGCAGGGCAATTGGAGTTCAGTGACTTATCAAAGGTCACATGGCTAATAACAGTTAAGTGTCTGAGGCTGGATTTGAAATCAGGTCCTCTTGACTCCAGAGCTCATACTATATTCATTGCACCACCTAGCCACCCCCATGGATAACTTTTCTTTAAGGAGGGCTTTTTTACAGGGACCGTTTTTTCTCAGTTCCTAGCAAAATGTCATTTGTGTGTGTGTCCATGTATGTGCATCTGCATGCATGCATGCAGACACACACACACACACACACACACACATATATATATATATATGCACACACACATGTAATTTGTTGTGTTTTCTGTTTTGAGAACTCTAGCAATTTATCACAGTGTGGAACAAGTCATGTAAACTCCGAGGTTCTTCAATCTTTTCCTAAAAATTGCAAATTAACAGTTCTTTCCATCCAGGATTATACAACCAAGAATGGACTCTAAGTTTATTTTCCAAGAACCAAGGAAGCAAAGGTCTGAAGAAATGATTCTGAGGGCAGGCATAGATGTATGATATAAACTTTGATTTTCTTTTTAATTTCATGTTTATTTTTAGTTTACAACATTCATTTCTTGAAGCTTTTGAGTTGCAAATTTTCTCTCCATCTTTCCCCTACCCACCACCCCAAAACAGAGATCCGACTGAATACCCCTTCCCCCAGTCAGCTCTTACCTATATCCTCCCCTATTTCCCATCTAACTTTCCAGTAGGGCAAGATGGATCTCTATATCACAGTTCCTGTATATCTTATTTCCGAGTGAATGTAAAATAATAAAAATAAAAAATTTTTAAACATTTAATTTTAAAATTTTGAACTTCAGATTCTTTCCCTTCTTCCCTCATAACCCACCCTTACTGGGAACATAAGAAATTCAATAAAGGTTGTGCATGGGTAGTTATGTAAAACTTTTTCATAGTGGATATATTGTGAAAGATTGACTATATTTCCCTCCATTGTACCCTACCCCCTAATTGTTCTATTCTCTACTTTCACCCTGTCCCTTTTCAAAAATGTGCTTCTAACTATCCTTCCCCCTAATCTGCCCTCCCTTCTATCATCCTCCTCTTATCCCCTTCCCCTCTACTTTCCTTTAGGGTAAGCTACCCAATTGAGTGTGTATGTTATTCCCTCTTTAAGCCAAATTCAATGAGAGTAAGGGTAACCCATTCCATTTTGCCTTCCTGTTCTTCCCCTCCATGTTAACCGTTTTCCATTACCTTTTCATATGAGATAATTTACTTTATTCTGTCTCTCCCTATCTCCTCTCATTATATTCCTCTCTCACCTCTTAATTTTATTTTTTTAAATCATCCCTTCCTATTCAATTCATCCTGTGCCCTCTGTCTAAGTAAACCTGTACACATATACATGCATTCACATATTTATTCATATGTACATATACCCTCCTATATAGACATGTATATATGTATACACATTTATGTACCCTTCAATTATCCTCATACTGAGAAAAGTTATAATACATGAGTTACAATTATCCGTTTTCCATGTAGGAATGTAAATAGTTCAACTTTGATAAGTTCCTCATGATTTCTTTTCCCTGTTTACCTTCTCATGCTTCTCTTGCTTCTTGTATCTGAATGTCAAATTTTCTATTCAAATCTATTTTTTTCATCAAGAATTATTGAAAGTCCTTTATTTCATTAAATGACTACATTTTCCCCTGAAACATTATACTTAGTCTTGCTGGGTAGGTGATACTTGGTTTTAATCCTAGCTCCTTTGACCTCCAGAATATCATCTTCTAAGCCCTTTGATCACTTAATGTAGAAGCTGCTGGGTCTTATCTTATACTGATTGTGTTTCTGCAATACTCAAATTGTTTCTTCTTGACTTCTTGTAATATTTTCTCCTTGATTTGGGAACCCTGGAGTTTGGCTATAATATCAATATGAGTGTACTTTTGGGTATCTTTTTCAACAGGTGATCAGTGAATACTTTCAATTTCTATTTTGCCCTTTGGTTCTAAACTATCAGATCAATTTTCCTTGAGAATTTCTTGAAGGATGATTTCTAGGTTCTTTTTTTAATCATGTCTTTCAGACAGTCCGATAATTTTTAAAGTATCTCTCCTGGATCTATTTTCCAGGTCAGTGACTTTTCCAATGAGATGTCATATTGCTTTCTATTTTTTTTATTTGTTGGGTTCTGTTTAATAGCATCTTGATTTCTCATAAAGTCACTAGCTTCCATTTGCTCCAATATAATTCTGAAGGAATTATTCTCTTTAATGAGCTTTTGAAATCTTTTAGATGTAGAAAATTTGTCTTTTTAAGGTATTCTCCTCATTGACTTTTTTGCCTCTTTTGCCATTTGAATTAGTTTATTTTTAAGGTGTTATTTTCTTCAGCCAGGCTGTTTACTCACTTTTCATAATTTTCTTGCATCGTTCCCATTTCTCTTCCCAATTTTTCCTCCACTTCTCTTAACTTGATTTTTAAAATCCTTCTACAGCTCCTCTATGGCCTGTAACCAATTCATATTTTTGATGGAAGCTTTTGGTGCAAGAGTTCTGACTTTGTCTTCCTCCCATTCCATGCTTTGATCCTTCTCCCCCCCCCCCAAAAAAAAGGAATCTAAGGTTTGACTGCTGTGCTTGCTTTGCTTCCTTTGCTTGCACCTGTTGCCACTAAATCATTTGACTTTTGAGCCTATTGCCACAGTAGAACTCTGCTTCCATAGAGGAGAGTTTTGTCCCAAAGCTATTGATGCCAGAGATATTATTTGGGCACCCTCTCTGAAGCCCTCACAACCTGTGTCACCTGGTCACCTGCCCCAGTATCTCTACCCAAGACATGATCCAGATTCAAGCAGGTTGAAGCAAAAATGATTACCCTCTGAATGGTCATTTGGTCCCCCTACTATCTTCAGGCCAGGAGCTTTAGAAGCAGCCATGTGCACAGCCTCCACACCTCCATTGCACCTTATTCCGGGGGTAGCAGCTGGACAACACTCCCCATGTTCCAACAAAGTTACACAGTGACCTTTGGCTTTGTCTTTAGCATTTGTGGATTGAGATGTCTGGAAATCACTGCAGGTGCTTGTGATTTACTCTTGTGAAATTTGCTCCAGCGGCCACTAGGGGCTGCCCTATGGCTTAAAACCTCAGTTTAGATGGGACTGTGCCCTGCTCCCATGGTGGGAGCCTGCCAGGCTTCCTTCTGTGGGAGATTTGTTTCTTTCTGTCACTGTGTGGGTTCTGTAGCTGTAAAGTTTGTTAAGAGTCATTTTTACATGTATTGGGAGAGGTGGAAGCCAGAATCACGTGGAAGTCCTATTTCTACTCTGCCATCTTCCATTCTAATTTTTAAGAAATAATTTTCTTCAATGGGCTTTTGGACCTCCTTTTCCATTTGGCCAATTCTAATTTTTAAGACATTTTTCTCCTCATTGGCTTTTTGGACCAATTTTGCCATTTGCATTAGTCTATTTTTAAGGTGTTATTTTTTTCAACATTTTTTGGGGTCTCCCATATCAAGTTTTTAACTCATTTGTCATGTTTTTCTTGCTTCACTTTCCTTTCTCTTTCCAATTTTTTCCTCTACCTCTCTTACTTGATTTTCAAAATCCTTCTTGAGCTCTTCCATGGCCTCCTACCAATTAATATATTTTTTCTTGGAGGCTTTGGATGTGGGAGCTTTAACTTTGTTGTCTTCTTTTAGTTGTATACTCTGATCTCCTTGTCACCAATGTAAGATTCTATACACTAAACTTTTCCCACTATTTGCTTATTTTCCCAGACAATTTCTTGACTTTTGATCTCTTTGTTGAGACAGGTGTCTGTTTACGATGTGGACTGTATACTGTTGCCAGCTTCAGGGTTTTGTGCAGCTGTTTTCAGAAATATTTCTTGGAACCTTTAAATTTTCACTTATTCAAAGTGGTATGATGAAAGGAGAGGTATTTACTCCTCTTCTGATCTGTGCTCTGGTCTGTGAGTGACAACAAGCTCTCTTTTCTGCCTTAGAATTATAAGGAGGATTTTCTTTCCACTGCCATCACCAGCTCTGCCATGCCAATGCTCCTCCTGACCCTAGGACTTCCACCTAAGTCTGTGTCCCAGATCTAAGCACAGGCAAAGCAAGAGAATTCTGCTTCAGTGAAACCAAAGAGGTTCATGCAATCCATTTCTTATGAGCCACTGGATCCCTCACCATCTGTTGGTTGAGTTCTCAGTAGCAGTCATCACTCCTGTTGCCAGGACTGTAACAACCCTCAGGCTGGGGCCAGGGGCTGCAACATGCTCCTCTCTCACTCAGGTCTGACAGATATTTACTACTGACCTTCTAAGTTGTCTTTGGCATTTGTGGATTGAAAAGTCTGAAAACCACCACAACTGCCAGTGATTTAATCACCTGAGGCCTATTCTGGTCCCAGTCTGTGCTGTAATGGCCCATGCTGGACTGTGCTCTTCTCTCAGACTTATGCAACAGACCATTCTTGTAGACCTTCCAGGTTGGCTTGGGATGGAAATTTATTGCACACTGTCATTTTGTAGGTTCTGCTACTCTAGAATATGTTGAGATTCATTTTTACAGGTATTTGTAAGGGTTTGGGGAGAATTAAGAAATGTCCCTGCTTTTACTCAGGCTCTCCAACCAAAGGAATTCTCAAAGAACATATACCAACTTTTGGGTAGCTTTATGCTCCATACCATTAAGTGGAGAGCATAAAAATAAAACAAAACAAAACAAATCAGAATTGGAGATTTTTGCTACACTTGAGAGGAACTAGGTACAAATATCCTAAAGTGTTTTTGAATCATCCAAGACAGAATTAATATATAAAGAATATACTATGTGTTTGTAAAACCAAGCATGGGCAACTCTTCTGAGGACTCCTACTGTGAATAATTTTAAGGTTCTCATTGCATAGTATAATGAACTCTATTTATATAGTAATATACTAAAGCAAAACATCCACAACAATATAACATAACACTTTATTACTAAGGTGGCCACATAGTAATAAAGAGAAGATATCATTCAATAAGTCACAATCTCCATTGATCAATATAAATTACCCATCTAAAGTCTTCTTTCATCCTTAACTCAATCATCCTTAAGGAGCAAGCATCCTTAAGGAATACAAAGTACAAAGGTCTCCCACTCCTAGGTGACACATACTTGATCTTGTCAGTCAGCACTAAATACCTAAGTAAAGGTCTTTTAATCTTGACTTGAGGCTGGTTTCCAAACTCCATGGTTCCTCTTTCATACTGCCAGGTCTTGCCCGAATTCACCCAGCTGTCACCTGGATTCACGGGTAAGTGTCTCTGAACTATTGTTACAGCTACTGTTCCAACTCAAAGTTCATGGTGACTAGTCTACTCCAAGCAAGTCCTTCACATTTTCTGTTTCTGGGAATACAAAGCTTAACAGATCCACAATATTTACACACATTAAGCTTAGCAAAGTTGTGACAATATTCACACACATTGTCAGCACTATCATCTCAATTTACTTTCTGCCTGTGAAATCAACACAAGTCAACAGACAGGTATGCTTCTGTCTGACAAAATAACACAAACAATGGACAGAATGCTTCTGTCTGACAAAGCAACACAAATACAAATCAACACAGACAGAACAGATGGACAGAGTGTGAACACCACAAGCATTCTCCCTCTCAGTTCTGCTTGGTCCCAGCTCCTGATCTTACTTTTATATGTTCTTCCCCTTCCTGTTCCACCCTTCCTGTTGCATCATCAAGTTCCCCCTACCTCCAAATCACAGACAGGGCTCAAAGGTACTTGAGCAGCTGAAAGAAGGAACTAAATATCATTATGCTTGGCATTACATTGGTTTAAACATTTCTTACTCTACAAGGTTGCATCTTATCTTCTAATTATTTAAGGATTATAACTTGTGAGCATTATTTAAGGTAATGAAGAATTCCAATAAAAATTGGCAAGACTTTACTAAGCATCTACTATATGGAAGGTATGGATCTAGAGGCTATAAATAGAAAGTCAAAACCTAAAATAGTCTGTGCTTCTAAGGAACTTAAACTATACTTGGAGGGTACTTCATGGAAACAGATGAATTATATACATGCTAATTTGAGCAGAAGATAAAGAACTTTAGCAACTCAAGGATAAACAACAATAATTGATTGAATAATTCGTACAAGATAAGATAATTTGCACTATCTGAAATGTTTATTTTGAAGGGGACCTGCGATTTGCTTAGTGGTTTGCTAGTGACCTAAATTAATTCATGGACTTCTTAAAGAGACTAAAAAATAATAATAAAGCTAGATTGTATATATTTCCTTAGGTCTAAATTAATACCTATGTTATAAATCCTCTGGGAATTTTTTTTAAGTTTTATACTGTGCATATTTTCTTTATTCTGTTAATTTGTTTTTCATCATACCCCTTTTCATTTGCTAACAAAGTTAAAATAAAATTAGATAATACCTACATTTGGTGAATATGACTGCATATTAGACAGCATTCTGAATTGAAATGCTGAAGTGATCATTAAATATATATATATATATATGGATATATGAACGCAGCTGCATCGCAAATGAAGAATCAGGCAAAAGTGTATTTTTTAATTCTATGATTTTTTTTTTCTTTTTTGATGTTGAGTGAGACTGAGAAAGGTATTTGTTAGAAAAATCTTCACATGTCTTATGCTGTGTAACAGGTAAAGTTTTGTCCAGCTAATCAATGATTCACAATTTTGAGCACAAGATTATTCATTTCTGTAAATGTGAGTAATTTTTTATTAGCCCATAGTTGCATTAGAAAAAAAAAACTCACCCAAACTATAAATATTTCTAAAAGGCAATTTGAGGTGTTTAAAAGCACAGGGCTAATACCTGTTTTAGTTTTAGAAGATCTTTTCCATTTCTTTGTAGGCAATTAGCTCATTACCAATATAAAAATGGTTCCTACAAGTGTCAAAAAGCCTAGAAATATTTTTTTTCTCTTTTTATGGAAATGGCTTTCTTTCTCTGACTTGGCAGCCATCTCAGTCTCTCACCCTTGAGAAAGACACAGACATTAGCAACATGTGGTGGAACAAGTGGTGGAAAAAAAGAATAATAATAGTAACTCTCATTTGTAAGCAACTTAACAGTTTATGAAGCATCCTCACATACAGTATCTCATTTGATCTTCGTATTAATTTAGGAAGCACTCAGGGAGTTATTTCATACCCATTTTGCAAATATATTTATCATTTAAAGTGATAATGGGATTCTAGAATTATATATTATTATCTGATTAAATGACTTAGTCAAAATTTAGAGGCAGAACTGAGATCATACCCAAATTTTCTCTTATCTTTTTCATATATAACATTCTGGAAGGTCTATTAGATATATAAATAATTTTAATCTACATATGTATGCACACAAATATATATATATATATATATATGCATGCCATATTTATATGTGTGTGTGTGTGTAAACTATAACTGCACAATAAGACTTGTCAGCATTGTGATCATCATTATCATCATTAAAGAAATCATCAATGGGTATTTATTTAGCAAGTCCTTTGTGCCAGCAATGATGGTAAACCCTAATAATACAAATATGAATAAGGGAAGAGTTTATCCTCCTATCAGAAGGACAGAGGGTAATGATGAGATAAAATACCAAGGTTGAGTGAATCTTGCCCAATGATGAGGGTTTCTCATTAATGAGCTTCCTGGAACATAGTGGATAAATCATCATTAATACCACAATCACCATCATCTTTATCTTTATGTTCTTTGGACTTAGACTTGGGGAATAACAGAATTTCAGAGATGGAAGGGACATCACAGACCATCTAGTGTACTATGTACCTGAACACAAATTCCTTTTTATGATGTCACTAAAAATATAATCATCTTGCCTCAGACACTAGTTGGGACAGGTCTCATCCAGACAAGTCTGATGATTCAGGATTGGAATGAAATGAGACATATGTACATATATATGTAATATCTATCTATCTATCTATCTATCTATCTATCTATCTATCTATCTATTATGAATGCATATATACACATATCTATAGGTAACACAATGCAATAGCCCATTTATACATGCATACGTGCATGTCTACATATGTAGATATGCACATCCATGCTATATACATACAGACATATATACCACCTACCCTTTAATAAGTGAATTTTACTTTGTATCAGTATGGAAAGGATATTCAATAAAGATACAACACTGGTTCATGTAAATAACCTTCCCTCATGTCTGTACAGAAACTCATCAGATCTGAAGGGTTTATGGACTTGATGGCTATAGGATATCCATCAAATCTGAGGGGTCACAACTTCTTATGGGCTAGTCTTTTTCTGCCTTAGTAAATCAGGAATCTATACCAACAACTAGAGCTTCTGAAGTACTTTCCAAATTTAGATTTAGATCTATTATAATATGATGTTTGTGTATGATTCTGTTGAATCTATATTTAAAATATATATTCAAATACATAGATAGATACATAGATATATGTATATGTATACACATATGCATACATTCATGCATGCATTCACATGGACTTTTAATAAACTTTGTAAATTACTATGTACTCTTTCTCACATATAGCTACATAGACTTTCTTACATATAAATAGCAGAAAAATACAGATGAATTTGTTTTAATAGCAATATTTTGAAGTTAAATAATCTGAGTCTGAATTGGCACTTAACTCTATTCTTAGGGACATTTACTTATCCTATCTTAACCTCCATTATCTCATGCATGGGATGATTAAATTGTACTCTTTGATGATTTTCATAGTCCATTTCAATCTTAAATCATAGAATTTCACTTTTGCTTTTTCATTTTCGTTGAAGGCAGAATTTTTCAGGATTTCAGGAGAAATATGCATATCAAAGAAGTACAAAGGGAAAACAATCTTTCTTAAAGAATTATGATTTTGTAATTTTCTTTTAACAATAACAAAAAAAAAGAATCCTAGGTTATTTCACTACTTGACACATACATGAGAAATTCAACTCCAAATCTCAAAATTGTGCCTTTGATTCATATTAAAATAAAACCAAAGAATGTTAAAGATGAAAGGTATGAATGCTAAGGATAATCAGCACGTATAGAAAAATCTTGTGAAACATAACTACAGCCTTGTCCCAATTATTGAGAACAATGAATCCCCTGAGGTGGGTCGCATTACTCAAATGTGCACTGCATATTTCCAGTGAGCTGGAACTAATCACCATATTTAATAAAATTTTAACTTCAAATAGTGCAGACTCAAATGCATGTGACTGCCTCAGGGGATTTGTTCACATTAATTTGGACCTGATTGTAACCCACAAAATGTTACCACCTACTTTTTCTATTGATTTTTTTTTTGGACTGATTGTTGTCTGAAATCTCTTGACATCTACTATTCTGTTTTGAATCTTTACTGAAAGTAATATATCAAAGGTTATTCGTATAATGTAACCTGAAATTCTAACATTTATATTACAAATATTCCAGTGTCTTTAGGTTGCCCTGCTTTAAAACTACATGCTACCACTTACCAGCTTTTAGAAAAAGAAAATCAGATCTGGCTCTGCCTACTCAAGCAAGGCACAGTAAAGGAGAGAGCAATTATGTGGTAGATTCAATCAATGAAAAGACACTTTGACTCTCTGGTCTTCAAAACATTTTTGTCTTCTACCCAATATTACATGGCTGATAAAGTGCTGTTGAAAGCTATTCATCCATACTTAGAGTTCATTCATGGCTATATTACTTACTAGTGGTGTTCATAGCATCAAAGTAGTAGTTAATTTTTTTTTGCAACTGGTATAAGTGGGGCAAAAAAAGTTTTAAATTCATTTGTGATGGTTGGTGAAGAACCTAGGTCATTGTTAAGATTTGCCAAAACTAAACTGTTAACATTCCTGTAGGGGAAGACGTTACATGTAACTCTTAAGTACTTTATCATCATTAAGAAAGTTAGAAGGAATCTATTGAGACAGAGGACATGGATGTGATTCTATTATGTTGGAATAACAAAAATGGAAAGATAAGAAAGAGGGATGCAGTGGGAGAAGGGGAAGAAAGAGAAAGAATGCAGGAAATGATCTCTCCAAAAGATGTGTGCAAGAAATGTTTTTACAAGGAAGGATGAAATGGGAGGGGGAATCAATCAGTTTTTGAACCTGTCATTAAAAATAAAGGAAGGAAGAATATCAATATTGATATGTATACATATATGCAAATATGTACGTGTTTATATGTGTATATATACACATTCATATATGTTTGTATATACACACACACACACATAAACATATGTTAAATTCAATAAAAATTTGTTAAGCCAGGCACTATGTGCCAGGCTCCATATTAAGTGCTGGTGATACAAAAAGAGACAAAAATAGTATCTGCACTCAAGGATCTTATCATTTAATGGGGAGAAGACATGCAAATATATACAAAATAAATTTATACGTGATAAATAGGAAATAATAAAGAAAAGACACTGGAATTAAGATGGGCTAGGAAACTCTTACTGTAGAGGTCCAAATTAGTTGGGAATTAAAGAAAAACCAGTGAGGTCAGTAGTCAGTAGTCAGACCACAGGGTAGGCTTAAATAGAAAGCCAGAGAGGATTGCCATGATGTTTGTGGAAAACACAAGAGTTCAGTGTTACTAGATCAAAGACTACACATTGGGAAGTAAGGGTTAGGAAAATAGAAAGGAGCTAGGTTATGAAGGACTTTGAATGCAAAACAGAGCTATTATTTTCTCTGGAAAACAACAGGAGCCCACTAGAGTTTATTGAGCATGGGGATGATATGAATAGAGTTGTGTTTTAAGAAAGTGGCTGAATGGAAAAGGGATTGGAGTAAATAAAGACTTGAGTCAATCAAACAAAACCCAGAAAGCGATTGCAATGTTGAAGGCATGCAGTATGAAGGCTTACACTAGAGTGGTGGAATTGTCAGAGAAGAGAAGGGGGGAATTTTGACAGAAGTTGTAAAGGTGAGATCAACAGTCTTTGGCAACAGATTGGATATGGGTGGTGAAAGATAATGAGGAGCCTGGGATGACACCTAGTTTGTGAGGCTGAGAGACTGAGAGGATGGTGTGACTTCTATAACTACAGACATTTCATAAATTCCCTGAGCATCAGATTTCTCATCTGCAAAGTGGGGATAATGATAACTATACATTTACTTTATTGGGTTTTGTAGATCTAAAATGGCATACAGCATGTTCCAAAACTTTTAATACTTTTAAATTATTGAAACATAAAGCTGTACCAAAAATTTTAGAATCCTTTGTATATGTTTGTATATATGTAGGATTGTTTTCATGAATGTATATATGTACATACAAATATACAGCACATAAATATCCTAATATGCATATATTTACACATGTGCACATATATAATGTATGTGTTTATATATTCACATAGTGCTAAATAAATATTAGTTATTAGAATTATTCAAAATATCACCATTGATTTAGCCAGTGTAAATATTATAACCCTATTTTATAGATGAAAAAATGCGTCTCAGAAATCTTAAATGAAATGAGTACACAGGGAACTTAGATATAGATTCATAAGATCACTAATTTAGGGCTAGGTGAATCTCAAAAAAAAACTTCTAAACAACTCCTCTCAATTTAAGATGAATAAACTAAGGTCAAAGGTGATTAATTCACTTGAATGAAGTAGCAAATTACAAAATTAACATCAAAACTGTAATTTGAATCCTTCACTATTGATTCCAGAGTCAGTGCTATTTATACTGTACCACACTGAATCCAACTGTGTATATATTAATTCATGTTTCATTATCCTGGAATATGGTTAATGAATTTTATGGTCCCTTGCACAGTCCTTTCAGACTGAGTAAGAAAAATTATGGGGTGGATTATTGAAGGAAACAAGTAGAGATTGTGGTCTCAGATAGAGTTTAGCATTGCTGTGGATAAAGGGTACAGTGGGGGAGGGGATAAATAGCTTGCCCCATATATAGGGAAAGAAAGAATAAGTTTCTAAGAGAAAGGTCTACAGATACAAACCAAAAAAAAAAAAAAAAAACAAAAACATGAGAATCGTGAGAGAATATGACAAAGTCTTATTGAAAAACTTGAGAAATAAGGCATGGATACCAGTGTCTATAGAACACTTGAAGAATTATACGTTTTGAACAGAAAACTCTAGTGTAAACTTCTAGTGATATAGACCTAGTTATGAATGTTGCTGCTTCAACTATTTAGTTATTTTCACTTGACTGCTTTTCAAATGCATTTCCTTACCTACCTTTCTTCTCTGTCAATAAAATAGTACAGTATCAGAAGTAGCAGTTTTCTAGGTAAATTTGAACAATGTAAAGAAGTTTTGCTAATGAGACAGTCAAAAAATTTGCTCTACACAGAAAGATTAGCGGCATCAAAGTATCTTTCTTTTCATGCATTGCAGCTCCATCATTCAGCTTATAGTAAAGAAAAATTAATGCTACTAAGCATTTCCTAATGAAAGTACAGTTCCCCCCAAAAAAGGGTTTAACTTTTACTTGTAAAAAATCTTCCTACCATTTGTATCTCTAAAACAGTTTAAAAAAAAACGTTTCCACAGGTTCAGCCATATGTCATTTAATTCTCACAGATTCTGAGAGTTTGGCACAAATCATATTAACCTATTGATTTTTGAGGCTGTCATGTTGCATTGTCAGATGGTATAACTGAGCAAACTCATATTTCAGAATATTGAGATCTTCCCAATTTATTCTTTCGAAATCAAGAGATATTGGAGGAATGAGTTTTTTTTATAGATTTACCTTGTAAGAATTTATGAAAATGTTAAGACCCGTTGTTCAAAGTCACTAGTAGTGAATGGGATTCCTCAATTTTATTATGTCCTGTACCTCTCTCACAAATCCTCTTCACTGAGAATGAAGAAGGTTTAGAATTGAAATGGTCATATGAAAATGGCCTCAAAAGAACATCTCCAGTGATTTGTTTCAACAATGACAAAATGTTGATGATGTCAAAGGATGTATTTTTTAACTGGAATGTAGGTTATGCCACTGCTAGGTCACTGTTTTGTGGACTGCTGCTAAACCTCCAGAGATATGGTATAATTTCATTAAAGGGTAATTCTTTAATTCTTTTCTAAATCAAAGAACATAATAATCAGTCACAGATTTGTTTAATGACTAAATAATTATATATCACTCTTCATCTCTACCTCTGGGGCAATCAGCATGTTTCCATAAATATGTTATAGAACTGAACATTTCCCACTTTATTCTTGGGCAATAAAAATGCTCTTACTTTTTGGCACAGATGGAACAGTAAGAATACTTAGTGCAATTTTGGGCATTTGCCTGAGAAAAGTTGGGTTTTAGTTAGGATTAAAAATTTGGTTTGCATGGTACTAAGTAGATGTGCACTGAATTGTGGAATTGCCTAAATCTATGTACTATACTTTCTATCCACACAGAAAGGATATAGATGAAAATAAACTTGATTCATGTACATTTTCATAAAACAAGGGTCATTATTCTGGGTGAAGAAAAGACAGTGGTGGTAGGCAAAATAATCATTAACTTCATCTTATTTAGTACTATCCATCAATGTGTAGCCATTGATTGGCTATTCATTAAAATTTCTAAATGAAAACAAAACAAACAGAAGTTTTACATTGACTTTCCTATGAAGAGGAATCACTGTCCTGTTCTAAGGATAATTTCCTTCTTACATCTCTCTCTCTCTCTGTCTCTCTCTCTCTGTCTCTGTCTCTCTGTCTCTGTCTCTCTCTCTGTCTCTCTCTCTGTCTCTCTCTCTGTCTCT
>NW_027186473.1:35568158-35571678 GCF_028583685.1 Petaurus breviceps papuanus
TCTCTCTCTCTCTTTCTCTCTCTCTCTCTGTCTGTCTGTCTGTCTGCCTCTCTCTCTGTCTCTCTCTCTGTCTGTCTCTCTCTGTCTCTCTCTCTCTCTCTCATTCTCTCGCTCTCCTTTGTGTCCCCTCCTCTCTTTTTCACACACATATACTACACACCCCAAAAGCTTTACTTTTATTTTCTGTCTGTATAGCTATATCGATATTTCTGTGCCTATGTCTCTGTTACCTTCCTCTCTATGTCTATCTCTTACACACATATACACTGTCTCCCTCTGACTCTCTTTATCTATGTTTATCCTTCTCTATCTGCCTGTGTTCCAGTCTATCTCTTTGTCTCTCTCTTTTTCTCTGTCTCTCTCTTTCTTCAAGACTGAGACTGCTTAGGCTAGAAGAATAGAGATGCTCATGGGCCCTGATCCATTCTTATAATATGAACATTGACCTATGACATTTCTGATTTGGGCTACTTTACCCACCCTTAAACAATAAGGTAGGTCCCTATTCTTGGATTTTTACCATAACGGTGGAATACTAAATGCAAATATTTGATAAAATAGACCATCATATACCAAAACTCCTGAACTCAACTGGTCCACCAGCCCAATTGTCCCCAGGAGGGGAGGCATTAGAGGTATATGACATCATATCTGGCCAGAGACATCTCCAATATATGATGGGTGATGAGTGAGAGTTTGAAAGGTGGAACCATTAAATATAATTATCAAATAATAGAATACCAGTAATGAGAGCAATGCCAAGTTTTGACCATGTTGTTGGATACTGAATATATCTTGAGATGGTAAGTATAATTTATTTAACATTTCTCTCTATGTAATGCCAAGCAAAGGCAACTTACCAAGGTTCAAAATACCAGCATAGGTGCTCTCCATTTTATTCAGTGAAAAATTAAGAACAGAGAAAACTAAAATATGACATCATTCAAAATACAGCATTTACCAAGTGTAATTCAATAATCTCCACGTACTACCCCACACCTGGACATTACATTCATTTAATCAATCACAAAGTCCCTCTTCTAAATACTACTCCACCCCTAGGCTATACATTCATTTACTCCATCACAAACCCCATCTCCTCAAATTGAGATTAGTTTCCAATCATAAGTAAAGTACATTCATTTGTTCAATCACAGAGCACAAAAAAAGTCAAAAGTTCCCCACCACTGGATCACAATTGAATCTACCCTAGAGTTACAACAAGCTTAAATACAGCATTTAATACCCAAAGAGAAGTGTTTTCTTCATCTTGACCCGAGGCAAGTTCTCAGCAATCTTTGTTCCTGGAGAGACAAAGCTTAGCAAGGTCACAAGATACATTGCCAGTGTCTTCATTAATTCATTCTCTGTCTGCAAAACAGTCTCAGGAGCTCTGTACCAACAGCAAGGTTCCAAATTCTCTGCAACAACAGGGCTGTCTTTCACCAGTGTACACATCTGGCAAAACAACATCAAAACAGACAGACAAAGTGCCAGCATAACAGCCATGTCTCCTTAGTCCTTGGCAGCTCTGGGTGGCAGCTCTCAAAAGTCCTGGGCAATTCAAACTGGCCCTCAGCAATCCTCTCCCTCTCTGACTCCAAGATGCTGCTTCCAAAAAGTTCTTCTTCTCTCTTCTCTTGTGTCTCTCTAAATTTATGACACCAGCTCCCCCCAGTTAAGCCCTCTCTTTTCACGTCAACAAGTCCATCCCACAAGTGGGATTCACAAGCTCTGGGTTTTTACATAATCAAACCAAAAACCAAGCCAATACAAGGGGATGTTTAAATTCCATTACTATTACATTCAAATAAAATGAAAACCCAGGAATGCTACTAATACATTTCTACTCAGAATAATAATGAAGAAAGGGTAACTCCATTCATGCTATAGATATTGTATAGCCCAACCATTCTGTCAGTCTTCAGAAGACAATGACACATTCTCTCTGGTTCTCAGAGATCTTTTTTTTTTTTTTTTGCAATCATTCCTCTTTGTGAATAGCAGATAATTTGACTTATGAGTTTGGGATCTTTTGTAATCCTTCACCTTCTGTCAAAGTTCCATTTTAAAACAAATAAGTCTCAATGAACTCTGATTATGTGAACATGATGAACTAGAGAGACAACCAAATAAGCAGTTCCTTTATTCATAATAATAGAAAAAAAGGAAGGATACAAAAATATAAACATACACACACACAAAACCATGTGCATATATGAATGCAATACCTAGACAAGTATTTAACAAGGTTCATTCAATGTAGTAACCCAAAATATTTTATTTTGGGGGCCAGTTCCTGTCCAGATGTTCTTGATGATGTGGCTTTGGCTTCCAGCTTTGAAGTCTGCTCTCAGAGCATCCTTGTTTATGTGAATGCATAAGATAGGAGTTAACTGACCTTTCCTAAGATTTTTGGTGCATAGATAACATGGCCTTATCTAATTTTGAGTTACTTCCAGGATATGACAGATTAACATATTGATACTCCAGGATATGACAGACTAAGAAAATGATAAGAACACTCCAGGATATAACGGACTAAGTTATTGATAAGAGTACTTGAATCTTTGTCAGCTTGATCTTTAAAAATCTTGTTCAATGAATCAGTAGGTGGATTTCTTTCCTATGAACTACGTGCCTGGTTAATTCTTTATCACCTCTTCACTCACACTTGGGGCTATCACCCAAGTGGCCCAGGATAATTCAAGCATATTAAATTAATATTTTTTTTTAACTTATGGTGTGCCAAGAATTGTTCTAAGCTCTAAGAATTAAAAAATAAAGCAAATACTCCTCAAGGAGTTTAAATTCTAATGGTGAGGGAATATACACACTAATAAGTCTATAGAAGATAACTATGGAATAATGGAAGCTAACCTTAGAGGGAAAAGCACTAATAGCTAGATAAAGAACCCTCCCCACTCCAACCCAAAAAGAATGGTATTTTAGTTCGGTCTTAAAGAAAAGTTGCGATTCTAAGGAGTGGAGCTCATAAAACCCAGACAAAAATGATGGAACAAAGGCAAGGATTCACCTGAACTCTCCCAATTTAGTCTCCAAATCATTAAAATAATGCCTTAAAAAAGAAATCCGGAGTGGCAGAACTAACAAAAGGACAGGATGAAAGAATTTTCCAGTGCAGAACAACTTAGGGAGGAAAGATTTTGATTACTTGGATGAGAGTAGAGGGCAATTCAGCTCAGGACATTATATTACAGGCCTCTCCAGGGAATCCAGCACCAGGCCTTGGGGACAATTAAATCTGTGGCAGTGTTAACTTCTGGTATTCTAAAATCACAGACTATAAGGGAAATAGAGAATTGGTCTGAGTGAGATTATATGGTACTTTTTACTGACAATGGGATCAGGACTAAGGTCCATTGCCTGTATAAAGTTCA
Organism: Petaurus breviceps papuanus; assembly: GCF_028583685.1. Taxonomy (NCBI): domain Eukaryota; kingdom Metazoa; phylum Chordata; class Mammalia; order Diprotodontia; family Petauridae; genus Petaurus; species Petaurus breviceps. The sequence goes on from NW_027186473.1 coordinate 35,571,560, forward strand.
AGGTCAAAGTTGCAGGGTAACAAAGAACACTATCAAGAGTTGAGACCCTGAGGGGTGGCCAGGTGGCTCAGCAAGTAAGAGCACTGGCTCCAGTGTCGGGATGACCTGGGGATCAAATC
>NW_027186473.1:35571688-35579783 GCF_028583685.1 Petaurus breviceps papuanus
CTTAGGGGCGGCCAGGTGGCTCAGAAAGTAAGAGCACTGGCTCCAGTCTCGGGATGACCTGGGGATCAAATCTGGGCTCAGATACTTAGCACCACACCCAAAAATAACTGGCTGTGTAACCTTGAGTAAGTTACTTAACCCCAATTGCTTTATTAAAAAAAAAAGAGTTGAGACCCTGGTCACAGTTCAAGGGAGGAAGAGAGTTCTTTAGGTCACTCATGGATAAGAACATTTGTCAGGAGAATAGTGACCACACCTCTCTTCAATGATAATCTTGGAGGAACTGAAAATGTATAGACTACTAGAATGACCCCTGATAATAGCAGCATGAAAAATCTGAAGTTAGAAACAGTGCTTCCTCTGCCCCAAAAGCAGATACCAAGTTTAATATTAAGTTAAAATTAAGAAACAGGTTGAAAAAAATGACTAAAATCACATGACCAAAAATATTGCAATGGTCACAGAACAGATTAAAAATAAATTTTTAAAAAGGCAGGGAAATCAAAGAAGTTATATGCAAGTCCAAAAAGAAATAAAAATATGAATTTATCTGAGGCCCTAGAAGAACTCAAAAAAGATTTTAAAAGTTAATGAAGAGAGGTAGAGGAAACATTGATAAAATAGAGCAAAGTAATGCAAGATTATAATGAAATGGGTCAACAGCTTAGTAAAGGAAAAATAAATGGGGGGGGAGGGTGTAAAAAAAGTTGCTGAAGAAAATAACTCTTAAAAAAACTAGCCATGTGACCTTGGGCAAGTTACTTAACCCCAATTGCCCTCCCAAAAACAAGCAGTTTAACCAATTTCTTTAGCGGGGGGGAAGAACAGGCCAAATGGAAAAGGACATAAAAAAGTTCACTAAAGAAAATAATTCCTTAAAAAATTGCAATTGGTTGGGCAATTAGATGACCCATGTGTAGAGGGTATAGACCCTGGAATCAGGAGGACCTGAGTTCGAATATGGCCTCAGACACTTGACACAATTACTAGCTGTGTGAACTTTGGTAAATCACTTATCCCCAATTACCTTTGCTTCCCCCGTCCAAAAAGAAAAAAAAAAACTAGAATTGGGCAAATGAAAGCTAATGACACCATGAGATATCAACAAACAATAAACCAAAATGAAAAGAATGAGAAAAAAAAAACATGAGACAGTGTGAAATATTTCACAGGGGGAAAAACTTGACCTGGGAAATAGACTAAGGATAGACAACCTAAGAATTATTAGACTATCTGAAAACCATCACCAAAAAAGGAACTTAGACATCATATTTCAAGAAATTATCAGGGAAAACTTCCCTGAAATGCTGGAACAAGAGTTTAAAATAGCAATTGAAAGAATTCACCAATCACCTCCTGAAAGAAATTGAAAAATGAAACCTCCAGAAATGTTACAGTCAAATTCATGATCTCCAACACCAAGGAAAAATATCCTAGATAGTCAGAAAGAAACAATTCAAATATGACAGAGACACAGTCAGAACCTCATAAGGTTTAGCAGATCCCATGTTAAAGGGATGGAAGACTAGGAATATAATATTCCAGAAAGGAAAACAACTAGGATTACAAACAAGAATTACATACCTAGAAAAAAAAATGAGTACAATGCTTTAGATGACAAAATAGATATTTAATGAAATGGAGGACTTCAAGCATTTGTAATGAAAACATGAGAGCTGAATAGAAAATTTAAGTCAGAAGCATAAAATGGCAAAAAAAAAAGAGAAATCATAGGGTTTTCAATAAAGTTAAGCTATTTACATTCCTTCCTGGGAACATGATGCTTGTAATTCTTTTCTTTTAAAATAATTATATAAATTATTTATTTTCAGTTGTCAACATTCGCTTTCACAAAATTTTGAATTTCAAATTTTCTCCCCATCTCTCCCCTTCTCTCACCTCAGGACAGCATTCACCCCTTCCCCCAATCTGCCCTCCCTTCTATCACGCCCCTTCTACTAACCCCCTCCCTTCTATTTTCCTATAGGGCAAGATAGATATCTATATCCCATTGCCTGTGCATCTTATTTCCTGGTTGCATGAAAAAACAATTTTTAACATTCATTTTTAAAGCTTTGATATCCACATTCTCTCCTGTCCTCCCTCCTCACTTACCCTTATTGAGAAAGCAAGCAATTAAACATGGGTCATAGATGTGTAGCCATGTAAAACACTTCCCTAACAGTCATGTTGCAAAAGACTAAATACATTTATCTCTGTCCTGTCCTGACCTCTATTTCATTGAATGACCATTTTTTTTCCCCAGAAGTATTCTGCTCAGTTATGCTGGGTTAGTAATTCTTTGTTTTAATGCTGCCTCCTTTGACCTCTGAAATATATTCCAAGCCCTCTGATACCTTAGGGTAGAAGCTGCTAAATCTTGTGTTATCCTGACTGTGTTTCCACAATACCTGAAATGTTTCTTTCTGGCTGCCTGTAATATTTTCTCCTTGACCTGTGAACTTTTGAATCTGGCTACAATATTCCTAGGAGTTTTCCTTTTGGGATATCTTTCAGGATGTGATCAATGAATTCATTCCATTTCCATTTTTCCCACTGCCTCTAACATATCAAGGCAGTTTTCCTTCATAATGTCTTGAAAGATGGTGCCTAGGGGCAGAGCCAAGATGGCAGCATATAAGAAGGAAAACTCCATACACTCCTCCCATAATCACCTCAAATGCCTATACAAATGACTAAACAAACTTTAGGGCTGCAGAACCCACAAAGTGACAGAGAGAAATAAATTTCCCACTGAAGGAAGCCTGGCAGGACAGCAGGAAGGGTCCATCAAAGCACCCTGGGAGCTGAGGCCAGCCTGCATGAGCCAGTGGTTTTAGCCTCAGGGTGGCCACAACCAGCTGCAGCTTGAGAGACTTTGGAAGAGTGGATCACCAGCACCTGTGGAGGTTTCCATAATTATCAACCCACAAATGCTAAGGACAAAGTGCAAGGTCAGTGTGGACTTTGGGAGCAGGGGGTCTGGGAGTGTGTTGCAACCTCTGCCCATGGAGGAAGAAGTGGCTGAGGCATGGTGGTCACTGCAATGTGGCTGCTTCAGAGCTCTTGGCCTGCGGATTGTAGGGGGCGAAGAGACCATTCAGGGGGTAATCACTCTTGCTTTAACCTGACTGGATCTGGATCACTGTCTAGAGTGGAGGTCCTGGGGTGTGTGACCAGGTGTCAGACCCAGGGGAGGCTTATGACCGGGCACCAAACTAATAGCTCCAGCAGTTGTGAAAACCCCAGCAATCTGGGAGAAAGCTCTCCTCTCTGGAAGCAGAGTTATACTGTGGCAAAAGCTCAAAAGTCAAGTAATTGAGGTGCAACAAGAGCAAGCAAAGGAAGCAAAGTAAGCACAGCAATCTGACTTTAGAATCATATTTTGGGGATGAAAAGGAACAAAGCATGGAACAGGAGGAAGATAACAAAATCAGAACTCCTGCACCAACACTTCCAAGAAAAAATATAAACTGGTTACAAACCATAGAGGAGCTTAAGAAGGATTTTGAAAACAAAATAAGAGAAGTGGAGGAAAAATTGGGAAGAGAAATGAGAATGATGCAAGAAAATCATGAAAAATGGGTCAACAAGCTGACTGAAGAAAATATCACCTTAAAAATAGTATAATGGCAAAAGAGGTTCAAAAAGTAAATGAAGAGAAGAATGCCTTAAAAAGCCAAATTTGCAAGATGGAAAAAAAGAATCTTAAAAGCTCACTGAAGAGAATCATTCCTTCAGAATTAGATTGGAGCAAATGGAAGCCAGTGACTTTATGAGAAATCAAGATACTATTAAACAGATCTAAACAAATAAGAAAATAGAAGGCAATATGAAAATCTCATTGGAAAAAAAACACTCACCTGGAAAAGAGATCCAGGACATATAATTTTAAAATTATTGTGCTACCTGAAAGTCATGATAAAAAAAAAGAACCTAGAAATCATCCTTCAAGAAATTCTCAGGGAAAATTGCTCTGATGTTTTAGAACCAGAGGGCAAAGTTAAAGAATACACCTATCACCTCTAGAAAAAGATCCAAAAAACAAAACTCCTAGGAATATTATAGCCAGGTTCCAGAGTTATCAGATCAAGGAGAAATTATTCCAAGCAGCCAAGAAGAAACAATTTGAAAATTGTGGAAAAACAATCAGAATAACATAGGATCTGGTAGCTTCTATACTGAGGGATCAAAGGGCTTGGAATATGATATTCCAGAGGTAAAAGGAGCTGGGATTAAAACCAAGAATCACATAGTCAGCCAAACTTATTATCATGTTTCAGGGGAAAATATGATCATCCAATTAAATAGAGGACTTTCAAGCATTCTTGGTGAAAATAAAACAGAGTTGAATAGAAAATGTGACATTCAGATACAAGAAGGAAGAGAAACATGAGAAGGTAAATAGGGAAAAAATCATAATGGAATTATCAAAGTGTTTTCAATAGGAATAGGCATTACCTTTTGTCAAAAGCTTTTTCTGTATCTTTTGAGATAATCATATGATTTCTATTAGTTTTGTTGTTGATATGATCGATTATCCTGATAGTTTTCCTATAATTGAACCATCCTTGCATTCCTGGAATAAATATTACCTGATCAGAATGTATTATTATCATGATATGTTGCTGAAGTATTTTTGCTCATTTTTTATTTAATGTTTTTGCATTCATGAGGGAAACTGGTCTATGCTTTCCTTCCTCTGTTTTAGTTCTTTCTTATATAGGTATCAGTACCATATTTTTATGATAAAAATAATTTAAATGGAATTTATGTTTGTATTTCTTGCTGTTGGGCTTCACTGGAAATGTATAAGAATGATGACTATTTATGTGGGTTTATTTTATATGCTGCAACTTTGCTAAAGTTATTTATTATTGCAAGAAGTTTTTTTTTTTAGTTGATCCTTTGGATTCTCTAAGTATATTATCATATCAACTGCCACAAGTGATAACTTAGTCTTTTCTTTGCCTGCTCTAATTTCTTTTTCCTCTCTTATCGCTAGAGCTAACATTTCTAAAACCAAATTGAAAAACAGGGGTGAAAATGAATATCCTTGTTTCACCCCGATTCGTATTCGATATGCCAACCATTTCTCATTACATATAATATTTGCTGATGGTATTAGATAGATGTGACTTTTTTTTCAAATGCTTTCTTAATATCTGATTTACATCATTCATATCCGCCATATTTTGAGTTGCAAATTTTCTTCCCGTTTTTCCCCTATCCACCACCCCAAAATAGTAGTCCCACAGGATATCCCCTCCACCAATCTGCTCTTTCCTATATTTTCTCCCACACCCCTTTCGACTTTTCCAGTAGGGCATGGTGGATCTCTATGTCCCAATGCCTGTATGTCTTATTTCCCAATTACACATAAAATAGTATTAATAATAGTGCATATATATATATATATATATACATACACACATATGTACACATAAACACACACACACACACACATATATATATACATACACACACACATATATTTAAACATTTGATTTGAAAACTTTGAATTAAAGATTCATTCCCTTCCTCCCTTGTCACGCACACTTACTGGGAAGATAAGCAGTTCAGTATAGGTTGTACATCTGTAGTTAATGCAAAACAATAACATAGTAGATATATTGTAACAGACTGACTATATTTCCCTCCCTCCTATCCCACCTCCCACTTGCTCTATTTTCTACTTTGAACCCATCCCTTTTCAAAAGTGGATGCTTCCAACTTCCCTCCCCCCTCCAGCCTACCCTCTCTTCCATCATACCACTCTCATCCCTTTCCCCCCTACTCTCCTGTAGGATAAGATAACCTATTTAGTGTGTATTTCATTCCCTCCCCAAGCCAAATTCAATGAGAATAAGGTTGACCCATTCCCTTTTGCCTTCCTATTCTTCCCCTCCATTGTAACCATTTTCCCTTGCCTCTTCTTTATGAGATAGTTTACCCCATTCTGTCTCACCCCATCTCCTCTCATGATACTCCTCTCTCCCCTCTTAATTTCACCTTTTAAGTATCATCCCTTCCTGTTAAATTGTTCCTGTGCCCTCTACCTATGTATACCTATAAACATATATACACACATTCACATGTGTATTCATATGCCCACATACCCTCAAAACATATATATATATATATATTCCCTTCAACTATTTATTGTTTTTCCATGTAGGAAAGTTAATAGTTCAACTTCAATAATTTCCTTATCATTTCTTTCCCTGTTTACCTTTTCATGTTTCTCTTGCTTCTTGTATCTGAATGTGAAATTTTCTCTTCAATTCTGGTTTTTTTATCAAGAATGCTTGAAAGTCCTCTATTTCACTGAATTACCATAATTTCCCCTGAAACATGATACTCACTTTTGCTGGGTAGGTGATTCTTGGTTTTAATCCAACTCCTTTGACCTCCAGAATATCATATTCCACACTCTTTGATCCCTCAGTGTAGAAGCTGCCAGATCCTGGGTTATCCTGATTGTGTTTCCACAATATTCAAATTGTTTCTTCCTGGCTGCTTTTAATTTTCTCTCCTTAATCTGGGAATTCTGGAACCTGGCTATAATATTCCTAGGAGTTTTCTTTTTGGGATCTTTTTCAGGAGGTGATCAGTGGATTCTTTCAACTGCTACTTTGCTCTCTGGTTCTAAAACATCAGGGCAGTTTTCTTTGAGAGCTTCCTGGAGGATGATTTCTGGTTTTTATTTTGATCATGGCTTTCAGGTCATCCAATAACTTTTAAATTATTTCTCCTGGACCAATTTTCCAGGTCAGTGGTTTTTCCAATGAGATATTTCACGTTAGCTTCTATTCTTTCATTTGTTTGGATCTGTTTAACAGCATCTTGATTTCTCATAAAGTCATTAGCTTCTATTTGCTCCAATCTAATTCTGAAGCAATGATTCTCCTCAGTGAGCTTTTGAGAATCTTTGTTTTTCCATCTGGAAAATTGGGCTTTTTAAAGCATTCTTCTCCTCATTGCATTTTTGAGCCTCTTTTGCTATTTGAGTTAGTCTGTTTTTTAAGGTATTATTTTCCTCAGTCAGGCTGTTGACTCTCATTTCATAATTTTCTCACATGGTTCTCATTTCTCTTCCCAATTTTTCCTCCACTTCTTTTATCTGCTTCTTAAGGTCCTCTATGGACTGTAACCAGCTCATATTTTCCTTTGAAGCTTTTGGTGCAGGAGTTCTTACTTCACTGTCTTCCTCCTCTTACATGCTTTGTTCCTTTTTGTCCCCAAAATAAGAGTGTAATGTTGGAATCTTCTGTCTGCTTTGTTTCCTTTGCCTGGTCATGTTGCCGCTCAGTCACTTGACCCCTGGGCTTTTTGCCACAGTAGGACTCTGCCACCAGATATGGGAGCTTTTGTCTCAAAATCTGGGGTTTTCTCAGCTGCTGGAGGTATTAAACTGGAGCCTTCTCTGAGGACTCCACATGCTCTGGCAAATGGGACACCCACCCCAGGACCTCCAACCTAGACTGCAATGAAGATCCAAGCAGATTGAAGCAAGAGTGAATACTCCTCAGACTTGTTTCTTTGTCCCCCTATAATCTGCAGGCCAGGAGCTGAAGCTGCCATGTGGCGCTGGCTGGTTGTGCTGGGCATCTCATGGGCTTCCTGCCCCGGGGGCAAAAACTGAGGCATTCCCACTTAATGGGTCCCAAAGTCCAGAGTGCACTGACCTCTCACTTTTTCCTTCGCATCGATGTGTTGATAATTCTGGAAATAGCCACAGCTGCTGCTGATCTGCAGTCCCTCTGGCCAGCGGCTGGTCAGGCCTGCCGTGGGGCTAAAACCTCCAGCTGGTGTGCCTGAGCTTGGCTCCCCGAGCACTTTGCTGGATGATTCCTGCTGGCCTTCCAGGCTGTCCTCTGTGGGAGGTTAGCTTCTCTCTTTCATTTTGTGGGTTCTGCAGCTTCAAAGTTTGTTCAGAGTCCCCTTTTTACATTGATTGGAGAAGGTGGAAGCTGGTGCCACTCCGAAGTTGTGCTTCTACTGCTACTTATTTTTTAAGGAAGACTCAATTTATTCTTATGCTTTTAAAAGTGTTTTCAATAGGAATAGGCATTACCTTTTGTCAAAAGCTTTT
>NW_027186473.1:35580183-35661803 GCF_028583685.1 Petaurus breviceps papuanus
ATAGCCCCACTATTTGTCACAGGATTGTGGCTGAACAGTTGGATGAATTAAAGCTACCTGGTGTACAGCTTACCCACTACATTGATGATATCATGATACAGGGAAAAGATGCGAAAGTAGTGGAAAGGAGTTTGACCCTTCTAATTGAGCATATGAAAAGTAAAGGGTGGGAAATTAACCCTGCAAAGGTTCAAGGACCAGCTCAGAATGTGAAGTTTTTGGGTATACAATGGAACAAGGGGCTAAGGGAGATTCTTCCTCATGCCTGACAAAAGATTCAGGATTTTCCTACCCCTACCAATAAGAAGGAGGCCCAAAAGTTCATAGGATTGTTTGGATACTGGAGGCACCACATTCCACATTTGGGACAGATTTTAAAACCTTTATATAGAGTCACACGGAAGAAATATGAATTCGATTGGGGACTTGAGCAGAGTAAATCTTTTGAAGAAGCCAAGGCTGCCATACAATTGGCCCTAGATTTGTGGCCCATGCAAAATGGTCCAGTGGAATTGCAAGTGACTGTACAAGATGATTATGCAAACTGGAGCTTATGGCAAAAACAACAAAGCCGAAATGTACCTTTGGGATTTTGGTGTAGGAAACTCCCTTCATCTGGAGTCCAGTACACACCTTTTGAAAAGCAGTTGTTAGCTGCATATTGGGCTTTGGTGGAGACTGAACAACTGACTGTGGGCCATGAAGTGATATTAAGACCTGGAATCCCAATTATGACCTGGGTAATGAGTACCCCAGCTTCTCACAGAATTGGACATGCCCAAGAGGCTAGTATAATCAAATGGAAGTGGTATATTCAAAATAGAGCGAAAACAGGCAAAAGCGGAGTCTCTGCTCTGCATGAATCTATAGCAAACATAGAAATTGAGAGGGATGACACACCCCCTGAGCCAAAGCAACAGTTGGTAAAGTCCACTGTAAAATGGAATGAGGGATATGATGTATTAACTGAGGAACAAAAGAGACATGCATGGTTTACTGATGGGACAGCAAAATATTTGGGGCAAAAAAGACATTGGAAAGCAGTGGCCTATAACCCATGTACTAGAAGGACTTTGGAAAGTACTGGGATAGGTGCAAGTAGCCAATATGCTGAACTTATGGCAGTATATCAAGCCATCAAAATAGAACAAGGAGGACAGTGTCATATATTCACTGATTCATGGGCGGTAGCTAATGGGTTAGCTACATGGATGCCCATGTGGAAAAATGAAAATTGGGAAATTCATGGTAAACAAGTCTGGGGCAAAGAATTATGGGAAGATATCTGGAACATGTCTTTGGTCACTGACTTGTCAGTTTTTCATGTAGATGCTCACGTGGCCCCCACCACACCAGAACGTGAGTACAATGCTCATGCTGATCGACTGGCAAAGATTCCTACTGAACGTATTGTTCCTACTTTGACAACAACTGATGATCCGGTATAAGCAAAATGGGTCCACCAAACAGCAGGCCATTTGGGGGTCCAGGCCACACACCAGTGGGCACAAGATCAAGGTATTAGTATCTCTCATTCACTGTTAAAACAGATAGCAGAAGAATGTCATATATGTCAATTGGAAAAGGAGCGAACTGTTCCTCAGGTAGTAACTGGAGAGATAGCAAGAGGAAAAGTCCCAGCCCAAATCTGGCAAATAGATTATATTGGTCCACTACCACTGGATAAAGGATGCAGATTTATATGGACTTGTGTTGATACCTATTCAGGTGTACTAGTAGCTTGTCCTTATAAGAATGCAACCCAGAAAAACACTTGTAAAACCCTAGATCTCATAAGTCTATATTATGGAACCCCAATGCAGATTCAAAGTGACAATGGGTCACATTTCAAAGGCAATGAAATGAAGAAGTATTGTATACTAAACAATATAGAATGGATATATCATATTCCATATTATCCAGAAGCATCTGGGTTAATTGAAAGAATGAATGGATTACTGAAAGAACAGTTGAGGAAGTTAAGTTCCAATAATTCATATCAACATTGGAAGGATAATTTGTTCATGGCTTTGCGTAATTTGAATAATAGACCATTGGGAGGAAGTACACCTCTAGCCAGAATGATGACCCCCAATCTGCAAATTAGAAAACAACAAACACACAAGATCCCAAATATTGAGTATTGGACCTTGAGGCCAGATGTCCCAGCACCGTACCCAGGACCACCTGGTTCGGTGGGGTATGATTTACATTGTTTAGAGGACTTTTGGTTGGACAGGAAAGAAGTAAGAAAAATTTCCACTGGGATATGCATAAGAATCCCTAAAAATCACTTTGGACAGATTTTACCCAAATCAGGATTAGCAGCTCAAGGAATACATGTATTGGCTGGAGTAATAGATTCTAATTATCAAGGAGAAATTGTTGTAACATTCCAGAATTTAGGTGAGGGGCCCATACAGATTCACAAGAATGATAGGATAGTTCAAGTGATTATCGTTCCTTGTAAAACAATGCCACTTGTAAAAACTGACCCTCCTTCCAAAATAATTGTCACAGGAACTGAAGGATTTGGTTCTACTGATAGAATAAAATCAGGAGCTAAAGTATGGGTAAAACGGAAGCCAGATGATGTTCCAAAGGCTGCAGAGATTATAGCATATGGGAAGGATAACACTGTAACTATTTTTTATTCTGGAGAAGATGATTACAAAATTGTACCCTTAAATCATTTATTCTACCGTGAGTGAGGCTACAATAATCTGGTTATTGTCTCTTTGCTTCTTCTTGATTTTTTGTTTGTTCACCTTGTTTGTTAGATTTGTTTCCACAGTCTTGGTACCCTCCATCTGTAGATGCCTGATAGCTTAAGCTGGATGTCACCCCCTGTCTGCAACTGTGATGTGTCACCCTTGGACCTGGCATCAAGCGTATTAAGAACTGACCTCTCAAATGGGACCTCTAAGGACAGGGACAGCTCTACATCCGATTTCAGCAGCAAGTAGCCATAGAAGAAGAGATCTTCACCCCTTACCACAAGATTTTGGCGCCCCATTTGTTTGGGGTGGGGGGAATGATGGGGAGCTTGTGCTCAAGCCCCACCCTAAAATATGGTTTTTTGTGTTTATTGTGTGCTATTCTTGTTATATTGTTGTGAAATTTTGTTGACACCAGTTATTCCTACTGTATTTTTGCCAAGTAAGGGACATGAAAGATCTTGGGGCCGAATGTAAGGGTTATGGGATTTAAAGATCTCCCATGCCCCATGGACGTGCTGACATAGCAGAGCAAGAAAAAAAAAAAAAACGCGCTAACTGGCAGTTGGGTGTTGAGGCGTGTTGGCTTTTTTTTTTTTTTTTTTGAGTTAGGACTCCAGCTGAGCACTGCCAGCAGCCGGAGCTGCTGGCAGCAGGACTTTCTGCTAAGGACTGCCAGGGGCCAGAGCTGCTGGGAGCGCTCTTCCAGGACGCTGGGTGGTTGCTGTGAGTGGGGAGAGGAGGACCTTTGCCTGAGGTAGCCTGTTCTGTTTTAAAGGCTTGAAAATGTGGGTGCTTTCTACTTTATCTACCTGTGCCAATGTCATAACTACTCTGATGGCTTTCACTTTCTGGTTTTGGGACTCAGTCTTTTGGTATCTTAATAAATTTTCTAGTTTATTTCCCCAAATGGCAAACCTGACGTATTTTGTGATGGATAATTATATCAGCATATTTGTAATCTCTATAGGCATTGTGAATATGGCATTGCTGATACAGTTCCATATTCTTTCCCTTCTTCCCTCCTCACCCTCCTTCCCCCCGGGAAGACAAGCAATTCGATACAGGTTGTACATGTATAGTTATGCAAAATATTTCCATAGAAGTTATATTGTGAAAGATTAACTATATTTCCCTCCATCCTATCTCACCCCAATTCATTCCATTTTATCCTTTGACCCTGTACCTTTTAAAAAGTGTTTGCTTCTAACTACCCTCTCCCTCAATCTGCCCTCCCTTCTATCATCCCCTCTCTTATCACCTTCCCCTTAATTTCCTGTAGGGTAAGATACCCAACTGATTGTGTATTTAATTCCCTTCTTAAGCCAAATTCAATGAGACTGAGGTTGACTCATTCACTTTCACCTTCTTTCTCTTCCTTTCCATTGTAACAGTTTTCTCTCACTTCTTTTGTGTGAGATAATTAACCCTATTCTATCTCTCCCTTTCTCTTTCTCCCAATATATTCCCCTGTTACCTCTTAATTTTATTTTTTTAGATAGCATCCTTTCTTATTCAACTCATCCTGTGCCCTCTGTCTATTTATCCATATACACAAATACACATAAATATATATTCTTTCAGCTATCCTCATACTGAGAAAAGTCTCATGAGTTAAAATTATTTTTTTCATGTAGGAATGTAAATAGTTCAACTTTAATAAATTCCTTATGATTTATTTTTCCTGTTTACTTTCTCATGCTTCTCTTACTTCTTGTATTTGAAAATCAGATTTTCTTTTCAGTTTTGGTCTTTTCATAAAGAATGCTTGAAAGTTCTCTATTTCATTGAATGTCCAATATACCCAAGAAATATTATACTCAGTATTTCTGGGTAAATGATTCTTAGTTTTATACTAGCTCCTTTGACCTCCAGAATATCATATTCCATGCCCTTTGATCCCTTAATGTGGAAGCTGACAGATCTTGAGTTGTCCTGATTATATTTCTACAATACTCAAATTGTTTCTTCCTGAATGCTTGAAATATTTCTCTTTGACCTAGGAACTTTGGAATTTGGCTATACTATTCTTAGGAGTTTTCTTTTGGGGATCTTTTTCAAGAGGTGATCATGAGTACTTTCAATTTCTATTTTACCCTCTGGTTCTAGAATATCAGGGCAATTTTCCTTGAGAATTTCTTGAAAGATAATGTCTAGGTTCTTTTTTTGATTATACCTTTCAGGTAGGCCAATAATTTTAAATTATATCCCTGGATCTATTTTCCAGGTCAGTGGTTTTTCCAATGAGATGTTTTACATTGCCTTCCATTTTTTCATTTGTTTGGATCTCTTTTATAGTATCGTGATTTCTCATAAAATCATTACCTTCCAATTGTTCTAGTCTAATTTTGAAGGAATTATTCTCTTCACTGAGTTTTTAAATTCATTTTCCATGTGGCCAATTCTACTTTTAAGGCATTTTTTTCTTTATTGGCTTTTTGGGACTCTTTTTCTATTTGAGCTAGTCTATTTTTAAGGTGTTATTTTCTTCAGTATTTTGGGGATCTCCTTTAGCAGGCTGTTGACTCACTTTTCATGATTTCTTGCATCATTCTCATTTTTCTTCCCAGTTTTTCTTCTACTTCTTTTACTTCATTTTCAAAAACCTTCTTGAGCTCCTCCAAGGCCTGTGACAAGTTCATATTTTTCTTGGGGGCTTTTGATGCAGGAGTATTGATTTTGTTTTCTTCTGGTTCTATGTTTTGATGCTCTTTGTCCGTAAAAAAAGATTATATTGCCTGATTATACTTCCCCTGTTTGCTCATCTTGCCAGCCAATTAGTTGATGATTGAGCTCTTTGCCATGGGAGAACTCTACTTTCCTAGTGGAGAGTGCTGTGTCCCAAATTTTGGGGGTTTTGCACAGCTGTTGTCAGAGGTGTTTTTTTTCCCCCAGGCACTTGCCTCAGCACTGTCAGGAATACTTTGTCTCCACAGCCTCAACAAGCTCTGCCACACCAATGCTTCTCACCCCAGTACCACCACCCAAGACTCCAACCCAGATCCAAGCAGGGCAAAGCAAGAGGATCCTTCCTCAGTGAAAGCAGAGAGATTCCTGCAAATGCCCTCTGGACAGTCATTTAGTCCTTCTATGGACTGTAAGCCAGGAGGTAGAAGCAGCAGCAGTGGCAGCAATTACAGCCACCCTCACCTCTGCTGCCCTGGGGGCAGGAGCCAAATTGTGCTTTTCTCTCACCCAACATCAACAGGGCTCCCCATCATCCTTTTTCAACCTTTTACTTTCTCTTAGGCATTTATGGGTCGAAATATCTGGAAACTGCCACAGCTGCCAGTGATTCACTCTCCTGAAGTCCTGCAAGTCTGTGCTGTGGGTCAGGGCAACCCTGGTTCTGGACTCATAGGGCTCACACAGGACTGTGTTTTGCTCCCAGGTCAGTGCAAAAGATCCTTCCTGTCAATCTGCCGTGCTGTCTTTAGTGGGAGCTTTGTTTCTCTCTGTCATTTGTGGGCTCTATAGCTCTAAAATTTGTTTAGTGTCATTTTTTATGTAGGTATTGTAGGTTGTTTGAGAGGAAGCTCAAGCAATTTCCTGCATTTACTCCACCATCTAGGCTCTGTCCTCTCCGTTTTTTCCTGGTTTTTAAAGTAGATCTCTGCTTCTGGGGCAGTTATTGGTTTTTGTTATTAGTTATTGGTTTTTGGTTATTGGTTTTGCATGCTCTGGCCTCTGAGTAACTGGACTGAGGTAAATTCTAGTACTTTTGGCATTTCTCCATGGTTACACTGAAGCTCATATTGTGAAATGTGGGGGAGGGGTGGCCTGGCCACTTCAGGTTTCTGTCTCTGTGCCCCTGGTCTAGAGCTCAGGCATGCTTAGCTGCTGGTGGGTGGGTAACACTGGTGTCTGTTGATTCCCCTAGTTGCAAGAAGGCACAGCTGGGGTTCTGGTGTTAGTGCTTGCTGATTCCTCCACACTGGGCTTCAGGATCTTCTGGTGATTGGCTGAGATGGTGTTTCTTGGGACTTCTCCCATCCTGCCCTTTAGCCTCAGCACAGTCACAGACATACCCTTCCTCTAGATCTCACAAGCCTGTTGCTGATTCCATTATTTCAGGATTTTACATTGGGGCAATATTCTTGTGTTTTTAAGGCTCAAAGTGGGGAATGAGAGTTTCTAAGGTTTACTCTGCCATCTTGGTTCCTGGAAGTTCAGATAGGTGATTTTTAAACATCTAGGTTGTGATCTGCTAGCTCCAGGACTAGCTGTTGCCACTGCCATAAGTCCTACTTTTGTCTCTTACCCAGATCCACCAGACCTCTGCCCTATGATGAAAGGTTTGGAAATAGCCATTTTGGTGGGTGAATCAGTATGCCTAGCTTGCTCCAGTTCCACCATAGTTGAGTTTGTGCTGGTGCAGCCCACATACTCTCTGTACTGTGCTATGCACTACCCCCTGCTTTGCTCAACAAATACTAGCTGAGGATTTTCCATGCTATTGACCTGGGCTGGAAATCTGCCACACTCTGTCTACAAGTGGATTATGCCACTCTAAAATTTGTTCACATTCACTTTTTAGACATAACTGAAGAAATTTATGGGTGAGCTCAGATGAGTCTCTGCTTTTACTTCTCCATGTTGGCCCCAACAGAATTTTTAGCCAAGAACAAGTCAATATTTTTCTTTTTGTTCAGCTCAGAGCACCTTAAGAGGTCAAAAAGGGAGATTAGTAGACATTTGAGTGGGTGGTGGCTTACAGGAAAGTTTGCTGGAAGTTGCACTTTTTGTTGGTGTTGGCTAACTATAGAAACTTAGAACAGTTTTGTGGGGAGAAGTTACTGTTTGCGTCCTCTGGGATGGTAAATGAACTGCCTACTTTAGTAGGAAGAGATCCCTGTGGATACCTGTTCTAGTCTTTGGTATATTATAAGATGCAATTTGTTAGCTTCATTGCCCATTACCCTGTTACAGCTTTCAGTCTCAGAGCAAAGAGCCATGGTCACAGTCAGGAGTGAACAAGGCACTGTAATGGGAATGCAGATTTGGAAGATCTTCCCTGCCCCTAGGCTAAAGTGCACCTGGAGCCTGGGGTGGGAGGTTTGTTTTTCAGTAGATACTTCTTGATTGGCCAGTGAGTCAATAAGGTTGTTACATTGTCTGAGCCAGGAGAAGGCTATATAAGCCCTGATGTGTAGCTTTGTTTTGGGGGCTCACTTTGAGAAGTGTTTTGTGATTTGATATGGATTCTGAGAAGCCGTTTTCCAGAGTCCCACCCCGGCTTTGAAAAACCCAGATGTTGATTGGGTATGGATGTAATGGCTGGACAGTTTGGAAAGCTGTCTACTTGATCTGTTTCTCTCTTGATAATTCTGCCTGTATACTTTGAAGTTCAGGGTGCTGACCTTTTTCCCCTGAACAAGGTAAACGATATATGTCTGACTGATTAAAGTAAGCTTGTTAACCCATTTTGAGTTGCTTTCCTTTATCAAAGCAGATCCAAGAACCTGTATTGGCAGCAAACCCTGAGGACGCTTGGGGTGCTTGCTGCTACAAAATGGCGTCACGAACAGGATCTGCAGAGTAAAAGGAAAGTATGGGGACTGGGATAATTGTTTGTTTCCCAGTTGTGGTAGCTGTGACTCTGTGGAGCTGTGGAGCAGGAGAGAAGAATGGCCTGCATGTGGATTTCGCTGAGCTGAGAGCAGGAATGGTGAGCTGCCTGCATCAGGACCTGGGCAGAAGCCAGGAGCGGCTGCCGCCTGCGGGAGGAGAAGGAGCCCAGGAGTTCAGAATTCAGCCACAGGAAAAGATAAGAACTGAGCAATAAAGCAGGGGCACTGAATGTGTTTCCGTGCTGCATCCCACAGTTTGGGACCCAGGGGGAGGATGGACTTGTGACTATGGTGGGTGGGATGAAGTGCCTTGGATCCCCAGGGACCCCACCTTGTTGGTTTTGTTGCCCAGCCCCCTCTCTGTACTTGGAAGCAGGGGCTGGAGCTGTGTGAGGGGAAGGACACTGCCCCCTTCCCCCCCCAGAGAACTTTATTTGAACTCTTGTTTTGAACTGAAGTGATAATGCTATGTCCTTTGTGTTTGTTTAAGGCCCAGTGGCCACTTTGGTAATTTTAGTTATGTACCTTGAAAATGTGACCAAAGAGATGTTTAGTGCTAATTCAAAAGTAAATTGTCTATGCTATGGGCATGAAAGATCTTGGGGCCAAATGTAATGGGAATGCAAATTTGGAAGATCTTCCCTGCCCCTAGGCTAAAGTGCACCTGGAGCCTGGGGTGGGAGGCTTGTTTTTCAGTAGATACTTCTTGATTGGCCAGTGAGTCAATAAGGTTGTTACATTGTCTGAGCCAGGAAAAGGCTATATAAGTCCTAATGTGTAGCTTTGTTTTGGGGGCTCACTTTGAGAAGTGTTTTGTGATTTGATATGGATTCTGGGAAGCCGTTGTCCGGAGCCCCACCCTGGCTTTGAAAAACCCAGATGTTGATTGGGTATGGATGTAATGGCTGGACAGTTTGGAAAGCTGTCTACTTGATCTGTTTCTGTCTTGATAATTCTGCCTGTATACTTTGAAGTTCGGGGTGCTGACCTTTTTCCCCTGAACAAGGTAAACGATATATGTCTGATTGAAGTAAGCTTGTTAACCCATTTTGAGTTGCTTTCCTTTATCAAAGCAGCTCCAAGAACCTGTATTGGCAGCAAACCCTGAGGACACTTAGGGTGCTTGCTGCTACAGGCACCTACCTGAGTAATGAACAGAGTACAGGCCAGAATTGCAGTGACCAAACCTTTCCAAAGATCACACCATTTTGTAGGAGCCAAGAGATTATAGTCCTTCAAATTGAGCTGTGAATGCAAAGCATAATAGAAGTTCAGACTAGTCATTGCCTCTTCCCCATATGTGAGTAGGGTCCAACTCTAATATAATAAACAAAGTCAAGAAGTAGGTTAGAAAATATAAGAAAATAACAATACAAATAACTCTACAGTGGAAAGCTACTGTGGTTAGAAGAAAGTTCAGGAAATAAATTCAGAAAACAGAACACTGTACGTTTCTACAAGCAAAGCCTCAAAGTAAAAATGAAGAGTAGACACAAGTCTAATAAGAATTCCTAGAAACCCTAAAGAATGATTAAAAAAATCAAAGAAAAGCTATGGAAGATACAAGAGGAACAAAAAGAAAATATTGCAAAAAATATTTTTAAAAATGATATCTCTGTTTTGCAAGAAGTTTGGCAGCTGTTACCTGTCACTCCATAATTTTGATTCTATCATCCCTTCTTATTGTTAAATGTACTGCTGTTTTTAGGTTTGGAAATTCAATCATTCACACCATACATGCTTTTCACTAATATTTTCTCTTTCAAATATCTCTTTCATTCTCATCACTCTTTCATTCCTACTATCATGAGATAATTTAGACTTTTACTGTATCTGATAATTATTTTTCTCCCCAACCTTGATCTCTCCTTTAATTCCACTGTCAGGTTCATCTCCACAAATGCATAGATTTAGACACATACCTGCCATCCCCTTCTGTGCTACTACAACATTTATATGAGCCTCCAATATAAATGAGATAATTTTTAAACTTCTAAGCTGATACATTGGGCACTCCCAGAAATCACTGAACTGCTCATAACCCTTATTTTATCTTTTTTTCTCTTTATGATTAAGTCTCTGATTTTATCAACATGGGGAAATTCTCTACTAATACAGATCAGGAGTTATTTCTATAAATTTTAATCTTACAGAGTTGCATGAAACACAGAAATATTAAGGGACTTGCTTTGGGTCTTGCAGCTAGTATTGTCAGAGGGGTAGCTTGGACTTAGAAAGTCCTGATTACAAAGTCGATCTTATATCCACTGTCATATGGCTTCTCTCATTTCCTCTCTTGTATAAAAATGATATAAATTATGCTAGATAAAGTTTCTGTCTTTTGTTAGGCTACATTAAATCTTAAATAATGTTCTCTTGTTTATTTAGATGATATTTTTCAGAAAGAATATATGGTTAATATTTGCATTAATTAACATTTTAAATTGTAGGAATGTTTTATTTTGAGTTATGTGGAAAAAAGTTAAATAAAAATTGAATATCTTCCAGGCTTAATGATTATATCTGACTTATATGAATTTCTGATAATACATGATCAGTTAAAACCTTTGTTTTGTCTTTTTCATTTTATATTTTTGGAAAATCAAAAGTACCTATTAGAATTACTCTATTTCTGAAAAAAAAATACATGGATAATTAGAATACAGTTTTAAACTTTAAAGATGTAGATATTTACATAATGCGAATATATTCATTATCAGTTACCTCGATATAGAATATATAGACATAAAGAGAATAGAAGAGATAGAAATTGATAGCCATCTAAAACCTAGCCAGGTCTCCACCAAACTGAAAAAGAAGAGTCAAGGGAGAAATGAAGAAAATTACCATTTCTCTCTTCTGCTGGAAAAGAGAGCCTTTCTAAGCTCTATAGAGTAGCTTTCTAGGCTTTCTGGACAATAGGAGTGAGGAACAAGGTCTCAGAAGATCTGAGCAAGTTTAATTAGTGGAAAATAGATGAAAGATCTTATACTATATATGCCATTATTTTATTTAGGTATCTGTAAGGGCACTACCATACTTCTTGCATCTCAAGGCCTGAGGGGCAGTACAGGTGTCACTTCAACTCCTTTTCAAGTTTAGCAAAAAAGTCTTCTTTTTGTTTAACAAAAGCAAGCTACTACTTTATTATTGTCACAAGATTGATCAGATTTATTTATGATTTATTTATTTAAACATCTTTAAGTGTGCTATCTTGTTCAGTGGAGAAAGACTTAGTCATTGAAATTTTCTGTTTTGAACTTCTAGAAGGAAAGTTCAACATCAAAAATTCTTGTGAAATTGATAAGGGCCTTGAAATAAGTATGCCCCTAGCACCAGGAGTGGTTGACTATGATCCCTTATTCTTTGTTATTCCCCAGTCTCCACAAAAGTACTTCTGTTCTCATCTAACTCTTTGGATTTGATATCCTCCTCTTTACTACTTCCTTCACTTCCTGATAAGCCTTTATCTACTCAGAAACTGCAGTGGCATAAGACTGGATAAGGGCAGCTGAGATTCAATTCAGGAGCACCCAATGATCCTTTAGTTTAACATTAAGGTAACAAACCCAATGACTGTTAATGTGAATCTATCAAAGGTTATGGGAATGGGAACAATATGCCATTTTTAACCCTAGGGAAGAAAAACAGTGTTGAGAATAATGGCTATGAAAGTAATTTGAAATAACAGAGGGACCATTGGAGTAGGAGTCAGGAGCAATAGTCCTGATCCTGCTTTGAACTACTTAAATTTCCCTGAGCAAGATGTTTGCCCTTTCTTGGTCTCATTATTCATGTGGAAAATTGTTAATACGACCACTAGCATCACCTTGAGCTCCAGAATTTTGTAATTCTCTTTTCCTGGGACCAGCATTTATATATCTCATTTTTATGGCATGTAACAGAAATAATATTTTATAGTTTGGTTGTTGGATTCCCAATTTAGCCTACAAAAAAGTTCATTGAATTCATAATGGAAAAAAATGACTAATGCATTAAAATGACTAGTACATTGTCTTAGCTGAAAAGATATATATGTACATACACATATAAATATATTTATATATAAATATATGTATATATATACATATGTGTATATGTGTGTGTATATACATATGTGTGTGTGTGTGTGTGTATTTATAAAAGTTCTTATCCATGGGCCTATCCTTGATTGTGGAGGCAGATGAGTATTAGAGCCACACTCCCAGAGAAGTTAAATTGCCATGTCTATAGAAATTTCTCATTAGCATTTTTACTCCCCATTATCTAACCAGTTGATGATTCTCTTCTGATTTCTACTTGTTAAGGGCCAACTCCAGTCAGGAAGGTAGAAGAGGCTTTTTGCATCTGCTCCAAGGCCAACCAAATGCTGGCTCACCATTCTCCATGACATGCAGGGAACAGAGCACCCTGAATTCTTACTCACCCTGATAGTAGTGAAGCAAAGGGAACTAAGTACAAGGGAGTATACACCCTGTTCAGTGTGAAACAGGAACACTGGATAAAGAATGGCCATGATAGCCTTCAAGATTTGTCTGACATCATCTTCCTGACATCATGAAACTAAACAAAACAGTAATGGAAAACATAGTGACTGATAGTTACCTTCTTTGTCTCATTGCTCTGTAAAAAACCTTGCTCATTGTGTCAATAAATGGAGTCTGGAGTTCTATCCTGAACTTCCCACCAGGCCTGGTTTATCTCACATCTCTTCTCACATCTGATGCTGGCTTCAGGTGGCCCCCGACATCTTCTTATTCCAGATATACATAATTTATTGTTCTTTTTCTTTAAGGTTCTTTATAGGGTTGAAAGTAGTAAGGGTGGGATTCTTAATCTCCCAGAACATAAGGATATGATATAAAACTATGAGTTGGAGTTGAAAGGAACTTCAGCTCATTTGTTTGTTTTATACATGAAGAAACTGCAGTTGAGAGTGATAACATGACAGTGCGGTGATATTATGGAAATATCACCAGGTTTAGAACTGATGTACTTGAATTTAAATCTTATCACTTCTAATTATTATCTTTGTGAATTTAAAGAGGAATCTTTCCTCCTCTGTAAAAAAAAAGAAGTGTTGGAGACTAAATAATATCTACAATATCTTCTAACTCAATTTCTGGTAATGGCAAATTCCTTGTGTTCTTCAGAGTGCAATATCCTGTACCCTATTTGAAAAATCATACAGAAACCCTACCTTCTCCTTTACAGTAATCTAAAAAAAAGAGTACATCTTATCAGAATAGAACTAACCTGTTTTCAGGTGAACATTATTTCCACTAAACAATAGAACTATAATTATATTATGCTTATGACTGCTTTCATAGTTGAACCCATATTTCCTAGGAGGAAATGAGGAATAATGACCAAAACCTCTCTGACAATTTCTGATACTGGGGTAGGATTCAACTGAGATTTTTACATTTTTAACATTCTTCTTTGGGTAGAATTAAAGCCTCAGGGCACTGCCTTTTGCAGAACTGACTCAATCGCCCTCTGTGCTAACACCAAACTGCTTCTTATTTTTTAAAAGTATTATTGCACAGAAAATGTGCATCATACTCAGCATATATAACTCTTTCTATAGGAAAATCACAACAAGCTGTGAACAACTTGCTCTGAGCACACTGTTGGATTGCATTTGCATTTACAGAAATTTCTGTCATTTTTTGCATATGTTTAAAAAAATCTTACAATCTAACTCATTGTATTGCATTTACTAAGCATTTAATTGAATTGTTTACCTAATATTTCAAATACCAGTTCTCTTACCACTTTTCCAAAAGTAGAATGGACTGTTTGGAGAGGTGATGGGCATCCCCTTGTTTCAAGTCTTTTATCAAAGGATAGATTTCCACTGGTAAGGAATATAGCGGAGGTGGTCTTTTTTTGAGTATTCATTGGACTAAGTCCTTTCTTTTCTTATTGAAATCTCTAAATCTGTAATTAATTTGTCATCTTGAGTAAGATACTTTTCTTCTTTAAATGATTATCGGTTTCTTCAATTGTAAAATGTGTTTTGGGATCATGAAGAAGAAAGCGTATCTAAAATTCCAAATCATATGACTTTTACTAAAATGAACTTTATTAAAAAGGGAACAATCGAAACTCAGGTTATAAAATGTCATGTAGAAATTGGCACACATTAAATATTTGTTAAATATTGTATTGCATAAGTAAGAAAATTATCTTAATAGCACTCATATTTGTGGGGAATGCTACAAGAAAATTTTTGTTAAATCAATAGCAGTGGGGGGAAATTGAAATAGATGCAATGTACTGTAGTGAAAAGAACACTCTTTAGAATGACAGGTTCTGCATTTTTAATAAGCTTTCTACTACTTAGGCAAATAACTTCATCTTTCAATCTTATTTTCCTCAATATAAAATGAAATTGTTTGACTATTTGAATTTTAATATTTCTTCCAAATCAAATCTCTAGAATTCTAACCATATGTATATTACTCATAACATGCCATGATGATATAAGAGAAATTAATTGACCATTATGTCAGGTGTAAATAGATTTTATGGCCATTGGCAAATGAATTTGAATGAAAAGTAAAGAGGAAATGGGGAAGTCAGGCTATATTGCAGTGGGGAAATTGCTCAGAACTTTCAAAATTCCTAAACTGTTCATTTTTGCTAAACTCAATGCTTTAACTGCAATTTGCTCCCAATGAAACTATTTGGCTACAAATTCAGAAAAAACAGAATTTTGAAAGAATCAAAATTACAAATAACCCAAAGGGTAAGAACATAATAGGGATAAGCAGAGTGAAGCATAATCCCAATGATAATTTATATGAGAAAAGGCATAAGACATATTACCATGGCTGGCTTTGAAATAGATTTGCCAGTCTTATAATAAGCATCAGAAGCAGCCAGTGAACAGCAACTGAAATATTTAAAGACATCCACTGGAAAGGTAAGTAATTCTTCTGAAAGAATGAGAAAATAAATGGACAAGAATTCCACTGGATAAAGACTAGAGAGTTTGTGATCTTCATTAATGACAGGGGAACCTACAGCTATTGTATGAAATTTCTGATTTGCCTAAGTAACAAAGTAAAAGAGAAAATATTTCAAAAATCTGTTATTTTCCCAGCATGGTGATTCTTTCTACTGACCCTAACTGTGATCCTTTTGAACATAGTTGAAAAGCTCCAAGAATTGTTCAATCTCTGTCTCTGTCTCTCTCTGTTTCTATCTGTCTCTCTATGTCTCTGTCTCTCTCAGTGTCTCTGTCTGTCGGTCTATCTGTCTGTCTGTCACACACACACACACACACACACACACACACACACACTTTTGCATCTGGAATGATTATATTTTTGTCAATAGCTGCAGGATAAAGTTTTCTCAGGCCAAAGGCAGCTTTCACCTATTTTAGCCAAACCAAAAATTAGGAGTTTTATGCAAGCTATAGCTAGGGCTTTGTCCCAGGACACTACCATTTGAAAGTTTGTTAATTGTTCCTCATATTGTTTTCACCTAATAGATTACAAAGTCCACATAATTTTTTTCTGAGCATACTTCTGTAACTTAGTGCTAATGTTTCTAGTCATGTCATGGCTTTATCATCTTGGTTTTACATGAAACTTTTCATGTGATTGATTTTCTGAATTCTCAGAAATACATTGAAAGATGACATTGGTTGATCTTTATAATTCCTCAGAGCTATAACATATTTCTATGTTATTTTTAAGTTTACTTCCTTGAAACAAGTCTTATTTCTATAACCTGTCTTCTTTCTCCTCAACACTGTCTTAAGGGGAAAAGTTTTAGATTTCATTTTTCTTTGCTCTCACTCTCTTTTCAGCCTCTGTCTCTGTTTCTTTCTCTATAGTTTGATGAGCTCTTAATTTTCAAGAAGTTAAGCCATTTGAATATTTATAATAAAAGGAGAGCTCTTTCTTAACCTTTTACCAAGAATATTCAAAATCGAACTTCTTTACTGAAATTCAGCAGCATTTTGACAGGTCAGTTACAATTTTTATTTGTATCATGAGTTCACAAGCCAAATTCAATGAAGAATTGCAAAGGATTTCTCAAGTGAGTAAAAAAAGGAAAAAGAAAAGAAAAGTAAACCACATATCAGAGAAAAATACATTTAAACCTTATATTATTTTTATTTGCTAGGCATTTGTGGTCATAATGCAATATCACCAACTTCAAATATTCTTATTTCTTTAGTCACTAATTTATAGAAACAACATAAAACTTATAGCCTGTTTCCAATGGGAGTTTGGGTCTTGTGTATTCTAAATTCCCTAAAGAAATTTTCTAGAATTGATATTGCTCATTAAGTATCCAGTGGTACTTTGACTTGAAATGGATAAAGAAAAAAATGTCATCTGGGGACAAAATGAATAGGAAAAAAAATTTTAGATACTATAGAATTTACTTTTAAAACAACATTATCATATTGACACTGAAATTGCCTTATTTTGGTTCCAAACAAACCTGCAGTAAATGCAGGTATTTAAGGGGTTCTTTTCACCAAAGTGACTTACCAGGTACACTGAATTATGGTTAAACACCTGGAAGTCTCCCCTAACATCTTCTATGCTGTTTATAACTGTAGCTGTGGCAAAGCAAAAGTAACAGTCACTTCACCTTTTGCCCTGCAGCACTCAGAAAGAGGAATCCATAACTAATCTCCCTTCATGTAACAGGGTTTAATTTATTTTTTATTATATTTTTAAAAGAAATTATATGTTATTTTATTTTATAACCAATCATTTTCCCCATATCTAAAAAGAAGATTTAATCTAAATCAATCGTAGATAATAAGGCTGCCACATTTCACAACTCCAGCAAAATTTAATAAAAATGAGAGCAGTCCAAATTGTAGTTGTAAAAACTCATGTAGTAAATAAGACTGAATGTAACTTTCCTCCCCCAAACTTTCCATTAGAGGGTTTTTTCAGGGGTTATTCCATATTTTAAAATCATCCAGAAGATTTTATTCAATGATACATCAAAATAATTAATGTGAGATTTCATCATGACAATTCCACTTGAAGTTTTATTGTCCCTGTTGGTAATATCATAGAGATTGTAAGAAATCACAAGTGAACTTACAGAGATAGGCAGATAATGATATTCAATAAAAATGATCTTCATCTCAAGTTTTTTTTCCTTTTTTAATATGTAGTTACTTTTAATGTTATACATTTTAGTACTAACCAGAATAATAATTTAAAGAGTGCACCTTTTATCTATCTATCTATCTATCTATCTATCTATCTATCTATCTATCTATCTATCTATCTATCTGTCATGTATCTGTCTGTCTGTCTATTTATATATTTATTTTACATTGGGTAAAAAAAGAAAACTGAACCCATGGAACAGTTTATAAACCAAGATGGTTCAGGCGGAGGTCATTATCAGATTGAGGACCAAAGCTTTTATGAATTAAAGAAATCCAAGTTTGATGCACACACATTTACACATGCAGACACAAAGGGGTAACACATGGACACATGTATTAGACATTTTTAGGAGGAGATTATTTCATAGTTTGAAAAAGATGATTTATCTTTTAAATAAGAATAAGAACATGTGTGTATACACACATATATACACATATATGTATGTATGTGTTATATATGTATGTATATACTGTATTATTTATATAGCATATAAATAATATATAATAATATAATAATGGTATATCTCTAATAATATAATAATAGTATATCTATCTATCTATAGTATTCCTCTGTCCTAATTATTAGCTGTTTGGGGGCAAGGCAAAAGTAATAATGTATTTATCTAGCTTTCATATCATCCTATACAACACTAAAATGGCAATAATTATATTAAAGACTGCAATGTTAACTAAAAGTAAACAAAGAAATTAATAAAGACAAAAAATAAACATTTAAGAAAACCTGGGTCAAGTCCATCCTTTAATACATATTAGCTGTATGATCATTAGTAAAATATTTACTTCTCAATGTCCCAGACATTTTTCAAAATTTGTAATTTAGTTGGTAGCTATTGACTAACAAAGGGACTTTCCACACAAGGAATCTCTATAACAAATCTATATAATAGGTCACTGATTCTGATGTTTGACCATTTAACTCTGTACTTTTGCATAGACTTTCCTTGGTACCAGGAATACTCATTGCCCTCATATTATCTCTTAGAATCCCTACGTTACTTCAATGCTCACACCAAATTCAACCAGCTACAAGAGACTTATACTAATTTCCTTGCCCACCAGATGCCAGTAACATCAAATTGCCCCAATTAAGTCCTATTGATTTTTTTATAATTTTTAATTTTTCTAAATATGTGTTGTTCCCCATTTATTAAATGTGGGTTTCCTGAAGATAGAGATTATTATGTTTTTCTCTTTATATCTCTAACACATAAAATATTTCAGTACATAGTGAAAATTAATAAATGGTTGTTGAATGAATGAATAAATGAAATCACATCTAGACAAAAATGATTTCACAATATTAATGCATTGCTTTCTATGGTGATATTTAATTTAACTGTACTGCTTACGTGTAAGACAGAGGAAGGTTGAAAATTGGGAGAGACACATGGAACTGGGATATTATTTTGGATTATTTTTACTATTAAAGATTCTTAAGTGCAGCTAGATAGAACATCAAATGAAGCAGATTTTCAAGACTAAACACCCATCAACATTTTGCACCATCTAATGGAACTGAACCCAAAGTTCCGTTTAGACCAAATTATTCTATCCACAAGAAATTATAAGATATGTTAAAATCTTCAAAATGCTATCTTTGGAATGAACATCTCTTGGTTTTCTGCTATTACAAATAGCATTTGGATGACCATTGTGAAGTTTCTTTTCCATTGTATCAATAAAACTTAGTTACATTAGAAACAAAGACTTAAAAATCACATTATTTAATAATTGCAGAAAAGTATTCAAGAAAGTGTACTACTAATTTATACTAAAGTAAAAGCTGTAAAATCTATAGTAATATAAGAACTTAAGATATATGTATATAACCAAAAAAAAGTACCCCATAAAATGGGGATACATGATGCTTTCCCAGTAAAAACAAGAATAAAACAATGATGCCTCCATCTAACAGATCTCATTTCCTATAATTTTAGAAAAATGATAGCAATAGAAGCAAGACATGAAAAATAAATTAAAGATGTAAAGATAAACCAAAAAAGCCAAAACTATTCCCATTTTCTAATGCAATGATGGTCTATTTAAGAAATGCTAGGTGATCAACAATATATGAAAGAAGACAGTATCTTCAAGAAATTTCATGCCTCTAAACCTTAACATGGTTTTAAATCTCAAAAAATAGAAAGACAAATCTTATTTAAGAAAACTGCAAAATAAATGAAACATTCATAGGTCATTATATTAAAACAAATTCCGTTCTTACATATGTTCAATTACAATTTTTTTTTTCATTTTGGAGGAGAGAGTGCAGGGCAAATGGGTTTAAGTGACTCGCCTAAGGTCACATGGCTAGTAAGTGTGTGTCAGGTGTCTGAGGCTGGATTTGAACTCAGGTCCTCCTCAGTGCAGGACCGGTGCTCTATTATAAAATTATTTTTAACAAAATGACAAGCAATATAAATGACTAGATGAACAGTTAGTACTTGAGTCTAAAGCAGACCAATAAAATGGACAACACAATACTTCCAAAGTTAATCTTTAGAGTTAAATCAGTAGGAAAGGAATACTTATACACACATTTTTTAAGAAGCATGTTTTCTTTAAAGCAAAAAAAAAAATGAGGATATAAAGGGCAATAAAAAATAAAAGAAAGTAGGAATGAAGCAAGAATAACATTTAAAACCACAAACTATATTACAAAGCAATAACCATCACAATTACTTGGCATTGCTTAAAATATAGAATATTAGAAATATGAAACAGAATAGAAGAAATAAGAACCAAATGTTATGAAACTCAATGATCATCTATTTAATAACTTAAAACATAAACTACTTGGCAAAAAATGCCATATTTGTTTAGAAAATCTGAGAAAGGCGTGGCTCCGTGATGCCGTAAATAGAGCACCTGCTCAGGAGTCAGGAGGACCTGAGTTCAAATATGACCTCAGACACTTAACACTTACTAGCTGTATGACCTTGGGCAAGTAACTTAACCCCAAATTCCCTGCCCTCACCCCTTCAAAAAAAGAAATTTTGTGAAAACTGGGAAGCATTCTGACTGAAATTAGGCATTGATCAATATTTTGCTCCAAATTTCCTAATAAATTAAAAAATGAAGGAAGACCTATTATGTATACATTTATATATACATATGTGTATTCTATTTCTTAGAACTAGCTGTATCTATATCAGAGTTATAAGTAAAAGACAAGTAAATAAAACAGATTAAAGATAAAATAAATGTGATTATATTAAATTAAATTAATTTTTTCTGCTAAAACCAATGCATCTAAGAAAAAATATAAACTGTCAACTTGGTGAAAGAAAAAAAAACATTTTTTTCATCAAACATATCTGATAATGCTTTAGTATATAAAATATATAGACCACAGAAATATATGAAAACAAAGCCCATTCCCCAGTACACAAATGGCCAAACTATATGCATAAAAACTTATTTAAAATGAATTGGAAAGAATAGCATATAAAAGAAGTTCTACATGTCTAACAATAAAATACGGTCAAATCAAAATAACTCATATATTTGGCAAAAAATGACAAAATGGAGAAGACATATACACTCACTTTTTTATAATGGTAGAGAAATTTGTTAGTGAAGAATATTGCATATTTCATGAGTTTGTTTATCATTTTTGCTGATATTTTTTCTTCTAATATTCCTAG
This sequence comes from Petaurus breviceps papuanus, assembly GCF_028583685.1. Taxonomy (NCBI): domain Eukaryota; kingdom Metazoa; phylum Chordata; class Mammalia; order Diprotodontia; family Petauridae; genus Petaurus; species Petaurus breviceps. Next base: position 35,601,302 of record NW_027186473.1, read on the forward strand.
TTTTCTTAACAAAATGTTTTTTTCACTTTTCAAATGGTTTATTAACTTCTGATGTACATCATTCATTTCCACCAGATTTTGAGTTACAAATATTCTCCCCGATTTTACCCTACCCACCACCCCAAAATAGCAGTCCCACAGGATATCCCCTCCTCCAATCTGCTCTCTGCCATATCTTCTCCCATACCCCCTTTGACTTTTCCACTAGGGCATGGTGGTTCTCTCTGCCCAAGTCCCTGTATATCTTATTTCCCAATTACATGGAAAATAATATTAATAATAGTATATATATATATATATATATATATATATATATATATATATATATATATAAACATTTGATTTTAAAACTTTGAATTCCAGATTCATTTCCTTCCTCCCTTGCCACCCAACCTTACTGGGAAGATAAGCAGTTCAATATAGGTTGTATATGTGTAGCTAAGGCAAAACATTAACGTAGTAGATATATTGTAAAAGGCTGACTATATTTCCCTCCCTCCTATCCCAGCTCCCCATTGTTCTATTCTGTATTTTGATCCCGTCCCTTTTCAAAAGTGGGTGTTTCCAACTTCCCTCCCCCTCAGCTTGCCCTCCCTTCCATCATTCCCCCTCTCATCCCCTTCTCCTCTATTCTCCTACAGGGTGTGATACCCTATGTACTGTGTATTTCATTCCCCCCATGAGCCAAATACAATGACAATAAGTTTGAGCCATTCCCTTTTGCCTTCCTATTCTTCCCCCATTGCAATGATTTTTCCTTGACTCTTCTATATGAAATAGTTTATCCTATTCTGTCTCTCCCCATCTACTCTCATTATATTCCTCTCTCACCTCTTAATTTTACCTTTTAAGTATCATCCCTTCCTATTAAATTGGTCCTGGGCCATCTATCTATGTATAACTGTAGATATATATACAAACATTCACATATGTAGTCATATGCCCATATACCCTCCCATATGTGTGTGTGTTTATTCCCTTCAACTATTTTCATACTGAGAAAAGTTTCATCAGTTACAATATAGTTTTTCCATATAGGAAGGTTAATAGTTCAACTTTGATGAGTTCCTTATGATTTCTTTTCCCTTTTTACCTTCTCATGCTTCTCTTGCTTCTCGTGTCTGAATGTGAAATTTTCTCTTCAAATCTGTTTTTTTCATCAAGAATGCTTGAATGTCCTCTATTATATTGAATGACCATAATTTCCCCTGAAACATGATACTCAGTTTTGCTGCGTAGGTGATTCTCGCTTTTAATCCCAGCTCTTTTCCCTCAGGAATATCATATTCCAAGGCCTTTGACCGCTCAGTGTAGAAGCTGCCAGATCCTGAGTTATCCTGATTGTGTTTCCACAATATTGAAATTGTTTCTTCATTGCTGCTTTTAATATTTTCTCCTTTTCTGGGAATTTCAGAACCTGGCTATAATAATCCTAGGAATTTTCTTTTCAGTATCTTTTTTCAGGAGGTGATTGGTAGATTCTTTCAACCTCTATTTTGCCCTCTGGTTCTAAAACATCAGGGCAGTTTTCCTTGGGAATATCTTGGAGGATGATTTCTAGGTTCTTTCTTTGATGATGGCTTTCAAGTAGTCCAATAATTTTTAAATTATCTCTCCTGGTTCTATTTTCCAGGTCAGTGGTTTTTCCCATGAGATATTTCACATTGCCTTCTATTCTTTCATTTGTTTGGATCCATTTAACAGCATCTCGATTTGTCATAGAGTCGTTAGCTTCCATTTGCTCCAATGTAATTCTGAAGCAATGATTCTCCTCAATAAGCTTTTGAGTTTCTTTTTCCATCTGGTAAATTTGGTGTTTTAAGCCATTCTTCTCCTCATTGCCTTTTTGAGCCTCTTTTGTCATTTGAGTTAGTCTATTTTTTAAGTTATTATTTTCCTCAGTCAGGCTGTTGACTCTCATTTCATAATTTTCTTGCATCATTCTCATTTCTTTTCCCAATTTTTCCTCCACTTCTCTTATTTGCTTTTTAAGGTCCTCCATGGCCTGTAATTAGCTCATATTTTTCTTGGAAGCTTTTAGTGCAGGAGTTCTGACTTCGTTGTCTTCCTCCTGTTGCATGTTCTGATCCTTTTTGTCACCAAAATAGGAGTCTAATGTTGGATTGCTTTGCTTGGTTTGCTTCCTTTTCCTGTTCATGTCACCCCTCAGTCACTTGACCCCTGGACTTTTTGTCACAGTAGGACTCTGACACAAGACAGCAGAGCTTTGTTCCAAATGCTGAGGTTTTCTCAGCTGCTGGAGGTATTAGTTGGGTGCCTCTTGGAAGTCTCCACATGCTCTGGCAAGCTGGTCACACACCCCAGGACCTACATCCTGGACCGCAATCCAGATCCAAGCAGGTTAAAGCAAGAGAAATTACCCTTCAGCATGGTCACTTGGTCCCCCTACACTATCCAGTCCAGGAACTGAAGCTGGCACGTGGCAACGACTACACCACTTCCCTCGGTGGCTGCCCCACTGCCCTCAGTCACTTCTCACCCCAGGGGAGAAAGCAGAATTTCTACCAACTACTGGGTCCCAAAGTTCACACTGCACTGACATCTCACTTTGTCCTTAGCATCTATGTGTTGATGATTCTGGACCACCACAGCTGCTGGTTGATCTGGAGTCCCTCCAGCCAGCAGCTGCTCCGGCCTGCCCTGGGGCTAAAATCTCAGTGTGGGGCTGGGCTTGGCTCCCAGAGCACTGTGCTGGCCAATTCCTTCTGGCCTGCTGGGCTATCCTTAGCAGGTTAGCTTCTCTGTGTCATTTTGTGGGTTCTGTAGCTCCAAAGTTTGTTCAAAGTTCCCTTTTACATGGATTGGAGGTAGTGGGATCTGGAGCTGCATGGAGGTCCTGTTTCTACTCCTTACAAAATGTTTTAATAAGGAATGCTTCACTGGTAAATCACAGGGAAAGGATTTAAGGGAGACATATACTAGACATAAAATTAAAAATATCAATGAGTCTCTATTAAAATTACAAAAGATATGAGAAAGTCTGAAATAGGTCTAACAATAAGGTTAAGTAATATACCTCAGCCCATGGTAATCTTTTGTATGTTTATTATAATTTTTAATTGATTATTATGTCTCCAAGAATAGAATTGTCATAAATACACATTTACTCTGACATTTGTTCAGGATTGTCTTCTTGATTGCATGAGAAAGGGGTATCAAGTCAAGAAATATGTTAAAGCACTCTTGTCTATGCAATATTGTGTTACTGGTGTGAAAGTTGAGTATGCTTGAGTAAAGAATGTATGCTAAGTATATACACAGGTCCTGGCAAGTATTCAGATAATAGGAAATGCTTCAGGTCTTATGTAGTCCTTTGTTTGATCCATGACTTTTCTATTTTCAGTAATGTTTCATTATACTTGCTTCTATATATGCCATCTGATAACTATTCAAGGGTTCAGCTTTATATCTCATCCAGTAAAAAAGAGGCAAAGGTGGTGTAGAGGCTGGTTAGCCAATTTCTGAGTCAAGAATAATTGAATTCAGCCTTAAATCTCAGAAACTAACTGTGGAGTTTAGCAAGTGGTCTAATGTTCAGGTCAGTAGGTAACTATGACTAAAAGGTAAAAAGATATATAATAATAAAGCAGGTTTTGTTCTATATCCATGCAGGAGGTAATAAAATTGAGCCATTGTTAGTCCTTCCATGATTCACTGAGACTCATATTTTCTACTACTATGTGTGTGAGTTCTCATTCCTTTAATCTATCATATATCCATGACATGTTAGCAATAAATCCCTTAAGAATTAGTTGTTTCAGTCAGTATGGTGCCCATCTCTTTGAGAAGTATTAAAACGCACTGTTGGTAGCATCCAGGGTTCAAGGACCACTATAAAGGGTACCTTCTAGTTATAGGACTGGGCTAGGGTCAGCTCAAAATAGCTTGCTAAAACCTATTGTCAAAACTTTCATTGTGATAATTTATACCTTGAAATCTTCAAGTACTGCAAATCAGGCATTAATTACTTTTTTATTGTACAGGCTTAAAACTGTGATGGAGAAATTGTGGATAAGGGAAATTAAAGTTAAACTTTGTCATCACAATTCTTTCCAGAGAGATGATTGTTACAACCACCTCTAGTCATATAGGACTTTATCATTTGAAGAATAATTAAAAAATGAAGCCTTTATTACAAGCATATAACATCTCTCTGTATGGAATAGAATAGAATATCCTTTGAGTCTTCCTTCCATAATTAGTTTACCAATGTGGGTGACCTGGTCAGAGTAGCTATACTGTTTATTCAAACATATTCAAATGATGTAATGTGGTAACATTCCTCTGTTTTTGCTTGTCATACTATATTTCACATTATGAACCATATAAATGTGATAAGTCTGAGGAGAAAAAAATAGGCAAGTAGCAATTAAGTTAATTTTTATGGAAACTGAAACAAGGAGGTCAAGCTAATTAGTACTTTGCTACATTCAACCTGTTTTTATATGCTTACATTTCATTTAGAATTATAAATGTTATATACATACATTTAAAATATCTTTTGATTTCAGAATTTTATCATTATTTTAAAAATAGATCACTATACTATGATGAAATATGATATTTGATTGAAATGTTAAGTGAATGCAAAGAAAAAACTGAGATTTTAATATAATTTTGCTTTTATTAACTCACTTTAAAATGTCTCTATTTGTGTATGAATGACAGCATAATATAGTGAATAGAGAATTACTTCAAAGTCAGTAAGACAAAAAATGAAGTTCCACCTGAAGAAATCACATAGCCTATTAATGCCGAAGTCAACTTTCTAAGATTCAAAGTGGAATAGAAGGTGCTGAGTTTCCTCCCCAAGGACTTCCCCTTTCAATGAAATCACAAATCTAATCCCAGTACCTGTCCCTATTTCTATATATTTGATCTGTCTGAACTTGGGCACTCCAGATTATTTTTTTGTATTTGATCTACAAAAATGAACTTCACTTCAGAGAAAATAAATATAAAAATGCACATTTTAAGACAGATACATTTAGATTGGTTATTTGCTTCACAGATAGATTCACCGAATCTTTCCTCACAAACGACAAAATCCTTCCATCTTTTAAAAATATAATAGACTGAATATGGTACTGTCTAAACAGGTTTTATTTTGAAGTCAGGAAACATTGGCTTGATTCTTGATTCCTACTTTCACCATTTACTAACTGTTTTGCTGTGCCACATTACATGACTTTTCTGCGTCTCAGTTTCCTCCTGTTCAGAAAGATTATATTAGTCTAGATAACCTACCTCTAAGATGCCATCAATAGAAGTCACTTATATAGTGTTTCAAAGCTTTCAGTGTTTAACATATTATCACATTAATTCTATGTGTCTTTTGAGATGATTTATAATAATTTGATTTCTCTTCAAATCTTCAGGAACACATTCATTGCAGAAAGTGAGAAATGCTTCTAATAATGTTATCTAATACTGCTGGTAAAATATCAAGGAAAAAGGAAAGTGAAATGTCCCCTCTCTTCCTTTGAAATGAATCTAAGCAATAAGCAGAGTGAAGATTGTATTTATAAGTAACATTTAAAAACTTTAAGTAAAATTGGTCAAAAATGAATTAATGTTTAATGCTATTTTCTCTTGAAAAAAAAGTAACACATTGGTGGTTTTGAAAAGAGTGAAATGCAATATGACTTTTTGCAACACTAGAGAAAGTTGAAAAATCATTTTACCCTATTACATTATATTGGATGTACCATATGGAGCCAACCTTTTTTAAACACAGGATCTAAGCCAGCTTGTGGGGATTGGCAAGAGTTCTGCACATCAAGGACTTGAGAGGGTGGGCGAATGTCATATCAGGTTATGTTTCATGAAGTTTAAATAAAACTTTAATTTTTAATTGGATTTTTCCTTTTATTAGTGGGTTGGATTTTACAAGAATTATTTTTCATGGTCCTTTATTTGTCTTTACAAAGTGGTAAAATAAGAAGGGGGAAAATCGTCCTTCAAAAGGAAGCATTGAATCTAGAAGAATCATTAAATCAGTTCATGCTTTTGTTTCTAGATAGGGCAATGAAGATATCTTGACATAAAGGTGTGATAGTAATGGAATATAAAGATCTCCCTGTATTGGCTTGGTTTTCAAATTGATTGTGTTAAAACACAGAGTTTGTTAATCCCACCTGTGGGATGGACTTGTTGATGTGAAAAGAGAGACAAGAACTGGGAGGAGCTGGTGACGTAAATTTGGAGAGACAAGAGAGAGACAGAAGAACTTTTTGGAAGCAACACCCTCATGGAGGCAGAGAGAGAGACTGAGAGAATTGCTGGGGGCCACTTTGAATTGCCCTGGACTTTTGAGACATGCCCCCTGAGCTGCCAAGGACTGAGGAGACATGGCTGTTTTGCTGATACTTTGTCTGTCTGTTTTGATGTTGTTTTGCCAGATTTGTCCACTGGTGAAAGACAGTCCTTTTGTTGAAGAAGTCCTGGAACCTGGCTGTTGGCTAAGAGCTCCTGAGACTGTCCTGCAGACAGAGAGTGAATACTGTCTACTGGTGAAGGACAGTGCTGTTGTTGCAGGGGTCTGGAGACTGTCCTGCAGACAGAGTGAATACTGTCCATTGGTGAAGGACAGTGCTGTTGTTGCAGGGGTCTGGGAACCCTTCTGTTGGTTCAGAAGCCCTGAAGAAGGATTTTCTTGTTGTATGTTTACAGAAATCCTACACAATCAGTTTGAAAACCAAGCCAATACAGGGGGATCTTTATATTCCATTACTATCACGAAAGGGGAAGACCCTCTGCCCAAGTTCTATGCTCTATAATATATCTGGACTTAGACCTTGCTCTCTATAGACAATACTTACTTTTAAAACCTAGAGATGCTTTCTCAGAGACCATGTAAGTATAAGAGTTCATGGGAGAATGCTGCTGTTAAGTTGTTATAGGTGTGGATTCCTTGACTTTACCATTTCCATTTCTTGCCCACAGTATGCTCCCAAACTAAATCGTCCTGAATGCTGCCAAACATTTATTAGATTCCAGTGAGGTGCAAGACATTGTATTAGGTTCTGAGAGGTATCAAATATAGAGATCTGCAGAAAAAATAGGAAAATATGACATGTATGTGATGTAAATATATGTACATATGTATGTGAATTGGTCAAGAATACCCACATATATATATACATATATATTGCACACACATAGATGTGATATGATTAGTTTAACATTATGAAAATATAATTGTATAAAATTAATATTAAAGTGTGTGTGTGTGTGTTTGTGTGTATGTGTGTGTGTGTAGTGGGGTAGTTAGGTGGCACAGTACTCATCTTCCTGGGTTCAAATCCAGTCTTTGACACTTTCTAGCTATGTGTCTCTGGGCAAGTCAGTTAACCCTGTGTTCCTCAGTTTCCTGTTCTGCAAAATGAGCTAGAGAAGGAAATGATCAATTATTTCTGTACCTTTGCCAAAAAAACTGCAAATGGGGTCAAGAAGAGTCAGAAACAACTGAACGATAAAAACATATAAGCTATCATAAGGAATTCTAAGTTCTCTAGGAACTTGGAAAGGACATTGCAAATAATCTATTGCAACCTATCTTTTTACATATAAGGAAATTAAGCCCTAGTGAAATTCAATGACTTATCCACATTGCAATTTTTGTTATACCTATAGAAAAGAAAAGAGGTTCAAGACTGTAACAGTAAAGGAATTTGGGAAGACAATGGGGGCTGACACCTGGAAGATAATGAGGGTCAGTGCAGAGGCCCAGATGCCAGGGTGTACAATGAGGCCTGATTAACATGGTGGCAAGTTGACCCACCAACCACAAGGGCCAATGCCAGGCTGATCACTGCAGGGCTGGGACTGGGCAGAGCAGGGTAAGACTCAAATGCAGGGCCCCTGGCAGGGGCAGCAGCTACTCTTGGAACTACCAACCCACAGCCTGGAAATTTAAAAAGCCCGCCTCAGCACTTCCAAAGACCAGGATGGCAGACTGAAACCCAGTTGCTCCATTCCCCCACCTTTGACCCTGAAAACATAGGAATTATTGCCCCAAAGTAAAACTTTTAAGAGTAAAAGCTTGGGAAACCTAGAAGAAGGGTGTAGTTAGGGCCCTGCCTCAAAATGAGTGAAAAGCCAACTGCAAAGACAAAGACTCTGGAGTCCTAGTATTGTGAGAGGGAGGAATCAAATTAAAAGGGACACAGTGTTGACTCCACACCCACAACTGAAGCCTCAACAGAGAACTGGTCTCAAGCACAGAAAGCATTCTTAGATGCATTCAAAAAGGACTTTGAAAACCAAATTAGAAACATAGAAGATAAAATGCATAATTCTTTTAAAATTAAAATTGCAAAATTAAAAAAAAACATAACAATGAAGAAAACACCTCCTTGTAGGAAAAATGTGTGACACGGAAAAGGAGCTTCAAAAACTAAACAAGGAAAATAATTCATTAAAACTAGAATTAACCAAATTGAAGCAAAAAGCTCTATGAGGAACCAAGAATCAGCCAAACAAAACATCATGAATGAAAAATTAGAAGAAGAGGTACAATATCTCAATGGAAAAATAACTTACCTAGAAAACAGATCCAGGAGAGATAATCTGAGAATCATAGGACTACCAGAAAATCATGATGAATAAATGAGCCTGGACAACATCTTCCAAGGGCTCATCAAGAAAAACTTCCCTGAGATACTACAACCAGAGGGTAAAATAGAAATCAAGAGAATCCACCCATCACCTCCTGAAAGACATCCCAAATTGAAAAGTCTGAGAAATGTTGTGGCCAAACTCCAGAATTATAAGGGAAAGATAAAATACTACAAGCAGCCAGAAGGAAACAATTCAAATATCATGGAACCTCAGTGAGGATCACACAGGATCTGGCAACTTTTACCCTGAAAGATTGGATGAAGTAGAATATGATTTTTCACAAGGCAAAAGAGCTCAGATTGCAACCAATGATCACCTATCTAGTGAAACTGAACATATTCTTCCAGGCAGGAGATAGTCATTAAAAGATACAATGGATTTCCAGACCTTCCTGATGAAAAAGCTAGAGCTCAATGGAAAATTCACCCTCCAATTACAAGACACAAGAAAGACATAGAAAGGTAAATAAGGAACACACACACACACACACACATACACACACACACACACACACACACACTGTTATTTAATAAGACCAAACTGTTTGTAGACAAATAGAGCATGTGGGTATCAATTACCCAAAATGTCAAAAAACAAACAAAAAAAACCACCTTATTAAAGGACAGCAATGGAAGAAGAGTAAAGAATGAAACAGAAAAGGGTAAATTATGGCACACAAAGAAGCATAAAAACATCAGAGTAGAGTGAAAGAAGAGAGGGAGATGAGCATTACATGAGCATTTCCCTCTTTTGTTCTGGTGCAAGGAGGGAAAAACACAACCAGTTAAGTATAAAACTCTATCAAGAAGAGACACAAAAATGAATCATAATAGAGGGAAAGAGGGGAGGGAGAGGAGCATTGAATGAGATCTGTTCTTGTCAATAGTGGTTCAAGGAAGAAATAACATACTATACTAAGTATAAAAATCTATCATATCCTACAGGTAGTAGGAGGCGGGAAGGACTACCAAAGTGGGGGAAGGATTAGTTAGAAGTCAGGGAAGAAGTAAGGGGGAAGCGGAACAAGAGGGAGAGTGTATGATAAGAATGGAATACTGAGGGAAGTGGTGGTCAAAAGGAAAACTCTTAAGGAGGGGAAGGGAGAAGGGGAGAAAAAATAAAAGCATAAACAGGGGAGGGAATAGGATGGAGGGAAAGAGACAGATAGAAATCATAACTGTCAATATGAATGGGATGAACTCTCCCATAAAATGGAGGCAGATAGCAGAATGGATCAAAAAACATAATCCTAAAATATGCTGTTTACAAGAAACTCATCTGAAACAAGGGGATACACAGAGTAAAAGTAAAAGGCTGGAGTAAAATATATCATGCCCCACCTGAAGTTAAAAAAAAAAGCAGGGATATCAATTCTTAGCTCAGACAATGCAAAAGCAAAAATAGATCTAATTAAAAGGGATAAGAAAGGAAACTATATCCTGCTAAATGTCACCATTGAAAATGAAGCAATATCATTACTAAACATCTATGCACCAAGCAGTACAGCATCCAAATATCTAAAGGAGAAGTGAAGGATGTTAAAGGAAGACATAGATAAATCTAACCTCAAAATAAACAAGAAAGAAGTTAAGGAGGTAAACAGAAACTTAGAGAATATATATACAGTAGACCTCTAGAGAAAATTGAATGGGGATACAAAGGAATATACCTTCTTCTCAATGGCAGATGGCACATATACAAAAATTGACCATGTACTAGAGCATAAAAACATCACAATTAAATGCAGAATGGCAGAAATATTAAACTCATCCTTCTTAGATCATGATGCAATAAAAATTATATGTAATAAAGGGTCATAGAAGGATAGACAAAAACTAACTGGAAACTAAATAATTTAATCCTAAAGAATGAGTGGGTGAAACAGGAAATTAAAGAAACAATCAGTAACTTCATTTAAGAGAATGACAATAATGAGACAACATACCAAAACTTGTGGGACACAGTAAAAGCAGTTCTTAGGGGAAGTTTTATATTCCTGAATGCATACATAAATAAAATGGTGGTCAATAAATTGGGCATGCAACTGAAAAAGCTAGAAAAGGAACAACCTGAAAATCCCCAATTAAATACTAAATTAGAAATAATGAAAAATGAAGGAGAGATTAATAAAACTGAATTTAAGAAAACTATTGAATTAATGAATAAAACTAAGATCTGGTATTATGAAAAAGACAATAAAATTGATAGACCTTTAGCCAATGTGATAAAAAAGGAAAAAAAAAGAAACCAAATTAAGAGTATCAAAAACATTAATCCAATGAAGAGGAAATTAAAACAATGATCAAGAATTATCTTTGCCCAATTGTATGCACATAAATTTGACAATCTTAGTGAAAAGGATGAATATCTATAAAAATATAAATTGCCCAGATTAACTGAAGAGGAAGTAAACTATATAAATAACCCCATCTCAGAAAAAGAAAGTGAACAAGACTTCAAGAACTCCCTAAGAAAAAAATCTCAAGGGCCAGATGGCTTTATCTACCAAACATTTAAAGAACAATTGACTCCAATTCTTTACAAACTATTTGGGAAAATTGGAGAAGGAGTGCTACCAAATTCTTTTTATGACACAAATGTATTACTGATACCAAAATCAGGAGGATACAATACAGAGAAAGAAAATTACAGACCAATTTTCCTTATGGATATAGATGAAAAAGTTCTAAATAAAATATTAGCACACAGACTACAGCAACTCATCATGACAATAATACACTGTGATCAGGTAGGATTTATTCCAGGAATGAAAGGGTGGTTCAATATCAGGAAAACTACCAGTATAATTGAGCACATCAACAACCAAACTAGCAGAAATCATATGATCATCTCAATAGATGCAGAAAAGGCTTTTGACAAAACACAAAACCCCTTCCTATTAAAAACACTAGAAAGTATAGGAATCAATGGAGTGTTCCTTGAAATAATAAGTAGCATCTACATAAAACCATCAGCAAGTATTATATGTAATAGGGATAAAATAGAATCATTTCCATTAAGATCAGGGGTGAAACAAGGATGCCCACTATCACCCCTCTTATTCAATTTGGTACTAGAAATATTAGCAGTAGCAATAAGAGAAGAAAAAATTGAAGGAATCAAATTTGGTGAAGAAGAGACTAAGCTTTCACTCTTTGCAGATGATATGATGATACACTTAGAAAATCCTAGAGGATCAAGTGAAAAAACTACTTGAGATAATAAACAAATTTGGCAAAGTTTCAGGATATAAAATAAACCCACATAAGTCCTCAGCATTCCTATATACCTCTAATGAAATCCAAGAGTAAGAGATAGAAAGAGAAATCCCCTTTAAAGTTACGTAGACATCATAAAATATTTGGGAATCTACCTTTCAAAACAAACCCAGGACTTATATGAACACAATTATGAAAAACTGCTCACACAAATAAAGTTAGATCTAACTCATTGGAAAAATATCAATTGCTCATGGCTGGGTTGAGCTAATATAATAAAAATGACAATTTTACCTAAATTAAATTACCTATTTAGTGCCATACCAATCTACCAAAAAATTACTTTGTAGAACTATAAAAAATAATAGTAAGATACATTTGGAAGAAAAAAGGTCCAGAATACCAAGGCAATTTATGAAAAGAAATGCTAGGGAAGCTGGCCTAGCCATACCAAATTTTAATATGTATTACAAAGCAGGAGTCATCAAAACTACTTGGTATTGACTGAGGAATACAGTAGAAGACAAATGGAATACTCTGGGTAGAGGAGACCCAGTAGCCAATGAATATAGTAATCTATTGTTTGATAAACCCAAAATCCTGGTTTGGGGGATAAGAATGCATGATTTGACAAAAGCTTCTGGGAAAACTGGAACATAGTATGGAAGAAATTGGGCATAGACCAATATCTAATACTGTCCACCAAAAAAAGTCAAAATGGGCATGATTTAGGTATAATGGCTGATACTGTAAGCAATCTGGGAAAGCAAGGGATTGTTTACCTGTCAAATCTATGGAGATGAAAAGACTTTATGATGAAACAAGAATTAGAGAGCATTATAAAATGGAAAATGAACATTTTGATTACATTAAATTGAAAAGCTTTCATACAAACAAAGTTAATGTCACCAACATTAAGAAGGAAGTAGAAAATTGGGAAAGAATCGTTATCACCAATGTCTCTGATGAAGGTCTCATTTCTAAAATATACAAAGAATTGAGTCAAATCTATAAGAATACAAGCCATGCCCCAATTGATAAATGGTCAAAGGATATGAATAGGCAGTTCTCAGAAGATGAAATTAAAGATATCTATAAACTTGTGAAAAAATGTTCTAAATCACTAGTGATCAGAGAAAAGCAAATCAAAACAACTCTTAGGGACCACATCTCACCAGCCAGATTGGCTAAGATGACAAAACAGGAAAATGATAGTTGCTGGAGAGGATGTGGAAAAATTGGAACACTAATACATTGTTGATGGAGCTGTGAACTGATCCAGCCATTCTGGAGAGCAATCTAGAAGTATTCCCAAAGACTATAAATAAGTACATACCCTTTGACTCAGCAATACCACTTCTAGGGTTACATCTCAAAAAGATCGGATAAGTGGGAGGAGGACCTGTATATATGAAAATATTTATAGCAGCTCTTTTTGTGGTGGCAAAGAATTGGAAATCAAGGGGATGTCCAACAATTGGGGAATGGATGAACAAGTGGTGGTATATGAATGTAATGGAACACTACTATAAGAAATGAGGAGCAGCGGTGGCTTGGTGGCACAGTGAGTAAGAGCACCGGCCCCGGCATCAGGAGACCTGGGATTGGTTCCGGCCTCAGATACTTGGCACCCACACAAAATAACTGGACATGTAACCTTGAGCAAGTTACTTAACCCCAATTTCTTAAAAAAAATGAGGAGCAGACAGACTTCACAATAGCCTGGAGAGACTTATATAAACTGCTGCTGATGAAAAAAGCAAAACCAGGAAGAATATGTACACAATCATAGACACAACATATGTGTGATGGCCAGTGTCAATAGACTGGGTCCCTCTCAGCAATGGCTATAAGACAACTCCCAAAGGCTCATGACTGAAAGAGATACCCATATCTAGAAAAAGTGATGCAGAGTCTAAATGCAGAGTGATACAAACTACTTGCTCTCTTTCTTTTTCTTGTTTTGTTGTGTTTCCTCTTTCCCATGGATCATTCCATCCATTATAATCCTTCTGTACAACCTGACTAATGATTAATCTGAAGATATTTATGATCCTATATTCGAGTGAATGCCACTATGATGGGGGGAAGAGGAGACGGAGGGGAATAAAAAATGAAAGTCAAGAGACTGTGGAAGTGAATGTTGTAAAATAGAAGTAAATAAATTTAAAAAAATTAAAAAATAAATAAATAAAATATAATGGAATTTGAAAATCCCCTTGTATTGGCAAGTAAACAGGTACTTAGCACTTAGTTTCAAGTTAATTATATCAAGTCTCTGTCAAGACACAGAAGATATGAACCCCTGTTGCTGATGTAACAGGAAAGGATAGAACAGGGAAGAACTAATACCACATATAAGGAAAATCACAAGCTGAAAAGTCATAACTTCTTGGAGCAAGCCACATGGAGGCTGAATAGAAGAGGCCCAAACTGGAGAAAATGATTTTGATTTTGAAAATGGAGCTTATGGTGGTGGAGCTTCTTCTGAGAGCCAGCCAAAAGTTCTGCTGAGAGCTGCCAAGATACAGCTGTAGCTGCCCACTTCTGAGGCCCAGCTAGATTAATGTAAAGCCAAACAAAAGCAGCTTTCCAGAGGATGGCTGCTGTGAACAGTTTTCAATGTTCCAATTACACAGTATAGTGAACTCTCTATTTATTCAATAACATATTAAGGTAAAACATTCAGAGAAAACAAAGTACAGCATTCAGAATGTTATAACCTCACTATTTATCACTAAAATGACCACATAGTTGTAGCAGCAAGCACCCTAGCATCCCCAGGGTTGCTGCCACCACAGGTTCTTAGATCTGCTTTGTTAAAGGAAAGCAACTCAAAATGGGTTAACAAGCTTACTTTAATCAGTCAAATATGTATCGTTCACCTAGTTCAGGGGAAAAAATGTCAGCACCCCAAATTTCAGAGTATACAGACAGAATTATCAAGACAGAAACAGATAAAGTAGACAGATTTCCAAACTGTCCAACTATTATATCCATACCAAATCAACATCTGGGTTTCAACATCTGGGTTTTTCAAAGCCAGGGGGCTCTGGACAATGGCTTTCCAGAGTTTCATCTGATCAAATCACAGAACACTTCTCAAAGTGAGCCCCAAAACAAAGCTACACATCAGGGCTTATATAGCCTTCTCCTGGCTCAGAGAATGTAACAACCTTATTGACCCACTGGCCAATCAAGAAGTATCTACTGAAAAACAAGCCTCCTACCCCAGGCTTCAGGTGCACTTTAGCCTAGGGGCAGGGAAGATCTTAAAAATTTACATTCCCATTACACTCTGTCACCCACTATCTGGCTAATTCTGAACCAGCTTCCTGTGTACTCTGCTTCCCTTCATCAAAACTCCTTCCACCACAAGCTCCATGTGACTACATTCAGACTATATGGGGGCAAAGTTTCCTTTCAAAGCATGGGAGGACTTCAGATTCCCCCTATGTCTATTAAGTGGCAGGGAAGATTTTCAAATTCTGATTCCCATCACAGGGAGGGGTCAGAAGAGAGAGCCTAGTTGGTGCTATTAAGTAGCCTCTAAATTGCAGCCAATTTAGACCGAAGTACTGTCTTTCCTGTTCCAGTTAAATTACTAATTGCTTAATATGAAGTACTTAGTAGGTAGAACTAAGTACTCTGATTTAATTCAGCACCTTTTATACCGTACAAAATATCACCTTTTACATTACATAACAATAGTAATAACCAAAAGAAATAAGAAAATTTAAGGGTAGACACTGGTTCATTCCCAGATCATTAATCAGGTTTTAGACTGAGTTTTAGCAGGACCTTCAAGTTGACCTAGATAGTACCAAAATTACAAGGAAAGATGGGTCATTCATGCAACTAGTTTACATATTATGAGAATAAGATCTCTCCTCTACCTCTTTGAAAAATATCTGAGAGCATCTCTTTAAAATTTTTCAGTCTTTCAGAACTAATGATCATTTTTCCCCATGGAAATAGAAGAATCAGAGGATTAGAGAGGAATGTGATGATCAATTAATTGCTCATAGAAAAATAAGCATTTTCTTTTCCCTCATTTACTCATTCAACAAGTATTTTCTAGATAACAGTAATACAAACTAATGCTTACATATATCCATATGTGTGTACATATATGTGTGTGTGTGTGCACATGCATCATGTGTGTGTATCTAATCAGAGTTAGGTGGTTCAGTGGGGAGAGTACCAGGCTTGCAGTCAATAAGACCTAAGTCAAATCCAATCTCAGACACTTACCAGCTATATGACCCTGGGCAAGCTACTTAGCCTCTATTTGCCTTAATCCACTAGAGAAGGAAATTGTAAACAACTCCAGCATTTTTCCCTAGAAAATCCCATGGATAATAGTGGGATACATAGTCCATGGGGTCATGACAAGTTGGATATGATAAAACATAAAACTCAAAAACTTGTGTATCTAAATGCAGTAAACTAAAAATTAATGAATTAAAAAAAGGTGGACACAATTAAATACCACAAACACAGCAGATACATATATACATATACACATAACACATACATGTGTATTGTATATATGCATATTGTAAACATGTATATATCAAAGAGACAGAAACACAAAGGGAGGGAGGGAGAGAGACTCCTGGAAGAGCTTATATCCTATTGAGAATAGTGGGAAATAAGAGCACAGAAAGTAATATTAAATATATGCAAAAAATTCTTATGTATTGTGATGGCCTTATATTGATTTTTCTTCTGAATCCTCCTAAGAGAGAGAAGGCAAGAACAACAGGAGTTGGATTAATCTACAGTCTGGATAATAATTGATCCTTGAATAACTGTGATTTAATTACAGAGGCAACTTCTCTATGCATGGGTAGAGAAAATAACTCTATTTTAGGCTGAGATTGCCTTGAAGCTGGTTATATTTTCTTATTAGAATTTGTACACTTCTTTGTTCCATTTTACCACCTACTAATAGTTTTTCTGTCCCCTTTTTGCCCCATTAATAAGCTATTATTTTGTGTAGACCATCCTGTTATTTATAGTGTGGAAAATAAAGAAATTCCTTAGTTTCATTCACAGGTTTCATATACTGTGAATGCATGTTCACAACTTTAAAGTTATTAAAATGATTTTTATTCAGTTGGACCATGTATGTGTATATTAAAGGCAATAGAATGGTTCCATGCACCATTATGACAATGTTTTGTTATCTACCCTTTCCACCAAGTGGTACCCTGAAGAAAGACCACTCCAATAGTGCAAGCACTTATAGAGATATACTTAATTGATTTGACTGAAATTTACAGTTAGAATGAATTTTGAAATGATTTTATCCTCAGGGATATAAACTCAGTGTTTGTACTTGTAATTTTAGTGATGTCTTTCACCTTTCTGCACATTGATTTATTTAATGAGCATTTAGGAAGCTGAAGGAGAGTGGGCATCTCTCTTATGACATTACTTATCTCAAAACTTTCACTAATGAAGAGAACTCTTTCTCCTGTATTTTGAGTCTCAGAGTTGGTATGCTATGTTTTTCCCACTGTTGCTTCCAGACCACTCTCATTCAACAAACTTTTCTCATTGAAAGTCAAAGACATCTGCTCATACATCCTCATCACCAACTTTTTTGCCTATAACCAAAAACCTCTTACACATTTCTCAATAATTTTAGAACCTATTTTCTACTTCTTTCTTCTCTGTTTCATCTCTTGCCACCAACTATATTGATTCACATGACTTTAATGATGGTCCTTCTAATGTTCTGTTCTTCCTGGATCAATTTGCCAACTTCAGATTTCCTCATCCTTAAATCTTCCCTTGAATTTAATATGTTCTTAAGTGAGCATCCATTCCCCCTTCCTTCTTGTGCTACTATATTAGTTTATAGACATAATGATTTTGTCTCAGTTCCAGATTGTTTTTTATGTTGTTGTTGTTGTTTTTTGGAGAGAGGAAAGCAACTGGGGTTAAGTGACTTGCCCAGGGTCACACAGCTAGTAAGTGTGTCAAATGTCTGAGGCCAGATTTTGAACTCAGGTCCTCCTGACTCCAGGACCAGTGTTCTATTCACTGTGCCACCTGTCCCAGCTGCCCCAGCTGCCCCAGCAGCAGACTGTTTTGCGCAGGTTCTTAAGTTTTAGTAGGCGTCATGGGCACCTTTGATAGATGAAGACTATGAACAGCTTTTAAGAAAAAAAGGTTATTTAAAAATTGCCACTGGAGGAATTAGATGCAATAATTTTCTCACTTAGGATTACAAACTCCTTACTATATCTCAACAGAAAAATTAGACAGCAAGATAGAAGTTCTCTGTGGTTCAGGTTAAGGACTTGTACCTTGAAACTTCTAAATTTTGACACTTCTGGCTACACTTTCCTAGATTCTTTGAAGGAGAGTACTTTTTTGGTCTTTTTACTTCCATGCATCTAATTACAATGTCTAATATTATTTGATATTTAACACAAGTTAAATGTAAGTAAGTATGCTTACATATATCAATAAGCCTTTATCTGATTACTAGATAATGCAGAGGTAAATTTCAATTCTATCTTGGTCCAAATTTTCATCAATTATTAAAAATCTATCTCTTCATATAAGAGATATTCTACACTGTAATAAAGTATTACAGTATAATCCAATGGCATTTTCTAAGTTTGAAGATGTGGTATAATTTTTTTTTTTGCCTTTTGGAGGGCAGTGGGGGATTAAGTAACTGGCCCAAGGTTACTTGGCTAGTTTGTGTGTGCATGTGTGGGTGGGTGGATGATAAGTGTCTGAGGCCAGAACTGAACTTGGGTCCTCCCAACTCCAGGGCCAGTGCTTTATTCACTGTGCCACCAAGCCGCCCAGAGATATAATTTTTTGTAAGATGCTGAATTCTTTTGTATTTGGTGGAAACTACACTAAATTGAATGAATTATGTATGGATTACAAAAAGATAACTTCACCATCCCAGTAATACTTAATTAAAAACGTCATGACCTTCTAAATATAACTAACAAAAATAACAATTCCCAAAGAATAACAACCTAAAATTATATCTATCCAATTTCATTAATTGACATTCCATCACCAAAAATTAGTGACAATTTGATCAATAACACAGCAGAGTTAACAATCATCTTTCAGGCTGGTTATGTCTATCTATCTATCCATCTATTTGCAATTGCCTCAATTAATTGCATCAATTTTATTGCATCAATTAATAGCACAAAATATATTTTCAGGGAAAAATACTAATCCACTTCAGAAAAGAAACTGTTTTCAGGTACCTTCAACTAGTTTAAAAGCATGCATTTTTGTAGAAACAATTGATATGGGAATTATAAACTATTATCTCTTTTTCACCTAAAATCTTTTCCTCTAAATCATTGAAGTAATCTAATTCTAGTGATAGAAAAGTACCTAGAAATAAGAACATTTCATCTTAAAAATATTATTTTTAAAATTGGACAGGATTTTTCTTTAGTTGTTATAAGTTCATGAAATTTGACTGAAATAAATTACATTTAAAGACCAAAAGTACTTTAGAAAATATCATTCAAAATCCCTGTTTACACATAAGGAAACTGAGACTCCAAAAAGCTAAGAGATCTACTCAAGGCCAACACAATTATCTAATTCTAAAATCAGTACTCTTTATACTAAAACATACTGCATTTTGTTGAACTCATATCTTCTTGACTCTAGGTCTAGTGTTTGTATTCACTATACCAGCTAGCTGCCTCAGAGAGTAATTGTATTTTCATACAACTACATATAAATATTTTTGTAAAAGAATGACAATTATTCATACTCCAGTATTGCCCTGCAACTATGACCTAATCAATTCCCTCCAAACCAGAAGATCACAGTCCATCCACAGCTTCTTTTCCTTTGGAGTTATATTGATATTTTATACAAAATTAGGGCTGGGACTGACAGCTGATTTATTTCCTCCAAAGTTTTAATTTGAAAATATCAAATATACATTGAACACATTTCCACTCTAATGATAATTATCATGCTATAGTGATTAGAGGTGGAACTAGTTAATTGAGTGTATGAAATAAGTACTATAAAATGCCTCCAGAGAAAGTGGTACAACACACTCCAAACGGAAGCTTTTAAAGGATGATAAGACTGGGGGACATGCATTCATTCAAACCTGCCATCTAACAGAAAGCCCATTTTATTCAATACTATTGGTAAATAAATATTGATATCTTTTCTTTCTAAAATGCTCATGTACAAGTGTTGTCAGGACACTGGGTTAAATGTCCTGTTACCTAATCCTAGTTATGTCTCTGATGATAATCATATGCCTATACCAGTGTATCACCTAAAAACTGAAGCAACAGGAGGGATTTTTTTTCAGTAATCTACAATTGTTTGAGGAACTAATGATCAAAATTATTTTTTTATCCCCTACATTTTCATATTACTGAAACTGGTTGCCATGTTGAATTGTATTGGAACCTATTGTTCCTCCATTAGTTTTAGGTCATTTAGCTCAACACCCAACAGCCAAGAAACTCAGTTGATTCTGAACAATAAATCATGTCAGGATATGAAAATAATTTCATTCCCTAAAAATGAAAAGATTATTTGATTTTAAATATCATATGTCAGATCTATGGACAGAGTTTCTGTAATCAGTCATCTTGAAGAATCTACAAATTTGAGGATGTATCTGAATGTAAACAGACACAAAATATTTTTCCCTGATGTGATAAAAAAAAAAAAGGAAAGAAAAAGTCTGACTAGTATTTTAAACATATCTTATACACAAGGATGTTTGTTTTACAAAGTAATTGGAAGTCTGAGTCTATACTAGCAGCGTACAAAGTGGAAGTAGAGTGCTTCTGTATGCTAATGATTTCCTTGAAAGTGCTTAATTTCTAACATAAAGAAGACAAAATTCTTCAAAATGCCTTAAATTTTGAGTCCATAGGATATGATTAAAGATACAATTGTTTAAGGATACATATGGACTTGTCTTCAGCTTCAAAACATCCCCTCAATATTAATACCATTTTGAAATGGGGTAATTTAAGAAATACTTTTAAAAGCAGAAGAAATTAAGCATTGAAAAGAGACAAAAGAATGACAGGACAATGAAGGAATTAAAGAGAATTGCAGCTAAGCAACAATCCAGAAGTTATTAATAAATGTCTTTAAGAATTAACTCATTTTGTTCCTTTAACCAATTAGTTAATATCATCCTTTGCCTGAGGCATATGAAGCGTATTACTAATGAAAATATGAAAACAATCATATTAACGAATAAAATTTTAATTAAACTCTGAATAAAACATATTAGGTATTTACTTAATGGCTTAATTATTATATGTTGAGAAATATATATAATTTATAATTCTAGAATATCTTCCTTTGGAGAAAAAGTTTGTTAAGCGTTATTTTTGCCCCAAAATAGATATTATCCAAGTTTCAAAAGGTCTGAGAAGATAGGATACATTAATTAATGGATCAACTAATTAATAAAAAGGTATTTACTTAGTACATATTATGTGCAAGACACTGTGATAAGCTTTGACAATACAACGAACTTACATTTGAATGGAAACAAAATATCTGCCCAATAAATAATACAAATGCATATTTATGTCATGAATATAAAGTGAATAAATACAAATATTTACAAAGTATATAAATGAAATACCATTTTGCAGAGAAGGTAATAATATTTGGATCTCTCTAGATGGTTTCTTGAGAAAAAAGATCATGTTCAAATTGTATTTTAAAGAAAAAAATATATATATGGACTGAGATAAGGAAGGTATGCATTTCAGTTTTATGAAAAAATAAACAACACTTGGAAGGCCTGGAGATTGGATATCTGGTGTCATGTATGAGTAAGAGAAAGAAAGCAGAATTAGACTTGTAAACTTAACCTCAGATTTGGAACCCAGATAAAAGAATTGAATATTGAATTGACCATGAAAAATAAAGAGAACAAAATACATATAATGAAAGAAAGAATAAATATTTTTAGACAGAACATTTGAATTGATTTAAGAACCTAGACAACAGATGTGTTTGCAATACTTTCAAATGTGAGTCTGGGACAGGTCTTTTTGTTCCTTTTAATCTTTCCCAAACCTAGCACAGTGTTTTTTTGCTAACTTTCCCTCCCTATTATTTTCTCAGTATTCCAGTTTTGAAGATGACCCTCCTTGGTAGAGAAACAGACCTGAAATAAATATTGGGAGCTCTATCTTCTCTCCTTTTTATTCATTTTCAATTGCCTGGCCTTCTTTCTAGTCTAATAATATTCAATGCTTACTTCTGTCATTTTTATTCTAAATAATAATCAATTTTTAATCTGTTAGAAAATCAAAGTTATTGAATGACCTTCTTATACAGACAAATTGATCTTGTTTTTCTTAGGCACCCATTTCCCTTTTCTTTCTTAGGGAAGTAAATTTTAAATTTAATTTTACTTAAATTTATATTAAATTAAATTTAAATTTAAATTAAATTAAAGAAGATTCTTGGGAGTCTCCCAGTTTTGTGGAGTCAACATCTAGTTTATACCCCAAGGCCTTTAAATCTTATTTGTTAGATTGCAGACCACCTTAAAAATTCTAAAATAAAAGATACTCTACAGATCATGCCTCTCCTTTTCTATTATGAGCTCTAGGATGGTTTCTATCTGTGAAGGTAACATCCATTGCTCCTTCACTGAGAAGATCTGCCTGAATCTAATTAGGAAAGTACAGATACATAACAGTATTTACTATTTCATTCCTCTTGTGAAAAACAAATTATCAGTGAGATAACTTAAGAATTATCTAGCATATCTGATTTCATTAGGTAGAGGAACAAAGGAGTGAAAAGGGAGAGGGGAAGAAAAAAGAAAGAAGTCTGTGAGAGAGGGAGACAAAAATAGGAAGAGCCAGAGCCAGAAAGAACCAAAGAACTAGAGACAGAGATTTAAGAGATTCCTGGATAGATGAAATTAAATGAAAGAAGGGGAGAAGGAAAAAAAATGAATTGATTGCATCCTTCTTGATACAAGGGTGGCAGTGCATTTGGGGAGTCTCATGAAAAATCCTGACTGGCTTATGATCTTGCCCATGAATATCTTCAAAGCTTTAGTATCTTGCTCATTTAATTCCCCTAAATCAAATTCCAGAAAGTCAAATACCATATAAAAATTCAGACTAACAAGGCATCTATCAAAGAAGAGTTGTTTTCCTTTAAATAAAACCTTTAAAAGATGAGAATTCTATCCCTGTACACAAACTATTCTATTCTTCCACAAACCCATGATCCTACATGGTCCATGCCTCTTGGTTCTATGACATCCTCATTAATCCTCCTAGTTCAAGAAGAGGAATTATAGATAATGTAACCCCACACCTCATTTTACAGAACATGAAATAGAGATCCAGAAATGAGGAATAATTGGTCCATAATGACACACATTGTGTTGGAACATGGATTTATTTGAACCATATTCTCCTTTGCCTAATCTCAACATTATTACCATTTTACAATCACACTACCTGGAGATATATTATAACAGTTTACAGTTCTCAACCAACTTGTCATGTAATCTGAATTGTTGGAGAGGATTTTCATGCTAGGAGTTTGATTCTACCAAAATGCCAGACCTTGTGTGAACTAACCTCTAGCAGTAGTAGCCAGGTGATTCAGTGAATAAGATGCTGGGTCAGGAGTCAGGAAGATCTGAGTTCAAGGATGAAGAATTAAGACACTTGGTAGCAGTGTGACTTTGATAAAATCCCTTAACTTCTCTGTCTCAATTTTCTCAACTATAAAATGGGGATAACAATAGCATTAATCACCTAGGTTTTCTGGGAGACTCAAATGAGATAATATTTAGCATGTTTGTGGCATGGAGTAAGTTTTTAAAACTTAGTAATTTTCTGCAGTAGATTTGCTAGTACAAGAACTGTGGGCAGGCACTTTTCCTGACATCTTTTAAGGAACAATTAAAGAAACATTTTATTTAAAGCTACCTTAAGCATTTTGACATAGAAATTAAGCAGGAAAAGGGGATCATTACTATTTGGTAAATTGTCCAAAACTTTGGTTAGAAACAAAAGGCTTCCTGTAGGTGTAAAACTGCAGATGTTCCCTTGGAAGTTTGCCAAGCATCCTATTTGAGAAGCCATTTCCAAAATCTTACTTTCCTTATTTTAAAAAAAATCATAAAATTGGTAATTTAGAGGTTTTATCAAAAGTAGCCAATAGTCACTTAATTTTCAGACAGTATAATGTGGGATAAACTATTGTTTCTCACAGTGAGAGATTGTATGATACAGAAAAAAATCATATTCCCTCATACATAATTATTATGGCCTTCTTTCAATAAAGGAACGCTGTATTTCCATGAGTTCCAAAGCAGTGAAAGAAGTGACAGTTGTGGGCAGGATTCTTTAAACTTTCGTTACTGTCTCTGATTAGAAAATCCATGTAGTGCTTGTAGTTGGGAGCACATTCTGATTTAAAGTGTATAATGGAACAAATAGGTATTATATGGTATACCTCTTCAAGGTAAACAGGGGTGGGTAATTTAATTTCCAAAGTGACAAATTATCTTATCATGAGTGAGGAAGCAATTTCTTTCCCGCAACAAACTAAGTAAGTCTGGACAGCTCTAACTAGATGAAATCATTATCCTTTTAAAAGGAGAAGTGTTGAATAAAGTTAATTTTCTCAGCTTTACTGTCTTTGTAGAAAATGGTATTAAAAAACATTACTGCTTTACAAAAAAAAAATCTGGTTAACTCTTTCATTGTGGGATTTTAAAAATAAGTTTATCTTAAATAAATATTTAAAACTAATTTAAGGGATATCATTTTATCTTTTTCTTTTCTCTTGGTTTCTTTTGGTGGAGGTGTTTGGGACTTGTCATTTCAATCACCTTTGGAAATGTGAACTAATGAAGATCAGTGATTTTTAACATTAGAGATTTGCCTGGGGAAAATTGGAGGGTGAGTAATAATAATTACAACTTACATTTATATAGTACATTGAGCAACAGAGGTGTGGGACATTCTTCTAATTAAGACTACTTTTTCCCTATTGATTTATTTTTACTTTTCAACATTTACTTCCACAAGATTTTGTGTTCCAAATTTTGTTCCTATCTCTCCCCTCCCCTCACCCCAAGAAAGCATGCAGTCTGATTATCCCTTTCCCCATCCTCCCTTCCTTCACACCCCCACTTCTCTTATCCCTTTCTACACTATTTTCTTGAAGGGAAGGTGGGATTTCTATATCCCATTGCCAACATATCTTATTTCCCATTTGCATGTAAAAACTATATTTAACATTTGTTTTTGAAACTTTGAGTTCTACATTCTCTCCCTTTCTAAATCCGCTCCCATTGGCACACCCCCATTGAGAAGGCAAACAATTTGATATAGGTTATAAATTTGTAGGCATGCAAAACATTTTCATAATATTCATATTGTGAAAGACAAACTATATTTCCCTCCATCCTATCCCACCACCCATTTATTCTGTCCTCTCCCTTGACACTGTCTCACATAAAAAGTGCTTCTAATTACCCCTTCCCCCATTTGCCCTCCCTTCTAACAAACCCCCATGTCCTTCCCTATCTACTTTCTTGTAGAGTATGATAGATTTTCCTACCCAATTGAGTGTGTATATTATTCAATCCTTAAGCCAAATCTGATGAGAGTAAGATTCACTCATTCCCCTCACCTCTCCCCTCTTCCCCTCCATTGTAAATGCTTTTTCTTGACTCTATTCTGTGAGATACTTTACCATATTCTACCTCTCCCTTTCTCCTTGTCCCAATACATTGCTCTTTTATCCCTTAATTTTATTTTTATATATCATCCCTTAGTATTCAACTTACCCTGTGTCCTGTGTATTATGTATGTGCGTGTGCATATATATATATATATATACATATATATATATATATGCACATGCACCCATATATAGATAAATAGATTGATAGAGAGGTAGATAGATAGATAGATATTTATATAGATATATGTAGGTATAATATATTCCATCCAACTACCCCAATACTGAGAAAGGTCTTGTGAGTTACAGATATGATCTTTCCATGTAAGAATGTAAACAGTTCAACTTTAATAAGTCCCTCATGATGTCTCTTTTCTATTTACCTTTTCATGCTTTGCTTGAGTCTCGTATATGAAAGTCAAATTTTCTCTTCAGCTCTAGTCTTTTCACAAAGAATGCTTGAAAGTCCTCTATTTCATCAAATATCTAATTTTTCTCCTGAAGTATTGTACTCAGTTTTGTTGGATATGTGATTCTTGGTTTTAATCTTAGCTCCTGTGACCTCCAAAATTTCATATCCCAAGCCCTCTGATGCTGTAATGTAGAAGTTGCTAAATCTTGTTTTAACCTGAATGTGTTTCCACAATGCTTGAATTGTTTCTTTCTGCCTGCTTGAAATATTTTTCCTTGACCTGGGAACTCTGGTATTTGGCTACAATATTCTTCTTTTTTAAGTTTCATTAACTTTTAGTTTACAACATTCAGTTCCACAACTTTTTGAGTTCCAAATCTGCCACCCCCCCTGCCCTATTCTCCTCAACTTTCACCCAAGAGCAGCATGGAATTCAATATAGGTTAGAGATATAATTTCACAATAAACATTAGTCAAGTTGCAAAGAAAAATTATATCCAATGGAATGAACAATGAGGAAGAAGCAACAAAGGAAAACAAACAAAAAAAAAAAACAGAGAGAGCAAGTAGTTTGCTTTGATCTGCATTCAGACTCTGTAATTCTTTTTTCTGGATGTGGACAGCCTTTTCCATCAGGAGTCCTTTGTAGTTGCCTTATAACCTTGTATTGTTGAAAAAAGTCCAGTCTATCAAAACTATTCATCACAGATACAATGTGTGTGTAATTGTGTTTAATATTCTCCAGGTTCTGCTCCCCTCACTCAGCATCAGTTTATATAAAACTTTCTGGGTTATTATGAAGTTCATCTACTCATTTCTTATAGAAAAATAATATTTCATCACATTCATACTCCACACCTTGTTTAGCCATTCCTCTATTAAAGGGTATCCCCCTGATTTCCAGTTCTTTGCCACCACAAAAAGAGCTGATATAAATATTTTTTGTACACATGGGTCCTTTTCTCATTTTTATGATCTCTTTGGGATACAGCCCTAGAAGTGGTATTGCTAGGTCAAAGAATATGCACATTTTTATAGTCCTTTGAGCATATTCCAAATTGCTCTCCAGAATGGTTGGATCAGTTCACAACTCTACCAACAACTCATTAGTGTTACAATTTTCCCACATCTACTTCAGCATTTATCATTTTCCAATTCTGTCATGTTAGCTAATCTGATAGGTGAGATGTAGTGCCAAAGAGTTGCTTTGATTTGCATTTCTCTAATCAATAGTGATTGAGAACATTTTTTTCATATAATTATAGATATCTTTAATTTAATCCTCTGAAAACTTTCTGTTCATATCCTTTAATAATTTGTCATTTGGGGAATGACATATTCCTATACATTTGATTCAGTTTTCTGCATATTTTAGAAATAAAGACTTTATCAGAGACACTGGCTGTAAAAAAATTCTTTCCCAATTTTCAACTTCCTTCCTAACTTTGGTTACATTAGCTTTGTTTGTAGAAAAACTTTTCAATTTAATGCAATTAAACTTATCCATTTTGCATTTTGTAATGCTCCCAATCTTTTATTTAGTCATAAATTTTTCCCTTCTCCATAAATCTGACAGGTAAACTATTCCATGCTCTCCCAAATTGCTTATAGCATCAGTCTTTATATATAAATCATGAACCCATTATGATTTATATTTGTACATGGTATAAGATATTGGTCTATGCCCAGTTTTTGCCATAATATTTTCAAGTTTTCCTAGCAGTTTATGTCAAATAGTGACTTCTCATCCCAGAAGCTGGAGTCTTTAGGTTTATCAAATAGTATTTTACTATAGTCATTGACTACTGTGTCTTGTGCACCTAATCTATTCCACTGATCCACAACTCTATTTCTCAGTCAGTTCCAAGTAGTTTATTTTATAATGTCCAAAGTAACTTTAAATGGCATTTCCCTTTCTATTTCTTGCTGTTGAAATTCATTAGAAATATATAGGAATGCAGAGGATTTACATATGTTTATTTTATATCCAGCAACTTTGCTAAAGTTATTGATTCTCTAGAATTCTCTAAGCATATCATCATAGCATTTGCAAGGAGTGATAGCTTTGTATCTCCTTTGCCAATTCTAATTCCTCCCATTTCTCTTCCTTCTCTTATTGCTACAGCTGACATTTCTAGTACTAAATTAACTAACAGCGGTGATAGTGGACATCCTTGTTTCACCCCTGATCTTATTGGAAATGCTTCTAGTTTATCCCCATTACATATAATACTTGCTAATGATTTTAGGGTGATGCTGTTTATCATTTTAAAGAAGACTTCATTTATTCTGGAATAATTCCTGGAATAAATGGAGTCTTCCTTAAAATGATAATCAGTTTCATCCTAAATCCATTAGCAGCACTTTTAATAGGAATGGGTATTGTATTTTGTCAAAAGCTTTTTCTGAATCTATTGAGATAATCATATGGTTTCTATGAGATTTTTGTTGATATAACTGATTATACTGATAGTTTTCCTAATGTTGAATCAGTCTTGCATTCCTGGAATAAATACACCTGATCAAAATTATTCTCATGATAAGTGGTGCAACCTTTTTGCTAATATTTTATTTAAAATTTTTGCTTCTATATTCATTAGGTAAATTGGGCGATAACCTCCTTTCTCTTTTTTTGCTCTTCTTAATTTACGTATCAGTACAGTATTTGTAACATATAAACAATTTGATAGGACTTTTTCTTCTACAGTTTTCCCAAATAATCTATAAAATATTAGAATTAATTGATCTTTAAATGTTTGGTAAAATGTGATTGTAAATCCATCTGGCCCTGGAGAGTTTTAACTAGAAAATTCATTGATGGATTATTCAATTTTTTTTTTCTGAGATGGGGTTATTTAAATATTTTACTTCCTCTTCTTTAAATGTGAGCAATTTATATTTTTGTAAGTATTCATCCATTTCACTAAAATTGTAAAATTTATGGTCATATAGTTGGGTAAAATAATTCCTAATTATTGTTTTAATTTCCTTTTCATTGGAGGTAAGTTCATTTTTTAAATTGTTGATATTGCTTGGTTTTCTTATTTCTTTTAATCATATTTAAAGCTTTATCAATTTTATTGGTTTTTTCATAAAACCAGCTCTTAGATTTATTTATTAGTTCAATAGTTTTCTAAATTTCATCTTTATTAATCTCTCTTCTAGTTTTCAATATTTCTAATTCAGTATTTAATTGAGGATTGCCAATTTCTTCTTTTTCTATTTTTTCATTTGCACGCCCAATTCATTTATCTCCTTTTTCTCTATTTTATTCATGTAAGCATCCAGATATATAAAACTTCCCCTAAGAACTGCTTTCTTTGCATCCCATAAGTTTTATGTTGTCTCATTTTTGCCATTCTTTTGAATGAAGTTACTGATTATTTCTATGATTTGTTGTTAAACTCACTCATTATTTAGGATAAGATTATTTAGTTTCCAATTAATTTTTGGTCTATCTTTACATGACCCTTTACTACATGTAATTTTTATTGCATCATGATCTGAAAAAGACACATTTAATATTTCTGCCTTGCTGCACTGGTTTGTGAGGTTTTTATGCCCTAGTATATGGTCAAATGTTGTGCATATTCCATGTACCATTGAGAAGAAGGTATCTTCCTTTATATCCCCATTCAATTTCCTTCAGAGGTCTGTCATATCTACATTCTCTAAAATTCTATTCCCTTCCTTAACTTCTTTCTTATTTATTTTGAGGTTACATGCATCTAGTTCACAGGAAGGGGGAGTGGAGCTGAGGTCTTCTACTGGTATAGTTTTGCTCTCTATTTCTTGCTCTAACTCCTTTAATTTCTCCTCTAAAATTTTGACTGGTATATCACTTGGTGCCTATATATTTAGTGATAATATTACTTCATTGTCAATGGTACCTTTTAGCAGGATATAGTTTCCTTGCTTATTTTTAAAAATTAGATCTATTTTTGCTTTTGCTTTGTTTGAGATTAGCATTGCTACCTTTGCCTTTTTTTTACTTTAACTGAAGCATAATATGTTCTGCTCCAGTCTTTCACCTTTACCCTATGTGTATCCCTCTGTTCCAAATGTGTTTCTTGTAAACAAACTATTGTAGCATTGTGGTTTTTAATCCATTTTGCTATACAACTTTGTTTTATGGGAGAGTTCATCCCATTCACATTCACAGTTATGATTACTATTTCTGTCTTTTTCTCCATCCTATGCCCCCCCATTTATGCTTTTATTTTTCCCTTCTCTTCCTCTCCTCAAAAAAGTTTTGTTTTTGATCATTGCCTTCCTCAATATCCCCTCCCTATTTTCCCCCTCTCTTTACCTATCCTTTTCCCTTAAGACTTCTTCCCTTTTTTCTTACTACTTCCACCCCCCACCCATTTTTCCCCTTTTCCCTCTTACTGCTTGTAGGGCACATCAAATTACTATACTTTAAAAAGTATCTTATTCCCTCCTTGAACCAAATATAATATTAGTAAATCTCAAACAATGCTCTTCTCCTTTCCTTCTTTCCCTGTACCATAATAAATTTTTGTGTCTTTTCATGTTAAATTACTATACTTAACTGAATATGTTATTCCTTCCTTAAACCAAAACCAATGAGAGTATAACTCATATAATACTCATCTTCTTCCCTTCGTTCCCTCTAAAATAATGTTTTTGTGCCTCTTCATGTGACATACTTTACCCTTTTCTGTCTCTTTTCCTCTTTTCCATTACAATCCTTTTGCACCCCTTAATTAGGTTCTTTATCATCACATAACTTAATTTATACCCACACCCTCTATCTATGTATATCCCTTTTAAGGGCCATACTAATTATACAATTCTCAAGATTAATAATTATCATCCTCCCATATAAGAATGCAAATAGTTTGCTCTTATTGAATAACAGGGTGTGTGTGTGTGTGTTCGTGCGTGCACGCATGTGTTAATTTTTTCTGTGTTTACCTTTTTATGTCTCTTGAGTCATATTTGAAGATCAAATTTTCCATTGATCTCTGGGATTTTTAGCAGTGGAAATTCCTTATTTCTTGAGTGACCATCTCCTTGCATGAAATACTTTGCTCAGTTTAGATGGGTAGTTGAACCTTGGTTGTAGTCCAATTTCCTTTGTCTTACAATACATGATTTCCAAGTTCCTCTGATCTTTTAATGTAGAAGCTGCAAGGTCTTTTGTGATCCTGATTTTAGTTCTGTGATATTTTCATTTCATTGATTCTATCTGTCATAAAAATTATTTAAAGAATCCTTTCTTTTCTTACTCACTAGAATAACTTTCACGATTTTCTTCATAGACTTCCTATCTCTCTAAAGCTTTTTTTTTTTGGCAAAGTATAACCTAATCAGGTTGTGTGTTGTTTACCCTATAATACCTGCTCTAACAAAATCTAGGGTGCATGTCAGCCTCTCATCATTTTATCTATGTAATAAAAGGGCACTTTACCATTGTAAAGAACTAGACAAAGTCAAATGCTGTGATGCTCTATCAATTTCTACCTTTCCCAAATGTTATTAATTCTTTCTTAATCTTAATGTCATCACTTGTAAAATGGAGATACCAATATCTTCACTGCTAAATTCACAGTGCTGTTTTGATGGAAATGCTTTTTCAAAATCAGAAAGAACTACAGCATTGCCCTTTTTTTTCTCATGTGAACACTTGTAACTCTTCTTTTGGACTAGCTAAACGCATCATAGAATGTGATTTGAAAGGGGCCTCAAAGATAATCTCACTCAACCTGTTCACTCTCAGATGAGAAAAATGACCTTCAGAGAGAAGAAATGTTTGAGCTGGAAATCGATCTCTAATTTTCTGCTTCCCAATCCTATATTCTTTCTACCTTGCCCCACTTAGAGTCTGCCCCCCTTCAGCAGTTATCTTTTTCTTCTATTAATATTCTTCCTGAATTTAATCTAATAAACATTTATTAAGCAATTATTATTTTAAGATGCTTTAAAGTAAGCTCTAGAGATATGAATATACAATTTTCAAAAATCCTAAGCTCCAGGAACTAATATTTTACTGAAATAACATGTAATAATAAAAGCAAATGCAGATAATTAAATACAAAGGAATTTAAATTAATTTGAAGAGAAAGAGAGAGACATTCAAGAAGAGGGTGTTAAAAAAAAGTCTTTAGGTAAGAAGTACAAATAATCTATGCTTTAAAAAAAGGTATGGATTCCACGTGAGGAGGTAGTGAATTTGATCCAGGGACAAAGTCACAGAGGTCAGAATCACATGTATGGGCAATAGTTAGTAGAATATTTTTTACTAGAATACTTCTAACATTTCTTATAAAGATTTAATGAGATAACAAGTAAAGCACTTTGGAAATTGTAATGTGGAAATATCATCTTTTATTGGAATAGTTTTCCTCTAAAAACTAAAGTCTTTATAGATTACCTCTAGCTTGGTAGATAGCTCTAATTCCTTCAATTTTTTATAGTAACTATTTCATTGCTAGTCTCTCAAATATCACACTCAGTTTTGGAGGGGTCATTTATTGGGGCACTAGAAATACCCCCAAAAGACTCAGTAAAAATTCTCTCTCTTAATTAAAAGTTCTTCATCATCTTTTATGGAATCTTTTTTTTTAACACACACATTGAGTATTTTGCATCCTGTCTGTTATGACCTGTCATTGTTCCTTTTTGATACCCAGATTAAAAAAGAAAAGGAAAAATAACACCTATCTTTCCTGAGTTCTCTTTAATTAGATTAACATGATCCTTCAGGGGATAAAAGAGAGTTTTACTTTGTTAAAGTTAAAGTTTCAATTGCTTGCTTATACTTTTCCACCTCTTTTTCTTTATTGATATGATGTTGGCTTTATTGGATACCTCCACCCCTTTAACTACAAAGAAAAAATAAACAGCTTTGTACAATGCGATTTTCCCATAGAGTTTGAACACATGATTCTTTAATCTAGAAATCCTTACATTAGGTTCAGGTTTTTCCTGTTGATAGGTGAGAAAAATGTGCTACTGAGGGATTATGAGAAGATATGGAACACCAACAAAATTACATTGCAACCTACTATTTTGGGCCAAATCAAGTTCAACAATATCCTTGCTTGGGGCTGTATTACTTTTTCCCCTAAGAACTCTATTACTTGCCTAGATGAGAATTGACTTTGAAGGGCAAAGAGCTGCATAAAGTAAAGGATTCTTGATATCTTTTAGCATTTTTTGTTCATTTCCTGGTCGAGAAAAAAAAACATTTTTCTTGTAAACTGGTGAAATAATATATGCCTATATTTTTATCAATGACAATTTTTAGGCTGTTCTGCATAATGTTCACAGTAAGCATGTTACAAAGAAAAATATCAGGTGAACTTTTCTCTCTTTTGTGTGTGTGTGTGTTTTGGTAAGCAGTAATCCATGGCATTGATTGATGCATCTTTTCAAACTCAGGAGCAATCTTTATAGTCTTAGTTACGAATATGTATGAAGAATGGGGATTAGTTACAATTCTATCAGCAATGGCCTAGTACTGAAATACAGTCATCATTTTGTTTGCAGACACCTAAACTTGGATCAGAGTGAATTAAAGTGTTTCAACCTAAAGGAATTTACTCAAATATTCCAAATATTTTTGTGATTATTGTAGAAGTGAATGCCTTATACTGAAGCTTACAACTCATGTACACTCATTCTGTGCCACCCTTTTCCATATCCTCTAATAAATTAACCACAGACACTCTACCTGACTTGTGGTCAGCCTCATACCTTCCTCAATTTCACCTGACATCCTATCAGTGGAGTATGTTGGCTGGTTCAGTTGTCACATGCTGTCAATTTGCTAGGAGCCTATTTTTCATTATTCTTAAGTTTTTTCTTTGATTACATCCTCTGTGACAATCCTTTTTTATAGTTACTTATTGCTAAGTGTTGTAGAAAGCACAAATCTCCTAAGTGGCTCTGAATTGTGCTTTGAGAAATCCTCTTTTTCAGTTCTTTGGAAACAGCAATGTTCTCTGATGTAGAATATTGGCCTTTAAAAAATACACCTTTCTTTCAAAGAAAAGTTTAAGACCATTCAAATAACTTTTTTGAAATGTCTATATATAATATAGTAACTATTTATTATTAAAATGTAGAAGGTCAGAATAAGGTTCAATGATATACATTTATTTTTATCCTTTATACCTTTATACCTTACTCTCAAATTGTGAGTTGTTCCTAGGGTTAGTCATAGCTTTGACTCAGGGTACTGAAATTTAGAAAGCATTCTGACTGGTACCAGTAGTCCTATAGAACAATATAAACAACATGATTTAATATACAATTATAAAGAATAATTATTTTTAAAAGCAAGGAACATGATGGTGAGTGCATTGTCTCTCAGGATATGCTCTAGATGAGTTATTATTTGATTTTATTATCAAAGGTCCTTTGCCTTCCTCCCTACTCTATTGTTTCCTAGTATTTGCACCATTGCTTTACTCCTTAATTACATTGAAAATGCATTTTGTAAACCTTGCCCCAGGTACAAAAATGATAAATTAATTTTCTAATGAAGTGGCCATGAATGTAGCAATGACAGCAGGAGATTTAAATGTACTTGTGTAGGTAACATATATCCCCTAATATTTCTTGAAGGAGACAAATATGAGCAGTTTATTACACCCATACTTTATATATAGAAATTATTATAACAGAATTTCATTTATGCCAAAGGAACAAAATACCATGTTACTTTGAAAGAGTACAAGTTGGCTCCTATGTTGAATCTAGCTTTACCACCATGATAAACCACAAGCTATTCTAAAGATTGAAGCAAAAGCTACAGTAAACCTTTAAGGTACCATAAATAAAATGTCAGATTTTTTGTTACTTTGTTTGCTTTCTTTAGTGTTAATTCAAAGGAATAAACTGTTAGTAATAAGGAAAATGATAGGTGGGTTGTTGTGTATTTGGGCCTTAATACATGATTGAAAAATAAAAGGAGCCAGTACTTTCCTTACATATTTATGTGTGCTAGTCTCATGTGTGTGTGTGTGTGTAACACACACATGCACACATTACATATACATATATATGTATGTTTACACACACATTCCTCAGAAAAGGTTCTAGAATCAAAATCCTGGGAGATGGATTTTAATGGAAATGTTGATCCTAAGATCTTTTATTTCTTTTGCTATAAACCCATCACAGGAAGCTCTGGGAATATGACAGTTCAAACCCAAATATCCTAGTCATCAACTTATACTACATATCTGCGATATAAGTTAAGGGACTCTATTCAGACCAAATTCAATAAAGATGTCAAGTGTAATGAGAAAAAATATTGTGGACATTGGTTGAGGTCAACAAGAATATATTGGACAAAAACACATTTTCTGTTCCTGGATGCCTTTGTCTCTGTTGATTATCTCTAGTTTATCCTGTAAATATTGTGTTCATACATAGTTGTTTATATATTGTCCCCCCTATTAGCCTGTGAGCTTTTTAAAAGCAAGGACTGTCCTGGTCATTCGTTTTTATCCCCAGTGCTTAATATTGTGCCTGGTATATAGTACATAGTGGGCTCTTAATAAAAACTTAGTAACTGAGTCTTTGCTTTTGCATAGGATAATGATATCATATAGAGCAGTAGGAACTTTAGAGGTCCAACTACCTCATTTTACCAATATGAAAAATGAGCCTCAAATATGTGAGAAATCCAAGATCATTTGAGTAGTAACAGAACCAGGATTCAAACTCTGGTCCTTTGCCTCCAAATTATGCACTACCTCAAGAGGAATATGATTAAGATACATTTAAAAACAAACAAACAAAACAAAAGGTACCCTTATA
Organism: Petaurus breviceps papuanus; assembly: GCF_028583685.1. Lineage (NCBI taxonomy): Eukaryota > Metazoa > Chordata > Mammalia > Diprotodontia > Petauridae > Petaurus > Petaurus breviceps. The sequence continues at coordinate 35,637,107 of NW_027186473.1, forward strand.
TGTCCTAGTAATCTCCATCAAGAGCTCTTCTATACAAAGAATGGAAGGATATTAATAATACTTTGACCTCTGGTGAGCCCCTATTTGGCATCTATTATTTAAGTAGGGATATAAAATGTTGGAGCTACATAATGGGAAACTGTAAATGAGTTCAACACACTTGACACTCAGACTCTCAGGCACCAGGTTAATGTCACAGAAGTAAACTGGTCAGCATCCAGGGCAAGAAGCCAGATGGAGTCTCTCAACTACTCTCTATGAAAGACTGAAGCTCAGAGAGGAAGAACGATGCATCAGTTTCAGGTCATTTTAAGAATATAATTCATATTGAAATTATAATGTGGTAGCTGGGGTTTATTTTGAATGGATTAAACTTAGAGGATTATATCATGCCACTCCCAGCAACCAGCAGCAGTTACAAATATAGGAGAAAACCCACTAAAGTCTTTTAAAAGATGAAAGTTATGCATGTGAGATATAAAGACCCTACCATAATAATGCCTGCTACCCAGTTTAGATATAAAATAATACTTATTGTGAGAGACACACACATACAAAATTTCCTTTTATTTAATGATAACCATACTAAGACTATTCTTACGCATTTTAAAAGGCTAAAAGAGTGATCTTTGATTTCAGTGCTTTCAAACCAATGACACAATAATTATAATTTCTGTGGAATATCTTTCATAACTGAAGTCCCAACCCATGAGTCTTAAATGATGGCTTATTCTGCTTATATAGCCAGAAATCAGGACCTTTTATGAGGCAAGATACCTATATGTTGCCATTTTGTTTACTTATTTATGTATAGTACTAAAATTAGAAAAACAAGCAGAAACATAATGTAATTCCTAGAAAGCCAACCTTGGAGTGAGAAAGACTTAGATATAAGCATTGATTCTGACATAATCTAGCTTTGTAAGAATGGACCAAAAATCACTTAACTTTTCCATGGCCCAGGAAAAGTTCTAAGACTATAATTTTCCAGTAACATGGAAATATTTATTGATGGAGAAAGCAAACACACGGGGAAATCCCTACACAAATGGAAATGATATCAAAAAGAAATATCAGTTAAAAAGCCTTACATAACTTCCCCACATGGATGTATTTATTATTACTTTTGAATAAATTAAGGAGAATTTATTTAAAACCTACTATGGTCTAGTCAGCCTGCTAGGTACTAAGGATACAAGCAGTAAGAATGGGATTAATACAAACTCATCATCTCTCTTCCCCTCCATCCATTCTTCCCTTAACACACATACACACCCACGTGGCATTCAGATTTACCTATAATTTGTCCATCAGAGGGCACATCTACACATTTCCTAAAATACCTGAAATGGAATATATTCCCTAAAGAGCTCTTATAGATTATTTTCCTTTGAATCTTGAGTATCCATCCCTCAAGCACTCTCTACAGATAATTTTAAGTGATAGAATAGCAGCAAGGGACAAAGAGAAGCCAAGAGGATGTTTTTTCAAAAAGAATGCTTTTTTTATACTTTTTTTCCAGTCGACTGTCCAACTGGGCAAAATTCCAATAGTTTACAATTCAAGAAAGGAGGAAAAAATAGAAAAAGAATCATGAATAGAATATATAAAAGTTAGATAAACAGGTCACTCAATTTTAACATTAGGAAAGATTTGTAGAGACTATTTTATTAAAGTATTTTTTACTCTCTCAACCTCCTTGCCCTTACTATATACTCCGTCATAATTTTTACCTCAATCCTGCTTTAATCTTCATTTTTTTAAATTTTATTCCCTTGGAAAATCTTCTCTCCACAGGCATACCTGTTTTCTAATGACAGCTCTGAAACTTAATAGTCATGACCCTACTTATATCACTTAACTTTTCTGCCTCAGTTTCCTCATCTGCAAAAAAGGGGAAAGTAGAGGTGGCTAGGTGATGCAGTGAATAGAGCACTGGCCCTGGAGTTGGGAGGACCTGAGTTCAAATCTGGCCTCAAGCACTTAACATAAAAACTAGCCTATGACCTTGGGCAAGTCATTTAGCACTAATTGCCCTCCAAAAAAGCAAAAAAAAAAGTGGAAAGTAGGTTACTTGGTATCTAAGATCTCTTTTAGTTCAATGTCTCTGATACTGTTGGCTATGATTAAAAACAACATTGTTTAGAGAGTGACAGAGACAGAGAGAAACATAGAGAGATAAAAAGACAGAGAAAGAGATTCTGAGAGACATGCAGAGAGAAACAAAAACAGGAGCAGCAAAGGCAGAGACACAATGACACAGAGCAACCTAGAAAGATAAGTTTGTAGCTTTGGAAAGAACAGATTATTTGGTTTAATAATGGGGTCAAAAACCAGAATGCAAGGCAGTGAGAAATAAGAGTGGCAAGTGAGAAAGAAATATTGTATATGTATTGTTTTTTTTAATTGCCTATATAAACTCCATCTCTTATTAATTAGCATGTAGCCCAAAGACTCCTTTTCTATAAATGATGGACCCAGAAGGGTGAAGAACCTTGTACCAGGTCATGGGGCAATAAGTAGTAGAAATAGGATTCAGACCTGTATCTAATCTCCTAAATTTCCTTCTAGTACTAAATCTTATGTTCCTGTGATAATTGAACCATATATAGTTTTCCCATTTTCTGGGGGTTACTTGGAAGATATTTATTAATTTTACTAAAAAAAGTAATTCATCAGTCAAAGCCCTATAAAGTTTTATTATCTAACTATTGTTAGCTATATTTCTGAAAGTTAAAATAATTTTTGCATAACTTAATAGATCACATAAATTTTGAAACCAATTTCCATGTTAAAGTAGATTTTCATCAATTATTTTCTGAATGAAAAGACAGAATATATATACTTTAAACAAATATGAGTGGATATAGTACAATAATTATGCAAAAGCCACCATAGTTTTTAAACAATCAAATATAATTATACCATAATAGATTCTTTTTGTTAGCTGAAATACATTTTATAGGAAGTCTCAAATGCTAACCACTTATTATTCATTTTCTGTTAACTACTTCATATAGTTATAGAACAGGTATATCTTAACTTCATGCAAATGGTGCAGCAAACTTGATTCTTCCTTGCATGTCCAAGGTACAAATAATGTTCTTGCTTAGGTAATAGAATGAAAAGAAAATCTACTTTCCCTTTGACATTTTTTTTTCTGTCCAGAGGCAAATTGTCTCAGGATCAGGGAACCCCTTTGTTCAATTCAGGAAACAGTTATTGTGATTTTCCTGAATGGAGGGACACAAAGCTTTTTGTTTTTGTCAGTCCCTCCCTTCAAAGGATGTGTGTTATACTAGAGAAATGTATAATATTCTCAGAGAAGACTCATACAAGTCAGAAAGTAATGGAGGAAAGTTAGAGAGACATATAATTAAATTTGATTTCACAAATATTTAGTACTTGCTGTTTACAAGATTCTATATTCACAAAGGGCTTTCAGAGTATTATAGGAGGAAGAAAAATAGTTTCAGGAAGGAAATAAAAGGATTAAATGTGCAGAGTTAAAGCCTGTGAGAACCATTTTCTCTCCATCATCATCATCATCACCACCATTGTTGTCAGGTTGTCGTAACTGTCGGGATTGCCTTAAGCCCTTCTATAAATTCCAGGAAAATTCCTTTGACAAAACCAGCTATTTTATACCAACTTCCCTGAATTTATCCCCTCTGCTATCCACTTTCATGCATACTCCCAGATGTCTTTCAGTTGGCTTAAAAGAATTCCACAGAAACTGACTCAGTGCTTCTTGTGGTAAGAAAGTTTGCTGAATTTAATTGAACTGAATTGAATTAATAGCTATTGTCATGACATTTTTCTCAAGATTCTAGTGCAGGACAGTTGGATGATAACTCAAGAATAATTACATAGACTAGTTTTTCCTTTCTCATTTGGTTTCATTTCATGAATTATAGATCATGATTACCTATCTACAGAATCAAAGAATCTCAGAGTTAAAAGCAGCCTCAGAGGCCATGTAGTTGAACTATTAACTTGAGTGTTCTCTGCAAAATCCCTAATAGGTGGTCATCTAGGCCTTCCTAAAAGAGCTCCAATGAGAAGATAATTAGAGATTACGTATTACAGGTACTATTATGATGCAGGAGGTGAAAGTAGTACAGAAATGATGCAACTAAATCTATGACTAGCCATCACAATTATTTATCTGACATATTTCTATTAATATAAAATCTCCTGCAAAACTAACATATAAACCTTTCTGTAGACATCAGTTCTTCTACTGAAATTTTATACTCTGCTGTGTTTGTCAATTTGGAAGGTAGAAACCAGTAGAATGACTCAGATATATGTGCATATTTAAAACTTAGATCAATTATTTTGCTAAAATTACAGGTGATACATTTCCCAAATTTAGAGATATCAAATATTTTGGAGGGATATAAAAATATTGATTGACCAAGTCAAGATATGAAAGGTTCTAGAACATATTGCAAAATGGAATAATATTAAATTTATTAAGAAAAGATGCCAAAAGTTGCCTTTGAGTTAAAAAATCAACTTCATAAATATGATACAAAAGAGTAACAGTAATATAACAATCCTCTGGAAATTACTGGGCCAGGGAAAGCCTGGCTACAAGTATATTTCAAGTATAGTATGGAACAAAGAAAGCTAATAACATGTTATCTACATCAAAAGAGGTATAGTTTTGGATACTAGAGTGTTGATAACTCCACCATTCTCTTCAGACCATGCTTGGGGACCCTTATTTTAACAGGGACATTGCTAAGTTGAAGAGCATTTAGAGTAAGACAAATGGATATTAAAGAGCCTTAAGTATATATCATGGGAGGATTAAATAGTTAAATAGTTTAAAAGATAGTTAAAAGATCTTAATTGTTGATCAGTTGGTTATAGAGTATCATAAGGTTTCTAAATTCTCTGCAGTAAGAGTGTTTGGAAGTAGAACATGCAGTAATCATTATGTTATAGATGAAGACATAGAAACTTGCTGAATATAAATCACTTGTCCATGATCACACAGTTAGTTAATATGAGAATTGGGATTGAAACCAAGGCCAAATCCAAGTTCAGAACTATTTTACTGAATCACAGTATTTCCTTACCTTTTTCTCTCATTTAAATCCCATTCCCTATACAAGGTCCACCTCAAATGTTACCATTGGCATGATATTTCCCTAGATTAAATAATTACAAAACATCATACAGAAAAAGAATGTCAGAAGCCATTAATCTAATCCTTACCTGAATTTCCTTCTGCAGTATCCTAGATAAATAATCATCTATCTTCTACTAAAAATCCTTCCAGTGGAAATAGTTCTTCCACTTTTGTACAGTTTTGACTCTGAATTGTTTCTCCTAAATTTGCCATTTCTACAGATTCTACCAGTGTTCCTCATTCTATCTTCTGGAGTAAAGCAGAATAAATCTCCAATGTGAGTTTCCCATATCAACCATATGATAACTTAAAGGTAGCTATGTTCCTTCAAAGCATTTTAATTCCCAAACTGAAAACTTCAAGTAGCTTCAGTATGGTTTGCTCAATAGCCCCCTCTGGTTGTATATTTTTAAATTTATTATGTCATGTTATGGAATGTTGTTTCTTGTATTTTTATTTAATTAGATTGTGAGAGCCTGGGCTAGTCAATACTTTTTTTTTTCAAATTTTTAATGCTAAGACATAAAATCACAGAATCTAGGAATCAGAAGGCACATTATAGACCAGTTAGTTAAACTTCTCTCTAACCCAATGAGACCTTATGCATTTAGTGCTCAATATCTATGGGCTGACTTATTAGACATTTGCAATATCTATGTCAATAAATACTGTGGTACAGTGGAAAATAGCTAGATTTGGAATCAGGACATTGGTCTAAATCTAGATTCTGCAAACTTCTATATATATGAATGTTGACAATGCACTTTCCCTATAAGAATTTCACTTTCCACATTTGTAATGTGTGCTATTCCCTAATGATCTTAGAGTTCTGAAGGTAGCTAGATGGCTCAGTGGATAGAGCCTGTAGCAGCAAGCACCCAAAGCGTCCTCAGGGTTTGCTGCCAACACAGGTTCTTAGATCTGCTTTGTTAAAGGAAAGCAACTCAAAATGGGTTAACAAACTTAATTTAATCAGTCAAACATATATTGTTTACCTCGTTCAGGGGTAAAAGGTCAGCATACTGAACTTCAAAGTATACAGGCAGAATTATCAAGACAGAAACAGATCAAGTAGACAGCTTTCCAAAGTGTCCAAACATTACATCCATACCCAATCAACATCTGGGTTTCAACATCTGGGTTTTTCAAAGCTGGGGGGCTCTGGACAACGGCTTCCCATAATCCAGATCAAATCACAGAACACTTCTCAAAGTGAGCCCCAAAACAGAGCTACACATCAGGGCTTGTATAGCTTTCTCCTGGCTCAGAGAATGTAACAACTTTCTTGACCCATTGGCCAATCAAAAAGTATCTTCTGAAAAACAAGCCTCCCACCCCAGGCTCTAGGTGCACTTTAGCCTAGGGGCAGGGAAGATCTTTAAATTTACATTCCCATTACAGAGCCCTATGCTTAAAGTCAGGAAGACTTGAGTTCAAATATGGCCCCATACACGTGATAGCTGTGTAACTCTAGACGTCAATTATCCTCTGTTTGCCTTAAACATCTGTAGAAGGAAGTGGAAAACCACTATAGTATCTTTACCAAGAAAGCCCCATGGACAGTATTGGCCAACTATGGACCACAGGGTCTTGAAGACTTAAGCATGACTACAAAAATGAGTAACAACAAATACTTCTGGAATTTTGATAAGGCATTTCTACCTTAAAGTATAAAGAAAAAATTCTCAATAACATATGGAACAATCTTCATTTCTTTGCTTATTCATCGTTGTGGAGAGAAGTATAGGATGAAAACACAGTAACTCTCTAGATTGCTTTGTCAAAGTAATGTAGCTTTGATAAATACAAATTTTGGCAACATGTAAATGTCTATGGTTCCAAAGCCCTAGCGTTTCATAATGTATACGTACTCTGTAGAGAAAATGAAAATCTTTGCATAAAAAACTCAGTAGAAGTATAAATGGTATTATTAATCTCAAAAGGAAAAATAAAACTTTTGTGAACATATTTACACATATGAAAACATTTAATCATATGTAAAACTTTCTAAAGTAATTTAACATATAGCATTTCCCAATACCATGAAGGGAACACATAGATAAACAAACAAAGCCACCTGCTTTCAATGTTCAGTCATGTTTAATCTCCATCTCCATTGGCAGAATATGAAGCAAAACTCCAACGTGCAAACCCAAAGAACATGATTGTGTGAGGGTGAGTAAACAAGTGCAAAACTGAAAGAACATTTTTTCTTCTCCTACTTAGTTTGGGGAGAGGAGGTCCCCTCCATTAGATATTTAGTACATCAAACTTTAATTTAAAAATAATGATAATATGTAATAATAACATACCATTCTAAAAACCTCAAAATTTTGTAGAAGTTATATTATTCATATGAGGCTCACAATTACCCTGTTATCCTATAGCAATGCTGCCACCATTATACATATTAGTAAAAGCAAGATCCCCACCCCAAAAAAAAAAAACAACCACAAACAAAATCTATATTGTTTTATGGATGTTGTGGTCTTGTGTTCTTTTTGAGTGTTAGCATTGCCTAGTGTTAAAATCAACAGCTTAACCTTCATAATATTTCTTGGATAGTGTTTTATATTTATCTACAGTAAATAATATGTGAAAAATAAGAATTATTTTGTAAAGCCAAGCATGAGAAGCTTTCCATAGGACTGCTGCTGTGAACAGCTTTAAAGTTCTGATCAGATAGCAAAGTTATTCAGCAGTAAACTAAAGCAAAACATTCACAGAAACAAAAGTACAGTATTCACAATGTTATAACAACAACTTGTCACTAATGTAGCCACATAGTTTTCACCAAAGGGGTCACATAGTTTAAAAAAAAAAGATATTCAATAAGTCTTTAACTCAGTCATACTTAAGGAGCAAGCCTCCTTAAGGGACACAAAATACAAAGGTCAAATTTCTCCACCCAAACATCAAATTGCCTTAATCTCTCAGTCAAAAAGTCTTCTTTCTTCTTGACTGTAGATTAGTTTCCAATCATCCTTAACTCAACCATCCTCAACCCTTACAAGGTACAGATTACAAAGTTCCCTCACCCCTAGGCCACAGTAAATCATGATCTTCTCAATAAGCATTAAATACCCAAGGAGATGTCTTTTCATCTTGACTTGAGGCTGGCTCCCAAATTCCATGGTCCTTCTTCCATGGGTCCTGCTCCCTGGATCTACCCAACTGTCCCCTGAATTCACAGGCAGGAAGCTCTCAGCTCTTTATCTATCTCCTCATCCAGCTGCTTGTCCAGTTTCTCATCTAGTTCCTTGTCCAGTTCCCGTTACATATTGAAGCTCACAGTGTTCAGTCCACCTCAGGTCCTTTACAGTTTCTGTTTCTGGGAATACAAAGTTTAATAGAGCCACAATAACATTCATTCACATTTGTGGCACCATCATCAATTCACTATCTGCCTGTGAAATCAACACAGACCCACTAAGAAGGTCTGAGAACTCAACACAAATTATCAATAAGGTCTCAGTACCTCCAAAACCCTCCTCCAGGACTTCTGTAAATGGACAACAAAAAATCCTCTTTCAGGGTTTCCAGTAAGGCCCCAGGGCTTCTATATAAAGCATCAAAAACAAAAATAAATGCAGACAGAGTGCTGGTCTCCACAGCCATTCCCCTTCTCAGTTCTGCTCTCTCCTAGCTTGGGCTTCTCCATATATATGGTCATTAGCTCCTCCCTGTTCTTCCTCTTCCTATTGCATCAGCATATTTCCTCCCACTATGGTTTGCAAAAGTTCTGTTTTTTTTTTTTTTAACAGTGGCTTGATATAATCATGGCAAGGCTTAAAAGAAACTTGAACTTAAATAAGGTGCTAAATAATTAAATAACTGAAACAAGGTGCTAAGTACTTCTTTACTTGCCATTACCTGTGTGTTCTTGGAAAGTTTGAAAGAATCCCACTGTGAAGCCATCTGTACCAGGTGTTTTATGCTTGGTTATTCTTTGATAGCTTTCATATATAGAGATTGAGTTATTTAAATTATTCATTTCCTATTGTGTCAGTTTGAGAATGTGTATATTTGTAGATAATCATCTATTTCCTGCAAATATTCTGATATATCAGATATATGTAATATACATTAATGATGTTTTATCTTCTATTTATTATGACCTCTTCTTTTCCATTTGAGTCTCAACAATTTGTATTTTAGGGAAATGCTTAAGAAAACCTCATTAATCCATTATGGTAATACAATGTTAGAAGGGCAGGTCTCCTATCATAATTTGTATGCTCTTGTGTAGTGAAGCAAGTAGGAGGCTCTATTCAGGTTCAGAGATGGGGCCCAAAACTCCTGGTAACATAGCAGTAAGGAGGGGGGATGCAAGGAATCATGTTGACAGTTTGGTGGAGGGCAATGGAATTATTTGAATCTTTAGATGCTTAGTCCAGAGTGGAAGGAGTGGATTTTAAATGGATGAGGAATTTATGAAGCCTCCAAAGAACTGGGTAGCAGCCCAGAGCTACTTTATGTGACCACCTCATCTTCCTGTGGAAGGGAAGGGAAAGTGTTTTCCCCCCTCCATTTCCTTCTCCATCCCCTCTAATTCCCTATCCAGAGTCAGGGGCCTAGACCTCAAAGCAGGGGACATTACAGGGAGAGTAGAATACAGTTTCAATTTTGCCTGTGTAGGTTTTTGTTCCTAGTACAACGGGAGTCCTAAGTCCACTTTATGCGTGGGGGGGTCGTAGTTAAATGTCAAGGGAGAGATTTTCCTTCCAGCTAGGTGGGAACATTGTTTCAGGGAAACTATGATGTCTAATCTACATGTCTGAGTTTAGGAAGTTTTTAAGGAGGATTCAGAAACAATATCTTATTGTGAGGAGAAAAAGTACGACAGTTACCTATGGCCTTCCTGACTGTAGGTGCAGGAGAAAGACTAGACAGCTTTTAGTCCAGGAAAAGAAAATGCTTTGCTGTAGGAATAGTTGAGATAGAGCTGAGGAGTAGAATTACTGATAAAATGAATAATATGGAGGTGATGGCATTCACCAGCCTGTATTTTATAAGGGGAATGCTGGGAGATGAAATAGGAGGGCAAGGGATGACCCTCAAATATCGGGATTAGGGAATTTGAGGACATTCCCCGGGTAATAACTGACAATCTGTACTGGTTCTGAACTAATCCCTTGAACAGGGGTTCAAAAAATGGTGTCTGAACTTATTTTTGTTGTCATTTGGCTATATAATATTTGATTACATTATTTTAGCATAATTTATTTCCTTTGCAATGCTAGATATTTTATTTAATGCATTTAAAAACATTCTGAGGAATCTATAGCCTTCACTATACTGTCAAGTGGGTCTATGATACAAAAGACAAAAAAAAAAAATAAAAGATCATTATAAATGCCTCATCTGACATTCAGAAGCTATGTGAGAATCATGAGATGACAAAGGAAATAGTTTCAGACACCCCCAAACTCTTAATCTATACAGGCAGTGAGAAGGATGGCTCTATGTGTTGTGTTGGGAGGTAACACAACTGTGAGTTAGTACAGCTTGTTCTTCAGGGCAGCAGGAAGGAATATCTATCATCTGCAGTTTCCAATTTCTTTGAATCTTAGTATGAATTTTTTAACCATCTTTCTCCCCACCATTAGATTTTACCATTTATATTTATTTTTTTTCTTTTTCTCTCTCATATTTTGTTGGTGTGACTTGGAGAAGGTTGGTTACAATTTTTAAATCTCAGAGAGGATTAGGGCAGAGTTATTTCCCTTGGAATCTCCTTACTCTGTCATCTTCCAGAAATATCCAACACCCATCTTTTTAACCCATGTTCTTCTAATGACATTCTGTGTTTTGAATCTCATAACATCAAATATTCAAGAATGTAAGCCTTGGGGGACTCACAGGGAAGTTGAAATACATGATGAACACAAGCAAGTCAGAGTATATTTCCGGTGATGACCTTCACTCAAGACATGTCATGAAGAATATCCTTGAGGAAATATATGATTAGAAAAGAAGGTGGTTCAGTATTATGACATAAGTAAGGAATTAAAGATGAATGACCTTGAATTTTAGTGGTATTAGACAAAGATAAATAAAATACAAGAAGACATGGTTGAGTTGTGATCTTCATAGGTGTGTATTTTCAGTGATGACCATATACGTCAATGGGAGTGCAAAATAACTGAAATATCAAAATACATAATGAGTTTGAATATATTTGGGGAATTTCATAACATTTTGTTTAGTAATTACATGTTATAAAAATTGAATTCTATAATTTCTGTTCTTAAAGATTTGTCATACTTATAGAGTTAGAGAACAAACCAAAACTTAGAGGTCAATTTAGTAAACACTTTTATTTTAAAGAGAGTTTAAAAGCCTTGTTCAATGTATCACAGTTAGCATGGAGGATGTCCTCAGATGAAAAACCCTACCATCTGTTTCAAAATGAATTTTGTAGCTTCACTATATCATATTTTCTCGTACTATATTTTTTTACTCAAATAGAAATCAATAGCATTCAGACAAAAATTCAAAAGCCAAGAATGATAAAATTGTATCTATATCAATAAGGAAGTGATATTCTTAGAGAATTGCACAATCAGTAAGAGGTAAAGTTCCTTGTCCAGGGTCACATGGCATGTCAGAAGCAGAATTTGAAGCCATGTCCTCTTGGATTCCAGATCAGTTTTCCTTCTACAATACAATGCTCCCTTTTATAAATATGGTCATTACCTCAAAATCTTGAAAGAGATCAATTAAATAAACTTTTTCTAAGTAGACACCATGTAAAAAGGTGTGATTTTTTAAAATAAGCAATAATAGCTGATATTTATATGAAACTTTAAGGTTTTCAAATTGTTTATCCTCAGAGTGTTGTGTGGTGGGCACTATTATTCCTATTTCATTGATAAGGGAACTGAAGCTTATATATGTTATTGGACTTTCCCAGGTTCACATTGTTTGGAGACTTTTAAGACAAAATGTAAACTTTCATCTTCCTTACTCTAAGTTCAGCAACATTTCAACTGCATCACACTATCTTTCATTTACTACAGGTAATAACATCTTTCAAATGGCTAAGAATATCTTGTGACCATAACTGTTATAAAAAACATCAAAAATCAGAAATTGAGAGAATGATCTTTTTTTCTTCACTGAAATTCTTAATCTTCATAATCTCTTATTTTTTCAAATATTAGAATTAAAACTGCTTCTTCAACAAAAAAATCTATTGTATCCTTCTGACCACTAGTATTTTTTTTTACTATATATTTTTACTATATTTCCCCATCTAAATGATCCACCTTTAGGGAAATCCTTATGTGGAGTATTGCCACATGGGCAACCTCATGAAAGAACATTAATGAGGCCAAATTCAGCTCATCCTATCTGTGGCAAAAAAAAAAAAACCCTCCCTCCTGGCATTACAGAGACCTCAACATTTCTGAGCTTAGGTCATACTGCTCAGTTTCAAGGACCTGTCAGAACTAATTTTCTTCTAGATGTTTTGCTCATTAGCCAAACTAGAATACTTACTATAACAAGTAAGTCTATTCAGTTCCTACCTCAACACATGACTTTGGCATATGATCCCCTGATAACATACTGTTTAAGTGTCTAATGTGAGTACATTCATATAATGGTACACCAATGCCATCTTGAGTTGCAATTTCCTACTCTCTCCTCAAAAATATTGACATTTCCACAAAATGATATCCCCAAAGAGCCACAATCTCTTTCATTTTCCCCCCTTTCTACAGGTATGGAGGTCCTTCATCTACCCACATTTACATATATAAATTCATAGAATAGAGGCTTTTGACTGCCTTCAGATTAAAGAATAACATTTTCTGCTTTACTCAAATGAGGTGAAAAATCATTGATATTAATTAAAAGTTAAACCACATTTTTTCTTCCTTTAATTGTCTGATCTTCTCTGGATTTCCTTTTTATTTTATTTTTAATGAAATACAACGATTTTCAATTTTGTGGTGTTTTGAAGTAGTCAAGGACTCTGTCTTTCTGGTGCCTTCATGGAATTTGTCATTTTTTTTAAATTCAGTCAACTGTTATTTTTATCCATATGAGAAAATTTGACCTGTTACAAGGATTATTTAAATAATCTTTGTATTAGTCATACAAATCCTGGGGAGGAAGATTCTCTTAATGACTTGTACATGAAATTCAGGATCATTATGTGACCTGAAACAGACATTGATGCATAACAAACTTGAGGGTCTATGGGGATATACTGACAAAAAATATGCTATGGGAAGAGGGAAAGATGGTTTTGGAGTTTAGAAGAAGAAAGAAGAGGACTAAAGATATAGAATTGGGGTTCATCTTATTCGAAGAAGTAGATGAGAAGAAAGGCCCTTTTGAACATCCTTAAGGGGAATGTTATAGAACATGGATTCTGTGATGTTATGAAAAAAAAATCCACTATTTCTATATAATTATTTCATTTTTTAATACTACATATTTTATGCATTTGAAAATATTATTCTGGGGGGCAGAGCCAATATGGCAACATAGAAGCAGGAAAATTCATGATCTCCCCCGACAACTATCTCAAACACCTATAAAAAATGACTCTAAAATTTTAAAGCTACAGAAACCACAAAGTGAGAGAGAGAGAAACAAATCTCCCACTCAAGACAGCCCAGCAGGCCTATAGTAAAGATACAGCACAGTGCACTGGAAGCAGAGCTTAGTCCTGCATGAGCCCCATGGTTTTGGCCTCAGCGCAGCTCCAATCAGCAGTGGCCCAAGCAGACTTCAAGAGACTGAATCACCAACAGCTGTGGTGGTTTCCAGACACCTCAACCCATAAACAACAGAGAACAAGTAAAAGGTCAGTCGGGAAATCTCTTGGAAAGGAAGGGTGCAGTCTGGCCCCTACCACCATGACAAGAAGTGGTAGGGTTGCAGCAGCTGCAGCCACTGCCTGGCATGGCTGCCTCCAGAGTTCCTGGCCTGCAGCTCATAGGGGCACCAAGGGACCATTCAGAGGATAATCACTTTTGCTTTAACCTGCTTGGATCTGGATCACTGTCTTGGGTGGGGTCCTGGGGTGTGTGGCCAGTAGGCCAGACCTTGTGGGGGCTGCAGAGAGGGCACCCAACTAATGGCCCTGGCAGCTGTGAAAACCCCAATGATTTGGAACAAAGCTCTCTCCGTTCTGGAAGCTGAGTTCTACTATGGCAAATATAATGGTTATGGTATTTAAAGATCTTCTATGCCCTGTTGGACTTGCTGACGTAGCAGGAAGGGGTGGGGCAAGAGGAAGGGGAAGCCAAGCTAGAGTTCCTGTGGTGACTGGAGGTGGCAACAGCAGAGGCAGCGCCAGTGGTAGCAGTAGCGGCCAAGGTGGAGGTAGAGGCCCATATTCCCCCCCCCCCTTTTTTTTTTGAGCCAGACAGAATTTCTGCTGAGGACTGCCAGCAACTGGAACTGTAGGGGACCAGAGCTGCTGGGAGCATGCTTCCTGTACGCTGAGTACTTGCTGTGAGTGGAGAGAGGAGAACATTTGCCTGAGGTAGCCTGTTCTGTTTTGAAGGCCTGAAGAATGTGGGTGCTTACTACATTAACTACATGTACCAATTTTGCAATTAATGTTATGGCTTTGACTTTCTGGTTTGGGGAATCAGTTTTCTGGTATTTTAATAAATAATAAAATAAATAAATAAATAAAATTTATTCCCTATATAGACAGCCTGGTATATTCTGTAATTAATAACCACATCAGCATATTTATAGTTGCCATAGGCATTGTGAATATCACATTGCTCATACATTTGGGGAAGATGGTGGGACCACAAAATGTCAGGCCTCTATTTGGAAGCAGGGGGGCTTTAGAGGGAGAAATGGCTATCCCAGGTTGGAAGGACTTTCCCTATTCCTCTCTAGCCAGAGAATGGGCCAAAAGCACCAGGCCCTGTAAAAAGAGAACCACGGCTAAAAGAGAGAGAACCTGGAGATTTGGAAAGACGTTTGCAAGGAATACCCATCAAACCAGGCAAAGAACTGGCAAGAGTGTGCAGGAGAGGCTGGGTCCTTCTAACAAGTTATTGCCTTATGTGTAAAAGTGGGGATAAGATGCTGGAAGAAAGAGCTCAGATGTATAAGGAGTCAGCTGGTATGCCTGAGGATTCTTCTGTGTCACAGAATTCAGAAGAGCAAACTGGAGGTACTCAGGTGATCCAAGAACAAGCTACTGTTCATGTAGCTAAAAGGAAGTAAAAAACTAGCAGAAGAAATGTGCATGCAGCTTTTGTACAGGCTGTGCAGAGTTGCCCTGACAGCTGCCAGGAGAATGTGTGTGAGGAGAATGGAACAAGTTTAGATGAGGAGTCTTCTAATGTAGAATTCTCCCCATATAAAGAAGAAGACAGGAGAACCACCAGGGCCAAACAGAGTCCAGGGAGATAATTGAGGATTTCACTCAACAGGAGATTACTGATATATTGAGTAGATTCACTCAAAGAATGGGAGAGTCTTTAGTGTCTTGAACAGTAAGAATCACTGATGAAGGCACCGGAGCAATAACACAGGACAGTGTGGATTGCTTAAAATTCATAAGTATCAGTCAGAATCCTTTTGTACACCAAGCTTTTAGGGATCACCATATGCAAGGAGGCATCAACAGAACTAATCTGTTAGCTTTAGCTGCAGAGAGATGCAAAAAACAATATCCTACTGACTCCATGTGGCCTGGTGGAGACAGACCCTGGTACTCACTTAGAGATTGTATGAGAAAGCTAAAGGAGGAGGTAATGAAAACTGCTATCATAACTGGAGATGAAAATGCATATTATGATACTCCCCAGGAGTTCCTCATAGAAATATCATAGTGAAGATGGCTCCTCCTGCTTATAAGCACCTAATTCTGACTCTATTAATTGGAGAAATAGGGCACCCTCTTTCAGAGGTGCTGGATAAGATTTCACAATTAAGTGACCTAGGTGAATGGGGACAAGATAAATTGCCTAAGAGAGAGAAGAGTAAACAGCCAGAGGATTCAGAGACAAAAAAGACACACAAGAAAGGAACTGTTTACTGTTCTATTGAGAGCAGGGGTGGCCTTTAGAAGAATAGATGGTATTCCAACTGAAGAGCTTCATAATATGTACCAAGAAAAGGTACTTAACATTAGAATGAACAGGGAAGCAGGAACCACCCCTGCAGGTACTCCTGAATCTGAATCTTTGTATCCAAGTTTGCCCCACCTTTAGGAAGAATAGGAAATAGGCCAAGCCCCAACCCAGATTAAAGAAATATACAGAGGAGATTGCAGACCCCATATTGGTTTAACAATATATGGGAAGAATGGATCAACTACTGTAACTAGGGCATTTCTCAATACTGGGACTGAGGCCACACTTATCTATGGGAACCCTGATAAGTTTAAACATGGATCTCCTATTACCATCACAGGTCTAGGAGGGACTGAAATATCAGCCAGACAAGTTAAAATAACAATGAAAATTGGGTAGTTACCTAAGAAAGAATATACTGTGGTTGTTGTACCCATTCTTGAATACATTATTGGAATAGATATGTTTATTGAGAGGCATGACTCTGAATTTACCTGAAGGAAGATACCAATTTGATGTAAGGAAGATAGGAATTAATACAGTTTTAGTGGGATAAATAAAAATGGACCCAATCACTTTACCTGAACCTTCTAAAGTAATTACTTTAAAACAGTATCATGTGCCAGGTGGGCAAGATGAAATTACCACTAATATAAAGGAATATGTTGAAGCAGGAGTGTTAGTCCCTACAACCACAAGATGGAATAATCCTGTCTGGCCAGTAAGAAAATCAGATGGGACATGGAGAATGACTGTGGATTATAGACATTTATATAAGGTGAGTCTTCCTTTGTACGCTGCTGTTCCAGATACCATCACCTTAATAGAAAGGATCCAGAAATATGATGGGACTTGGTATGCAGTTATTGACTTAGCAAATGCCTTCTTCACCATCCCAATACACCCTAAACAATGGGACCAGTTCGCTTTCACTTGGCAAGGTAGACAATATACTTTCACCCGCTTGCCACAAGGGTATATACATAGCCCCACTATTTGTCACAGGATTGTGGCTGAACAGTTGGATGAATTAAAGCTACCTGGTGTACAGCTTACCCACTACGTTGATGATATCATGATACAGGGAAAAGATGCGAAACAAGTGGAAAGGAGATTGACCCTTCTAATTGAGCATATCAAAAGTAAAGTGTGGGAAATTAACCCTGCAAAAGTTCGAGGACCAGCACAAAATGGGAAATTTTGGGGTATACAATGGAACAAAGGGGCTACAAGAGATTCTTCCACAAGCCTGACAAAAGATTCCAGATTTTCCTACCCCTGCCAATAAGAAGGAGGCCCAAAAGTTCGTAGGATTGTTTGGATACTAGAGGCACCATATTCCACATTTGGGGCAGTTTTGAAACCTTTATATAGAGTCACTCGGAAGAAGTGTGAATTTGACTGGGGACTTGAGCAAAGTAAAGATTTGAAGAAGCCAAGGCTGCCATACAATTGACCCTAGATTTGTGGCCCATGAAAAATGTTCCAGTGGAATTACAAGTGACTATACAAGATGATTATGTAAACTGGAGCTTATGGCAAAAATAACAAAGCCAAAATGTACCCTTGGGATTTTGGTGTAGGAAACTCTCTTCATCTGGAGTCCAGTATACACCTTTTAAAAAGCAGTTGTTAGCTGCATATTGGGCTTTGGTGGAGACTGAACAAATTACTCTGACCCATGAAGTGATCGATGACCTGGGTAATGACTACTCCAGCTTCTCACAGAATTGGACATTCCCAAGAGGCTAGTATAATCAAATGGAAGTTGTATATTAAAAATAGAGTGAAAAGAGGCAAAAGTGGAGTTTCTGCTCTACATGAATCTGTAGCAAACATAGAAATTGAGAGGAATGACACACCCCCTGAGCCAAAGCAACAGTTGGTACAATCCACTGTAAAATGGAATGAGGGATATGATGTATTAACTGAGGAACAAAAGAGACATGCATGGTTTACTGATGGGACAGCCAAATATTTGGGCCAAAAAAGACATTGGAAAGCATTGGCCTATAACCCATGTACTAGAAGGACTTTGGAAAGTACTGGGATAGGTGGAAGTAGTCAATATGCTGAACTTATGGCAGTACATCAAGCCATCAAAATAGAACAAGGAGGACAGTGTCACATATTCACTGATTCATGGGCGGTACCTAATGGGATAGCTACATGGATGCCCATGTGGAAAAATCAAAATTGGGAAATTCATGGTAAACAAGTCTGTGGCAAAGAATAATAGGAAGATATCTGGAATATGTCTTTGGTCACTGACTTGTCAGTTTTTCATGTAGATTCTCACGTGGCCCTCACCACATCAGAACATGAATACAATGCTCATGCTGATCGACTGGCAAAGATTGCTACCGAACATATTGTCCCTACTTTGACAACAACTGATGATCCGGTATTTGCAAAATGGGTCCACCAAACAGCAGACCATTTGGGGTCCAGGCCACACACCAGTGGGTGCAAAATCAAGGTATTAGTATCTCTCATTCACTGTTAAAAGAGATAGCAGAAGAATGTCATATATGTCACACTTGTAAAACTCTAGATCTTATAAGTCTATATTATGGAACCCCAATTCAGATTCAAAGTGACAATGGGTCACATTTCAAAGGCAATGAAATGAAGAAGTATTGTATACTAAACAATATAGAATGGATATATCATATTCCATACTATCCAGAAGCATCTGGGTTAATTGAAAGAATGAATGGATTACTGAAAGAACAGTTAAGGAAGTTAAGTTCCAATAATTCATATCAACATTGGAAGGATAATTTGTTCATGGCTTTACATAATTTGAATAATAGACCATTGGGAGGAAGTACACCTCTAGCCAGAATGATGACCCCAAATCTTCAAATTAGAAAACAACAAACACATAAGATCCCAAATATTGAGTATTAGACCTTGAGGCCAGATGTCCCAACACTGTAACCAGGAACACCTGGTTCGGAGGGGTATGATTTATATTGTTTAGAGGACTTTTGGTTGGACAGAAAAGAAATAAGAAAAATCTCCACTGGATATGCATAAGAATCCCTAAAAATCACTTTTCACAGATTTTACCCAAATCAGGATTAGCAGCTCAAGTAATACATGTTGGCTGGAGTAATAGATTCTAATTATCAAGGAGAAATTGTTGTAACATTTCATAATTTAGGTGAAGGGCCCATACAGATTCATGAAAATGATAGGATAGTTCAAGTGATTATCGTTCCTTGTAAAACAATACCACTTGTAAAAACTGACCCTCCTTCCAAAATAACTGGCAGAGGAACTGAAGGATTTGGTTCTACTGATAGAATAAAATCAGGAGCTAAAGTATGGGTAAAACGGAAGCCAGATGATGTTCCAAAGGCTGCAGAGATTACAGCACATGGGAGGGATAACACTGTAACTCTTGTTTATTCTGGAAAAGATGATTACAAAATTGTACCCTTCACTCCTATGAGTGAGGCTACAATAGTCTGGTTATTGTCTCTTTGCTTCTTCTTGGATTTTTGTCTGTTCATCTTGTTTGCTAGATTTGTTTCTACAGGTTTGGTACCCTCTACATGTAGATGCCTGATAGCTTAAGCTGGATGTCACCCCCTGTCTGCAACTATGATGTGTCACTCTTGAGTCTGGCATTAAGCATATTAAGAACTGACCTCTCAAATGGGAACCCTTGGGACTGGGACAGCTCTACATCTGATTTCAGCAGCAAGTAGCCATGGAAGAAGATACCTTTGCCCTTTACCACAAGATTTTGGTGCCCCATTTGTTTGGGGTGGGAATGATGGGGAGCTTGTGTTCAAGCCCCACCCTAAAATATTGTTTTCTGGGTTATTGTGTGCTTTCCTTGTTATATTGTCGTGAAATTCTGTTTACACCAGTTATTCCTAATGTATTTTTGCCACATAAGGGACATGAAAGATCTTGGGGCCCTTTTGGACTTGCTGACATAGCAGGAAGGCATGGGGGAAGAGGAAGCAGAAGCCAAGCTAGAGTTTCTGTGGTGACTGGCAGCGGTGGCAGTGGCAGCAGCAGTGGCCAGCAGAGGCAGCTGCAGCGGTAGCAGTAGCAGCCGAGGTGGAGGTGGAGGTGAGAACCCCTCTTTTTTTTTTGAACAAGCCAGAATTTCTGCTGAGAACTGCCAGGAACTGCAATTTTTGGGGGGCAGAGCTCCTGGTAGCATGCTTCCTGGACACTGAGTACTTGCTGTGAGTGGGGAGAGGAGGACGTTTCCCTGAGGTGGCCTGTTTTGTTTTAAAGTCTTGAGAATGTGGGTGCTTACTACATTAGCTATATGTGCCAATTTTGCAACTACTGTGATGGCTTTGACTTTCTGGTTTGGTGACTCAGTTTTCTGGCAATTTAATAAATGTTCTATCTTTATCCCCCACATAGAGAGCCTGGCATATTTTGTGATTAATGACCACATCAGCATATTTATAGTAGCCATAGGTATTGTGAATATTGCATTGCTGACACAGCAAAGAGCTCAAAAGTCAAGTAATTGACTGGCAACATGAGCAAGCATAGGAAACAAAGCAAGCAGAATAATCAAACCTTAGATTCCTTCTTTGGGAACAAAAACAATCAAACCATGGAATGGGAGGAAGAAAATAAAGTCAGAACTCTGGCATCAAAACCTTCCAAGAAAAACATGAATAGGTTACAGGCCATGGAAGAGATCAAGAAGGACTTTGAAAATCAAGTAAGAGAAGTGGAGGAAAAATTAGGAAGAGAAATGAAAATCATGCAAGAAAATCATGAAAAGAGAGTCAACAACCTGACTGAAGAAAATAACACCTTAAAAAATAGATTAACTGAAACAGAAAAAAATGCCCCAAAAGCCAATAAGGAGAGGAATGCCTTAGAAAGCTGAAATTTCCTTATGGAAAAGGAATTTCAAAAAATCACTGAAGAGAGTAATTCCTTCAGAATTAGATTGGAGCAAATGGAAGCTAATGACTTTATGAAAAATGAAGATACTATAGAATATATCCAAATAATTGAAAAAATAGAACACAATGTGAAATATCTCATTGGAAAAACCACTGACATGGAAAATAGATCCAGGATAGATAATTTAAAAAATTTTGTACTACCTGAAAGCCATGATCAAAAAAAGAAACTAGAAATCATCCTTTAAGAAACTCTCAAGGAAAATTTCCTGGTGATTTAGAACCAGAGGGCAAAATAGAAATTAAAATAATTCACTGAGCACTGATTTCTTTACTTCAATATCCCCCTCTAAAAACGAACACTTGTCATCTCTCTCTCTCTCTTTTTTTTTTTTCTTGCCTCTTGGAGGGCAATTGGGGTTAAGTTACTTGCCCAAGTTACAAGGCTAGTTTTTTTTGTGGGGGGGGAGGGGGTTAAGTGTCTGAGGCCAGAACCGAACTCAGGACCTCCTGACTCCACGCTGGTGCTTTATTGACTGCACCACCTAGTCACCCCCATCACCTGTCATCTCTATTCCCATAATAATTTACTATGGTTGGAGTCTTTCTCTTTTGCCTATGCATTTTTCTTAATCATTTGCAATCACTTTTAGCCAAGGGGTCTGGGAAATGGTTCCTCTTCCCCAGATCTTCAGTTATTCCCTCTAGCCTGAAACCAAAGTCAAACTTCTAATCTCCTGTAAGTGCCCACAGTCGGGCTTTTTCTGGTTCACTGCTTCTTCACTCACCAGTCCTGTACTGGTTCCTTCTCTCCCCTACCACTTTTCACAGCACAGCTGAGTCTGATGTTCTGTTAACATAGATTCCTTTGATCTTCTGGGACTCAGACACCCAAATGCCCTCAACTATCCTGGGGGCAAAAGTTCATCTGGATGGGGCTGAGGCCTCCTTTCCAACCAACTAACCCCAGGGCTTTTTGCTTGTTGTTTAAGAGGCTAGCCACTTGCTGTTAAAAGGGTACCTAGCCTGGAGGTATTTACTCTTCACAGGGATTAAAACTTGTTCTGGGATTTTTTTTTTCCTATCTTCTCAAATTGTTCCAAGAGGACCTGGTTTATGCTCCTTTTCTTATTTATCTCTACCAACATTTTGTTCATCCTAAGGTTCTATTTCGACCCTTTTGTTTTGTGAAAATCCTGAGATCTTGGAATTTTCTGAGCAACTCCACCGTCTTCCCAGAATCCTCTCCACAATAGTCATGTTGTAAATAAGAATTAGAATAAATGGGAGGAACCACAACCAAAATGAAACAAAACAACAACAAAGAGACTAAATAGTATGCTTCAATCTGCATTCAGATTCCATAGTTCTTTCTCTGCATGTGGACAGCATTTTCCATCACAGTTTTTTGGTATTGTCTTAGATATTTGCATTATTGTGAAGAACCAAGCCGATGAAAGTTAGTCACCATAAAATGTGGCTGCTATTATGTACAATGCTCTTGTGATTCTGCTTACTTCACTTTGCTCAGTTCATATAAGTCTTTCCAGGTTTTCCTGAAGTCCATCTACTCATTATTTCTCATAGCATAATAGTATTACATTACATTCATATACCACAATCTGTTCAGCCACTACTTAATTGATGGGCATCCCCTCAATTTTCACTTCTTTCTCACCACAAAAAGAAATGCAATAAACATTTTTGTACATGTTATATTTTTCTGATCTCTTTGGGATATAGATCTAGGAATAGTATTGCAGGGTCAAAATATGCACAGTTTTTTAGTCCCTTGGGAATAAGAATTCCAATTATTTAGAGGGAATAGATAAAAGCTCATGAAAGTTGCTTGGAGAATATCCATAGTAAAGTTCTGGGAAGAGAATGAGGATTCTCTCCCCCATTCCCCCCATAAAAGCAGAGAAGGAATGGTTTAAGAAGCTGAAGGAGAGTCAATAGTTACTCAATCTTGTAACCCAAGGGAAGCCACAATATTAGTAGTAAATGATAGTAAATAATGTGAAAAAAAATCTTTAGAGGAATCAAAGGGGATGATATCACAAAAAAAGGATACTGCCTTTGGCAATTGGGAAGTCACACTTTAGCAAAATTGTTTCTCTAGAGTGATAATTGCATTAAAACTTAACAGCAAAAGGACTTGAGGAGAGAAAGTACAACAAAGAACTGGAAATAACAGGTATAGGTAATTTTTTGAGAAATTTGACAGTAAAAGATAATTTTTAAAAAAGATATATTTGCTAAAGTGATAAGTTATTTTTTTTTAAATTTTGATGTCAGAAAGGTATGAGGATAGTTTAGATACATGTGTATTAGACAGTAGGAAAAGAGGGGTAGAATGTTAACTAGAGAGATATTATAATTCATGTAATGTCCCAGAAAAGGTGAAATAGAATCATGGAAAGGGTAAATATAGAAGGATGTACCTTTATTGATGATTTGGAACATCTGTGACCAGAGAAAAGGAAGAGTGAGTGAGGAAAATTAATTTTAGGGAATTGAAGAAGTGGACTGAGAGTACATGGAATGATTTAAACCTTTCTGAGTGAAGCACTAATCTGGTGATCTTTGCAGGGTGTGTGTGTGTGTATGTGTGTGTGTGTGTGTGTGTGTGTGTGTGTGTGTGTGTGTATGAAGGTGGCCATGATAGAAGATGAGAAAAGAAATGGATAGGCACTGTGGAAAATAAAATAATATACAGTAGAATAAGTAATGCCAAATAGAAGCAAGGTTTTAGATAAGATTCACTAGCAGATAAAGTAGGTTTAATCTCATGATTTTCTCCAGTGATCTTCAGTAACACAGGAACAGGAGGAAAGGGATGATGGTAATCAGAATTGACATATCAGGAATAACTTTTACACTAAGAAGTATGACCATGTCGTCAAGGATGACTATGGGGACAAATGAAGTCAAAATAGTATAGAGGGACTGGGAGAATTATTATGAGTCAAGGAATTAAAATTCATAATAATGACAAAGAGGAGATACTGTGTGAGGCTGTTTGAGAGCAGAAGGGTGAGGGATCATATTATGATAATGGAAATTCAAATTTCCAAATCTTAGAGATGGTGTAATCACAAAAGATATTGATGTTTATCATGGAATCATGCTGTTGAAAGAATAAATGTTCAAAAATGTGAATCAGGTGTGTTGACACACCCAATTAATGCCCTTCACATACTTATAAATAGTCAGCAGAAGTACCAGAACTAAAGGACATTTTAGCACATCTTTATAATTATTGCTACTGTGGAAGACAGAGGCTGAAATATTCTTATAGGAATTCCAGTTAGAGTAAAGGTAAAGCCAAATGTTTGTATACACTAAATCTGGCACCAATACAGTAAGCCCCTGAGTTTGGAGGACCGTAAGGCTACTGAAAAGGGGGCAAAGATACCGAGATTGGAAAAATAGAAGAGATCAAAGTTTTTATGTATATCAGTGTTCGGATTAGCCTTTGAGTGACTATTGTATTCCTAACCTTGATAAAAAGGCCCTTCACTGGGGAAAGAAGAAGAGGGAGGAGAAGAAAGAAAGAAAGAAAGAAAGAAAGAAAGAAAGAAAGAAAGAAA
>NW_027186473.1:35661903-35706202 GCF_028583685.1 Petaurus breviceps papuanus
GAAGGAAGGAAGGAAAGAAGGAAGGAAGGAAGGTAGGAAGGAAGGAAAAGAAGGAAGGGAGAGAAAGGAAAAAAAGAAACAAAGGAGAAAGAAAATGTGGTGGAGTAGAAGAGTTTTCTGGAATTAAAAGTTTGAAGAGGTACAAAAACTGTGAGTTTATCAATAAAATGAATATCAATTTGAATTTCTTATTGGGATTGAATCCCCAAAGAAGATGGTAGAAGATGGGTTAGAAAGGGCAAATGTAAGCCAATTTCTAGAGTCATACAAAATCTAAGGGGTTTCATAACCTGGAATTTAGTTGATATGTGATGAGAAATTGTGCTACAGGTAAATTGCATAGATCCCAAAACAAGATTTGATTGATTAGATTTTAGTGGAAATGATTATAAAGTTCTGTAGAGCTAATATTTAGTAAAGTAGGTTCAACTCTTCTTATCACATTCAATTCAGTTAAGTACTTAATAAATGAATTTTTATAAAATTATATTAAAATACTGAAACAGTGTCTTGCCATATATTTACTCTGTGCCTCAAAGAAAAAGGAACAGAAAATAGGATATGGGGCTCAAATAAGTAAAACATGGGCTAAAAATGCATTCATTGAAAGACTACACAAAACTGAGTCAGGATGATTTTCTTTGGTATTAAGACAGGATATTTCCCAAGCCATTTTGGTCTGCTTTTTGACATCATTAAAACAATCTGTAAACACTGACTCTCTCAGATATTACCTCTCAAACTAGCTGTTCTCTTGCAGTACGTGAAATGCCTGTCAGATCATGTTCCTTATTTTTGATGACCAAAATACAAGTTTGTAAATGAAGATCTAGAAAGTGTTTTTTTTGCAAGTTGCAGAAGGAACCTTCAATCACAGTTTCATGCCAAAACTCCACAAAACCCTGAATTTTATCACTATCACTCTAAAATAATCTAAGTATTAGTAGTGGTGGTAGTTGTTCTTTTGGTGGGGGTAGTAATGACAACAAAACCAGTGAAAACAAGCACTCTAAATCCCAACTTATTGTCTATATTATGACAGATGATGAGTTGAAGGTCATCAGCAATACTAGACAGATTGACACAGAAGAGGTCTCTAGTGTGCCCCTAGATGATTATTGTACCTGTGGAGACCTGGAAAGAATGCTGAAATTCTAGCCATTTCGGTTCTGTTAATATTACTCTGGTGTTAACACCCCAGGAAAAAGTGATGAAACAGCTTCACCAATACATAAAAGAAGTAGACAGATTGGCCTAAGGTTTTAGTGTAGCCCTATTCAAAATGGTTATGCTAGTAAACTAGACATTGTGTAGACTGTACTGTTTGCACTCCTTTGTGTTTTAGTACAAGAAGAAGGAAGATATGACTGAACAAATCATAGATACCTCTACCTTTCCTACTAGAAATGCTTCAGCACTAATGTTGTTGACTAATAAATTGGGGAATTATAATGAATTTAAAAGTAAGAAAACAATATTGGCAGATACTATATCTCTTAGGGTTTTGCAGATTTCTTCTCATATATAATGAAATTTTTGAACCACACTGTGAGATAACAACCAGTACTATCCTTCAATAGATCAGTTATTTACTCCACATAGATCCTTACCCAACCTTGCCTTACAATACTATAGGACTCTCATCCATATCATACCACAAATCCATCACAGGTACCATGTTTCCCCAATAATAAGACACTGTCTTATTACTTTTTTCGACAGCAAAACACCAGAGGGCTAATTTTCAGGGGAGGGCTTATTTTAATGAATATTGACAGCAATTTTAATAAACAGGTAAATGTAAACAAAAAAATGTACCTTTATTCAATAAGCAAATCACTGGGGAAGAACAGGATGACGCATTCACTGCTGCAGCTCTGATTGGATGCAGCTTGGAGCGCAGCATGCGTTTCACGGGGGGGGGGTGCATACAGAGGGTACCGTAATGTAGCGTGTAGCACAGGGGATCTCAATAGGGCTTATTTTGGGGGGAGGGCTTATTTTAGAGGAATCTTACACAGTAAGGGGAGGGCTTATTTTCAGGATAGGTCTTATTATCGGGGAAACACGGTAAACTGCTCAATGTGCTGATGGCCTTCCTCTCCTTCTCTGAACATTGTGAATGTAACTATGGAGAACATGGGCTATTCATCTATTAGATCTTACTCTTGGTAAATTATTTCATCTTGCATTAAGGTTATATATTTCTCAGATGACACAAATTACACCTGCTCTTCTGCATTAATCAGCCTACCCAGACATACTCTATTCCATGCATCTGAATTATTCTTGGTTACCCATGGTATCATCAAGAATTTTTGTTCCCATTTAGCATATGAGCAAACTGAAGCAGTGAGAGAACACTAGACACTTAGTTGATTAGTCTGATCATCGGTTTCATACTTTAGTTTCTCTTGACATTGAATCTAGTCTTTGTTATGTTATGTAACTATCCAACTCTAACCATTGAATCTAATCACATTTATCAAGCACTTGTGTCTATAGCAGCTTTTTTTTTGTCTCTACAAATATCCTGATAAATAGCAGTTTAACTTGTTTTTTAGTATATAAAGGTTCCAACATGCATTGCAAGTTGTCTCACATTTTGCATGGCCAAGTGGTGCAGTGCATAGAGCACTAGTCCTGGAGTCAGGAGAACCTGGGTTCGGATCCATTTTCAGACACAACACCAAAAACTAGCCATGTGACTTTGGGCAAGTCATTTAACCCCAATTGCCCTCCAAAAAAAACAAAACAAAACAAAAATAAACATATCTCACATTTTGAGTGGAGCATAGGTGGGGCATTTCTTTTTCTTTCTTTTCTGCATTTTATAGCTGTTTTTCAACATTTCTCATTTCCTGACAAGATACAGCAGAAATAGGATGCAATCAGTGCTTATATGGTAAGCTTGGATTTCTTTTGAGCCTTTTTTTCTTTACATCTCCCAGCGGATAGACTGAAGAAATCATTGCTCCTATATATTTGACTCCTGCAAGCCATCTGTAGTCTATCAGTTGCATAAAGGAACTTTTGCATAGGTTTAGACATTTCTCTATAGAAGGAGGATGATTGAACTGGAACTGACCCTTCCTAGTCTCATTGAAAGCAGATGAAAAGTAAAAGACTGAATGAGTCAACCAGTTATTTCCACATAAGTGATTATTTACAAACGCCAAATTTCAAAATCCCCAAATTGTATTCTCAAGGGCTCCAACAGATTACTGACAAAGTACTGTCTACCTTTAAATTAATCATTCATTTAATTTGATGAAGGGTGGAGAGATGAGGAGGGTGTTGGCATTCCAGGCAATCATGAAGAACAGCTGAAAGGCAATTTGACTTCTTATACAGTTCACCATTTTCAAGATCTTACAACTTCTTAATATACCTCACAACTTTTCCTCAGTCTTTTTTTTAATTACCCAAAATTTTAATTCTTCTTGCATAGTGGCGTGTCATGATTCTGAAGATATAGTATAAATAACTGTGAGGGATGATTATATATAAGGAAAAAAACACGGTCACTGCAAGTGTAAAGTTTTTCCTTTTCTTTAAAAATTGTACATTATAACACAGTACATAGTCTTCAAATGACAACTAATCTGCATTCTTCTTCCTATTTAAACCAGAGATTGGATCATTGTCTACCCCTTATGCCTAAGCAAGATATATGAGTAGATCAGTCTAGAGTATCTTTAATCCATTTAGGTTTGCACAATAGTTATTTTTCACCCATTTTGTTTTTGTTTTGTGGATGGATAGACAAAGACCTTTTGGGGTGGTAACAGTTGATTCACATACACTTATCATGTCTGTAAAATCTCTTTTAAAATAAAGTTAAAATAGTGTTAATTAAAATAAAAAATATAAGGGAAAAGGTTAATTTTACAGATTTATTTTTTTGACCTTTTTGGAGGACAATTGGTTACACGGCTAGTTTTTTTGTGTGGTTGTTAAGTGTCTGAAGCTGGAACCAAACTCAGGTCCTCCTGACTCCGGGGCCAGCACTTTACTCACTGTGCCACCTAGCCACGCCCAGATTATTTTCTATAATGCTATATCTTCATGATTATAAAATTGACTGAGAAGTATAGTAACTAAAAGTTTCCAGTGTTTCTTATATGTAGCAATGGGAAAAACAAAAGAAAACATTTGACTCAGAAGAGAAAACTTGAATGCTCTTCTCCAACAAAGAGTTTCTCATACATATGTTAAAATTATACACATTTCTTTGACAGATGCAATCAAAAAGATAACTTATTTCTAATATCCCACAGTGGGGAAAAAAAGGAAAGTAGCTAAAGGTTCTAAATTTCTTTCTTGTTGGCCACTGTTCAAAAACACAACTTTAATACTATTGTAGCAAAACTCTATTTTGTCCTGTCATACTAAAGCACAGAGGAGTAGAACTTGGTCCTCTCTCCTCTACCACATCAAATTGTGCATAACAACCATTAAGAAGTATATTTAATTTCTATCAGACTCTTTATAGCACTTTTATTTTGAATGAAATTCCATATAGAGCTGGTCTGGGAATGGAGAGGGACCTTATAAACCCCCTGGAAAGATAACTATAAAGGTCAGAAGGAATGAATTCAAATCCTAGTTGTTAAACTTAGCATGTGTGTGTCATTGGCCAAATCCTTTAGCCTCTTTATATTTCAATTTCCTCTTCTGAAAATTGGGACAGTAATAATTGAACTTACTACCTTATAGAGATTTTTTGTGATGAAAATAATCAAATAACAGTGATGTGCTTAGTGAATATGAACTTTCATTATATTACAGTCTGATTCCCACATTTTACAGAGGTAGAAAAATTTCTCCCAGAAACATGAAGGTTTTATTAGCCATTATTTGCCATATGGCTAATGGCAGAGATAAGATTCAAAGTTGTCCCCTAATTCTTATTCCTATTCTTTGCATAATGCATATAATGCCACAATCCCTTCTCTAATCTTGTTAGATGCTGAATAGAATCTCTAAAATAAGGAGGGGCTAGGCGTGATTGTTCTTTCTACCAAAGGATCAGTGACTTCTTAATATTTTATTTCTCCCAAATCATTGTAACAATTATATTATAGGCATTTATTAATTGTTTATTATATGAAAGTCACTGGAAATACTAAGGAGCAGGGGAGGAGAGAAAGAAATTAAATGGGCTCTCCCTTTAAGGAGCTTACATTCACTGAAGATGCAGCATTTATATCTGCCTCCCCCCCAACAAAAAATAAGTACTGGATCATTCAATGTGAATCAGAGTACTAATAATTAGGGGCATCATAAACCACTCAAAATAGATGTGTAAATAAGTCAGAGGTGAAGAAGAAAGGGATTTAAGCCTGCACAAAGACAAGAGATGTAATGCTGTTTGTGAAATATCCAGTAGTTCAGCTTGTCTTGAACAAAGAGGTTACAAATGGAGAATCATGTGAAAAATGGTTAGAGGTGGAAAGGTACTATCAGCCATTCTGTG
Source organism: Petaurus breviceps papuanus (assembly GCF_028583685.1). NCBI lineage: Eukaryota > Metazoa > Chordata > Mammalia > Diprotodontia > Petauridae > Petaurus > Petaurus breviceps. The sequence goes on from NW_027186473.1 coordinate 35,667,383, forward strand.
ATGAGATGAAATGTCAAGATGAGGACACTTGTTTATCCAAAAAGGCATCATAAAGCACTGAATATTTTTTTTTTGCCTTTTTGGAGGGCAATTGGGGTTAAGTAACTTGCCCAAGGTTATACAGCTAATTTTTTTGTGGGGTGTTAACTGTCTGAGGCCAGAACTGAACTCAGGTCCTCCCAGGCCTGCACTTTACTCACTGCACCACCTAGCCTCCCCTGCACTGAATATTTTTTGAGCAGGCTAGCAACAATGTCAGACCTTCAGCAACAATGAGCTGAAGGGAGATGAATTTAGCAAATATGAAGAATGAATTTGTGAGTATATTTGCTGGAATTAGGGACTGTGATTAGAAGGCTACTTCAATTGAAAGGTTATAAAAGATCTGAACTAAAGTGATTATACTTTTTGTGAGGAGAAAGAAGTGGATGGATGAGTGAGATGGGAAGGCAGATCTACTAACATCTAGCAATGGAGATTATCTTAAATGATTTTATCAATAGCATATTGTTTCCTTCTAGTAAATTTTGAACTGCAACCCAGTTCTCCAACCTAATCCAGTATCTTTCCTACTCCAACATGATGCCCTGAATAAAGACCAAGGAAATAGGTTCCTCAGTTCAGATAAAGATTCAACATTTTATGTTAGAAATATCCCTATAGAATCTACAAAATAACAACAATAATAATAAAGCGTTTCAACCTAAGAATCTCCTGTTCTCTTACAGAAATGGGAGGTTACTCTTATACAAATGATTTCAAGGAAGTTAAATAGAAAACTCAGGATGTGATGTTTGATTTGATGTGATCCTCTGTCACAAATCTAATTATGTTCTTTACAGTTTGATTAAGCTATTTAACAAGTCCCATTGAGTGGGGCTGGAGACTGAACTTTTGATTACTTTAAATTATAATAGACTGAAATGTTCACTAAATAGTAGGAACATTGACAAAAAATTATTCATTTGATCTAATGGAACTAAATCTTTTTAAGCTTCAAGAAACCTTTGGCTAGATTCTTAACTCTCAATGTTGATCCCTTGGGCAAATAGTTTGGGGATGTGTGGGATGAGGGAGACTCTTGAGAGACTTTTCAGAAGTTGGAACATTCAATTTAATAGGAGCAAAGGCTGAGGGACTTTGCCCCATGAGGTGAATGAGAGAGTAAAAGAGAGACCCCAGCTCTCTAGCTCCCATACCTGATGCTTAGGAGGATTGTGGGGATAAAGAAAAGTATATTACATGATAGCTTATTGTTACAACTAATTATCTTACTAAGTAGTTGCCAAGGTTAATTCCTAACTGTTGAAAAATTAAAACTTTTATGTATAACTGTCCTTGAGGAAATCTGACCCTAATTTTAGATCTACTCTTGACCATTACTTTTCAAAGAAAAAATTTTAAACAGGAGTTATAATTATAACTGTTGGAAAGTCACTTAAGTTCAATGTGCATGAATGTCTTCTTTAAAATGGAGATAATGCCTTTATTATTCACCTCACACAGTTCCTGATATATTCAAATGAATTATGTGTATGTATACACATATATACATATTTGTGCCTATATCTATACATACACACATACACATGCATGTATGCTTGCATCTATATAGGCACATGCATGTGTGCCTATATGCCATATGTGTATGTGCATGTGTGTGTGTGTGTTTGTATCACACAGGGGAAACTCTAAAACTCTGTAAATATCAGTTGCTGTTATCTGCCCTACAGGGTCATATAAAGGAAATACTTTGTAAACTAGGAAGTAAGACTAACCTATTCCAGCCTGTTTTTTTTTTATTTTTAGTATGGTGTGCAAATAACTATCAAAAAGGTATACAGGAAGCATCGAGGAATGGTTAACTGGGAAAAGACAAAATCTGGACTTGAAAAGGTCTGGCAAATATCATTGGTTTAAAGGCAACAGACAGAGAATTGTGGGAGCATAAAAACTCAGTAAAATTGGGGAAAACACTATTCTGAGTTAGGTTAGTAAAAGATCTAGCCAAGGAAGAATAGTAAACCATGATGAAAACAACTAATATTTGTATCTAGAGTCCTCTAAAGGATGAACCTAGGTGGAATGAAGAATATTGGATTTTATGTTTAACACTGAGTACCTGGTCAGCTACTTTGGTCAAGTGGATAGAGAGCCTGGACTGGAGTCAGGAAGACCTGAGTTCAAATCTGGCTTCAGATACTTAGTAGATGTGTGACCTTGGACAAGTAACCTAAGCCTGTTTGCCTTAATTCACCAGAGAAGAAAATGGCAAACAACTCCAGGATCTTTGGCAAGAGAACCCCATGTTCAGTATTTAAGCACTATGGTCCAGGTCCCAAAGAGCTGGACACAACTGAACAGGAACTACTCCCACAACAACCTCTGTTAGAGTCCTCTCTCTAACATTTTCTATTGATGTAACATTAGTGAAGTCCCATAATCTTTTTGGACATCTGTAAAATCCATCTCTATAAAATGGCAGTTAGCTAAGAAGATATCAAGCTGCCTCCTGAACCTATAAGGTTCACAAAGTTGCTTCCTTATTACAGACCTGTACCCTAACCAGGGCTAGATGGTAGATTTGACATATTTTTGGTATTGAGTATTATGAAGTTAGGAATCCTCCCTCTAGTAATTAAGACTGTCATCTCCTCAATTTAGAGAGTTAGCTAAAGTACCAAGAGGTTAACCAATTTGCCAGTGTCACATACCTAGCATGTATCAGAAGCTGAACTTGAAACCACATTTTCTGGGTTAGAGGACAGCTTGATATCCACTATCCCATCTGTCTCTAAAGAGGAAAGTAGTACAAGAGTTTTTATACCTATTTTACAGAGGAGGAAACTGAGAAGTAAATAGATTAAGCATCTTGATTGATAATCATACAGTTGCCAAGTGTTGGAATTGAGAAAGCTAAAAACAAAATTCCAGGAAGCTAAAAGAAACAAGGATAGGGCCAGTGTGCAGTTGTAAGGCTTGATCTTGGCACAAAAGATATGTTCTTTTTTCCCTCTGAGCCCACATGATTGTAGTTAATGGGAATTCTGAAGCCTAAAGGTGATTTGGGCCTTATTTGAGGCCCAGGTTAGAAAAAGAATTACTTCCATGCAACCTGCCTTCTGGATTATCTGAATGAAAGAAATCTATCTGCTGCCAAGAGAGGAAGGTGAGAGGAACAAAACTGGGTAGCTCTGTAGATGCTATGTACCTTTTGTAAATACTCAAGATCCTTCCAGGTAAGGATTTTCTTTATAGAGCCATGTGGCAACACAAAGCCTTGCAAATAGATGTAATGACAAGCACAGAAGTAGTTCACACTTTGTTTCAATCTGTTAAGAAACAGAACCTGTGAACTCCACAACTTGTGAACCCTAGAACTTGTGGACTCCTGGGGAGGAGCTAATGACTATATATAAAGAGAGTTACAAGGCTAGAGACAGCAGGAGCTGAACAGAGAACTCTTGTCTTGGGGGAGTCAAGAAGGAGAATACTTGTGGTATCCCAGCACTCTGTTTGTCTGCTCTGTATGTATTGCTGTTTGTTTGTGATAATTTGTACAGAAGCCCTGGGACCTTACTGGATTTTCAGGTTGTATGTTTACAGAAGTCCTGGAGGAGGGTTTTGGAGGTCCTGGGACTTTACTGATGATTTATGCTGGCATCTTGGACCTTGTTTGTGGGTCAGTGTTGATTTCTATGTTTATATGTGTTGAGTTCTCAGACCTTGTTGGTGAATCTGAGTTGATTTCACAGGCAGATAGTGAATTGATGAAGGTGCCAGCAATGTGTACAAATATTATTGTGGCTCTGTTAAGCTTTATCTTCCCAGAAACAGGAACTGTGAAGGACTAGAGGAAGACTGGACACTGTGAACTTCAATATGGAATGAGAACTGGATCAACTAGACAAGGAACTGGGAGCTTCCTGCCTTTGAGCTCAGGTGACAGTTGGAGCTAGGACCATGGAAGAGGAACCATGGAAGCTGAGAAGCAGCCTCAAGTCAAGCTGAAAGAAGACTTTACTTGGGTACTGTGTACTGACTGAGAAGATTATGATTTATTGTGATCAAGGGGAGGATGGCCTGTGTATTTTCTACTACACCTTAAGAGGTTACTAAGTAGTGACTCATGACTGAATAGTGATTGATTTGTAACTTAGTGGGCCCCATGAGTGGAGAATTTTGACTATTGTATTTTGTGACCCTTTGAATGATTGAGTTATTAATAATTGTACTTTGTTGAAAACTATTGTGACCACTTTGGTAAAAACTATGTGGCCATTTTAGTGATAAGGCATTGTGAATGCTGTATTTTGATTTTCTGTGATAAGTTGTAACATTGTGAATGCTGCACCTTGATTCTCTGTGAATGTTTTCCTCTGATTTATTATTGAATAGAATGTTCACTATACTATGTAATCAGTATCTTAAAAGTTGTTTACAGTAGTGTTCTTCTGGAAAGCTGCATGTGCATGGCATTACAATAGAATTCTCTCTTCTCAAACACTTTTAAGGCATAGTCTTTGAAAAACAATGGGGACTGAATTTTACAAGACTTTACCTGGTTCTTCTTTGTTCAATTAAATTCCAATACAGGTCCAATAAAATATGCATTTACTAAGTTCTTGCTATACATAACACCTGACCCACAAAGTGCTTCCTTATTAAGTTTGGGGGTGGGTGAGGGATATACCATATGAACCAATAAATATACATAAATATACAGACAATATGGAGAAGAGAGATGTCTTCTAATAAATCGGGAGATCTGGTTGTATATGAGTACAAATTTGAAGAAAAAAAATCTTTAAATGAAGAACAGAGATGATAGAGTACATTCTAGTCATGAGGCTCAAACTGTGCAAAGATGCAGAAGTGGGATATGGAATAAGTTTGAAGGAACAGTAAGAAGGTCAAGTGCACAGAGAGCACTAACATTAGTAATATGAAATGAACCTGAAAAGTTTGACTGAAACTTGATTATGAAGGGCTTTATTTGCCAGGTTGAGGAGTTAGTCTTTCATACTGGTTTCAATATAGAGCCACAAAAAAATGCTTACTTATGACTGTGACATTGTTAGTTTTTGTCTTAGTTTCAAGAATTAGGACATACAGAGGCCAATGTGGTGGTGAGTACAGGGCTTGGCACACAGTAGGTGTTTTATAGTATTTGCTGACTATTGAATTCCTTCCCTTGGGACAAGATGAAGATTGTGGAATTAGTGACAGCTGCAGAATTTTCAGAGTACTTGAGAAAACAACTGTACTAAAGTATAAGCACCATATTATCACAGAAGTAAACTATCTATGTCCCCATGCCAAAGCAAATTCCATATGGTACCTTAATGGATTTAGATGGTGAGATTTGATCTATGGAGCTAAATTATCACTACAAACAGGGAGTGATACAAACAAAATTGCATTGTTTCTCAAAATAAAATACTTGAAGATGCCAGTATTTTACATTTGCTAGAATTAATTTCCCTAGATTATTGCTGAAGGAAAAAGAATCGGAACTCTTCCAAATCTATGCCTAAACTAGCTATAGCTTGCAATTTTAGCATTTGGGCTTATTTCTAATTCTGTGTCAATATTATATTTTCCTCTCATCTCCACCCCCTCTTTTTTATTTTATTTCAAGAAGCTTTCTGAAATTGTATCCTAGTTGTGGAAGTCTGAGACTGACTGAACTATCAAGAGTTCATGGAAGTACTTACATGTGATATTTACAATTATGTATTCCTTTATCTTCTCCTGTAAGGCTTTTTTTTCCCTAGAGGAGGAGGTTTAAGCAGAAGATAACATTAAATGCACCATCTAATCACAAGGCTGGGTGTCAAAGAGGCAAGAGGAAAAGAGCTGTCTTGGGAGACTTCCAGGTACTATGTATATTTGTGTACATATACACATATACATACACACATGCATGTATTTCTGTTTCTATATGTTTTATATGTACATATAATCTACACATGTGTACACACATAGATGTGTGTATATATGTATATATTCATCTATATATTGTTAGACAGGTAATATGGAACTGGAGTTTATAGAGTAGGAAAATTGACATAGTCATAACTAAACTTTGGAAAAATCTCTTTGGCAGTGAGTGGAGAATGGACTAGTGTAGGAAGATATATGACAGAAAAAGATCAATTAGGATGCTTTTGTAGCAGTTGTTTATTTTTTGTTTTGTTTTGTTTTTAAATACTACTCCAACAGTTATAACCCTAGTTCAGGCCCCCATCAACTTTTGCCTAGACTACTTGTAGATTGTAAGCTTAGTCAAATCAAGGGTATTTTGTTTGTTTTCCATTCTTAGTGCTTAATAAGTATTGAATACATGCCTTTAAATACATGCATATATCTGGTGTATATATATATATATATATATACACATATACAGATATAATATATTTATAATTACATATATATTACTTAGTATATATAATGGCATATTATTAATTATATATTCTTATATAACATATTGCCTATTAATATTGAAAGATAATCTTGTAGGGATAACAAGTTCAAATATATGTTTTTCTTAAATTTATATCATGAGAAACATTACCATGTTTTTTATATCTGTTAGGAATGACAATCACAGCATTTAAGCTTTTTATATACATTATATTGATATAGTAATTCTGTAAGGTTTGTGCTTGGAGTATCATTTTCTTTATTTTAAATATAAGGAAACTGAGTCTCATAAAGTATAGATCTTTGCCTTTGGTTACATACCTACTGAGTCTCAAGGGTAGAATGCTGACCCAGGCATTCCTGACTCCCATTGCAATATTTTTTTTTTGCTTTTTCTTTGGAGGGCAGTTGGGGTTAAGTGAATTTCCCAAGGTCACACAGCTAGTTTTTGTGTTAAGTTTCTGAGGCTGGATTTGAACTCAGGTTCTCCTGACTCCAGGGCCAGTGTTCTATTCACTGTGCCACCTAACCATCCACCATTGTAATATTTTTAAAAGTTGCCCTGTTTCATTAGGAGCACTGAATTTGGTACCCTGAAAGTTAGTATGAAAGGAGAATGCACATTACATTTATTTTAGTTCATCTTGGGTCAAATACTGACAAAAGTCTCATCCAATTTTTTGCAGTTTAATATAAGTGGAATTTTATATGTATATTTGCTTCTTTACTTCCTTTGGTCATACATATGGCAATTCTTATATTCTTCTGCATATTTATGTCATGACTTTTAACATATTCATGACTTTAAAGCATCTTTCCAATAATTGAGAATTAAGGAAATAAAAATAAATGTAGATAAGGAGTGTGAGAAATGAATACAGAACACTGGAGACAACTCATTGAACTAGGTACCTTTGAGAATAGTGAATGTGTTTTTACAGGTTTTCCTAATTAAGTACTAAAACTACAGATATTAAAAATAAATATATAACCACTTCACCTAGGATATTCTTAGTTCATATTAATTCTAAATTTATAAAATCTTCCCAAATCAGGTCTCCCTCTCCATTTATAAATTTACTACTGCAATTCAGTTCCTCAGCCTCTTTCACCTTAACTATTATAAAACAATCTATATGTGATCCCTTGTTTCTAGACTCTACTCTTTCTAATCCATTCTCCAAATAAACTTCTTAATCACAGTACTGGACATAATACTACCTTGCTCAGGAAACTATATTGCCTCCCTATTGCCCATTGAATAAAATATGTATGGTCTGGCATGTAAAAAGCCTTACGGTCTTGTTCCAGCTTATCTTTTCAGACTTATTTCATATTATTCTCTACAATCCTTCACATACTCTCTGTTCAAGCCTAACTGACCTAATTATTGGCTCCTTAATTGTTTATTCTGTGGCCACAGCTTATCCTTCCTGCCAATAATGAACTTCATCTTCAACTCTACCAATTAGAATCCTTAGCTTATTATTCCAATCTCAATTTAGGTGCCCCCCCTCCATCAAGGATTCTATTCTGATCTTTTATGTTGGTGTTCTTTTTCTCCTACTCAAATTATATGTTATGTATATGTATGTAAATATTCACATATATATATAATAGATATAAAATACACAAATATATACAATTTATAAATACACATTTACATATTATATCACTCTCTATATCTAAATGTAATATTCTAAAAAGTCATTAAAAATCTTCATTTCCAATGCCTAGAATTTACTTTACACATTCCTAGCATTTAATAAATTCTTGTTGAAGTAGCCATAGAATTTTTTAGATGTTCATTGAGTTAGGAAAAGAATGCTTCTTCTCTCTCATTTGTGAGGACAATTTTTTCTACTGTAATTAAATACTTACCTCAACTCAGTTTCACACAATTAGATAATGTATTTAAAGTGCTTTGCAAATTATAAATTACTATATTACATATCAATTATGATGATGACAACTATGACAATAATGTATCTATCAAAAAGCAGCCCTACAGTTTCTTGCTAACACTCTTTACAATGTTGTATTGCAGAGGTGTTTAATGGGGCTTTTTTGTGTGTTAAACTGCTAGATAATCTGGGAAAAAATGCCTATTATCTCTTTCCCCAAATAATGTTTGTTGCTCACATTAATAATAAATTGAAGTGGAATGTTTCAGTTAAAGATTAGGAAAAATAAGATGCATTTTCCCCCCAACCAATTCAGAGATCTTTTAAAATCTCTCCACTTACTCATGCTTAGGTTCCCAAAGTGGGTGGCATTGAAATAATTGGGGTGGAGGTAGGGGGCAATAACAACCTAGGGTGCAATTGGGGTGTTGAATAAAAATAAGGGGGCAATGGAAGCATAAGGAAAGAAGAGAATTTTGTAAAACTGTTGGTACATATTTCATCTATTGCATAACAGAGTTAAAGACATAATGATTACATTATTTTCCAAATAAACATAAAATGCAAGTTGTAACTGATCAGTGGCCAAGTCCACCAATAGGTCTTAACAAGCAAGTGTTGACAGGTAAGTGTATACATGTTGTCAGGAAGAAGAGCATGCATTAACAGGAACATTTATGTGTAATGACTTATTTACAATATGATACTATACAGTTAGAGGATGCAAATTTGCATCATCAAAATTTCAATGCAGGGAAAAACAACTTTATAATAAATTATTAAATTTAAAATGTGTCATTTTAAATTATATACATATATATAATATTTTAATGATGCAAATTGAAAAAAAAACATTAAAAGGTTAAAGTACATTTCTAAGGAGGTGCTGAGTATTTTTTAAGGGGGGTTAGGTAGTTTAGAAACCTCTGCTTTAAATGGTCTATGGTTATGAGGTAAAGAACCCCTGTCCTAGAGTGAAAAAAGAAACAAAAAGGTAGGTTAACATTCAAATATTCAAAGGATCTTTTATCTCATCAATGTGGGTATTCCTTCCAATAAAGCTTACTGAAATACATGTTTGTCTACTCATACTTGTGGAACTCTTATCTCCTTCCAGAAGTCTGAGACAGAGCATTCACCACCTGTGATGTGCTAAGGACATTCCTCTAAACATTGCCAGTATACCAAATAGATTCGAGACAGTTTCTAGATTCTAGAGCAGTCTTATATTTTGCTTTTTATTCATATATTTATTTGATGATATGCTTTGCTCTGGTTTTCTATTGCAATTCTTTGTTTTCAGTTTATGGAAATCTACTTAGACCTTAAACAAATATTTTCTGAGTGAAACCCTGACTTGAAAGCATTGAATTTTCAGTTATAAAAGATACTTTGCAGTTAGTCATCATTTCAAAATACAAGTATTTTCCTTAGTCTCTTCATCAAAATTTTAGTTAACTGGTAACTAAAATTACCTCAGTTGGCCTAAACACTTTGACTCAAAAGAATTTCCTAAGCTTTATCTAAGATTAGAGGAGGTAAAAGAAATCTATAGCTCTGGTATTTTGTACAATCTTCCAATCAATAATGTGGCAAGAGGATGAAAGACAACATGTCCTAAATGTTAAAGTGAAAATCTTGTATGTATTAAGACCTGAATTTAAGCCTTGCCTCTAAGACATACTAGCTGAGTGTTCGTGGATGAATTATTTATCCTTTCTATGGCATAGACAACTCTACAAGACTTTAAATTTCATATCATTTTGGTGGAGAGTATTTCCAAATTGGATTAAATCACAGGCATAAACAAAGGAAATATGGATACTAAGTGTTTCTGGATCCACACCAAATAGTCTATGACAAGTTAGAGTTAGTCACGATTTCAGCTCATATATATGAACACAGCTTAGGAATAAACTGCCGATCATGGTAAATCATGATTTTTATATAAAAAACAAATGGAAAACCTACTTTACACTTTCAAAAAGAAGTGAAGTGTCCCTTTGAAGACTTTGTATGACCTCTTGCCATTAATCCATAGATTGAAAGTTCTTGTTAATTAGATTGTTCATAACTAAAACCTAGTAGGCATGACAATTGTGTTAATATCATGTCTCTACATTACATATTGTCTATGGCTATTGTTTTACTACTTCCTTTTTTAGTGTGGGGTCAGCATTTCTTTTGAAAGATAGATGCTGTCTGAGGTTTTCAACAGGTTGTCTGGGAAATAGTGACATTCTTATCTGTGCACTGAAAGAAGATTATGACCCAACTGTCATGTACCATATGAACCGTCTGTCTTTCCCTTTTTGTGTCAAGGGACTTTGGCAGGAACATAATATTCCCTTCAAAATCAGTTTGTTCTCTGGACTTTTTTTTAAATATAGACTCCATTTATCTGATTTTCCCCCTTCAGAATAGTCTTAAGGCCTCCAGACTGATTAGACCTTAATTCTTTTGGCATACTGTCAACATGTACTACTCAGAATAAGTATTAGGCCTTTGCTTTTGAGGTTCTTCTTCAATTTTGTTTCCCTTTCTGCACTTCATGTCTCTTCTTTGTGATTTTCACCTATTTTGCCTGAAGCTGTCTTCTGACAATATGTTACCACCTCTCCCTGTGAATTTGTTCTTTGTCTGCCCAAGAAATCTATTTATGTGCCTGCTTTTCCTTCCTCCCCCCATCCCCCAGTCCCTCTTTTTCTTCCTCTGATCAAGGCTGTTGACTTTGCATGTATAAGTCCTCATTGTGGTTCAATTCTTTAATATATTATTAACTGTCTGAAAGAGAAGTTATTTTGTACTCAGGCAACAACTTAATCATGCAAACAGGCTATTTTTCAATGACTAAAATTCCTAACACAGGCAGGGTGGGAATGTCTCTGTTGGCACGGGGCGGGAGGGGGCATCTGTTAACATAGTGAATTGGGAAAAAAGAAAGAAAAGAAAAAGAAAGGAAAAACACCCCAAGGCCCAAAATAAAAACAAAAATTATAAAAAAGGACATAGTTTATCTTGCCTAATAGTTAAATAACATACTTTAATACAAGCTAAAATAAACAAGAACATTAATGCACTCTTTTCTGTTCCATGTTCATACATACATGCATAAGTTTAAAAATCATTTAATAAATATTCAAAATAAGAAAGTGGCTCTATAAAATGTTTCATCTTTTGATTTGTGAATAAACACAGGGGATAAATTAAAAGTCATATTTGGCTGAAGAAGGGGCAGCTCTACTTTTGGTTGGCTTTAATTTATTTTTCCTGAAAAAAATATGTTCATGATAAAGGTAGAAATGTAATTGAAGAGGAGTAAATTAAAACAATTTCCCTTTCTCTTCTTGATTGGAAACTAATTGAGCCAAACTCTTTGCCCCCGATATCTAAAATGTCATTCTTCTGAAAAAAGAAAAAAAAAACAATCTAAGATGTGATTACAATATCAAAGAATGATATTTTCACAGCATTTTTCTTACCTAAAATGCTTTCTCTTATGTTAACTCATTTATGATTTCTTATAACACAGAAGTGCTTATTCAGGTTTCCTATCCCATGATAATCTCCTTTGCCATTTATCTACTGTAAAAGTCATTTCCCTACTTCTTTACCCCTGTCCTCTTCTTGACATGATATATATATATACATATATATATATATATATATATACATATATATATGTCAAAGGAGAAAAGATCACAGTGAATACTGCCCTAATATATCTCACATTTTCTTTTTTACTAGTATCAAACAACTAAAGGGAATTTGTTGATTTCCTCTCTTTAACCTTTCCTAAATTCTCTGTTTTGCCTCTCCTCATTTTTTCTAGAGCTGTTAATAGCAATTGTTATCCCTATAAATTGCACCATAAAATCATCAGAGACTTCAGACCTTGGGGGATAATGCCAGGGATGGTAAAACATTACCCCATAGTAGGAAAACTGAGATCCTGAGACAGGGAATCTCATGGGCATGATACCATGAACCACCAATAGAGGAACAAGGGCAAAATGGGAAAAGGAAGCACACCATATAGTATTGTTTTATTTTAATAAATATATAGATATATGTATGTATATGTGCAATCACATTTATATAATGCTTTCAAATATGCAAAGCATTTTACATACCTCATCTCCTTAGAGCTTCACAGCCTCCTTGTGAAGTAGGTATTATACATATTATCTTTCCCATTTTATAGAAGATAACTTTAATTTAGGAGAGTAGAGATAACATAATCAGGGCCACTCTTCGTGGCTTGGAAGTTTATTGATTCTTAATTGACTCTTCTACTTCTACCTACTAACACTCTTAGAATCTAGTCTTATGTGTCTGTATATGGAAATACAGTTTTCCTTAAATGCTGTCAAACATTTAAGATATGTTGATTCCTCCTGACTGCTTACCTGACTCCTTAGTTGTTGTTGTTAACTGTAAGTTAGATCACAATATTTGACTTACCTCCTTTTCTTGACCTAAATCATTCCTTCATTTATTCATCTGTGTCACTGCCATTTACTTTTTATGGGTGAAGACCCTCTTGCACTGGCAGGCCTCAGGGCCACAGCTTTCTCTCCTGATCTCTCTCCCTTCTTCACTGCTATTTCACCAGCAATTCACTTTCTGACCTGAACCTACCTCCTGAGGCTCTGCTCAGAGCTACTCCTCCTAACAATGAGAAATCAGCCTCCTGCTGTTGCCTCCTCTGGCATCATTTTCCCATAATAGGATTATTTATTATCCTCATGAATATCTTGAACATAAATTGAGATGATATTGCTGAAGGTATTTGGGGTTTGCTTCTGAGAGTAAGCATCTGGTGTCTCATTCTTCAGTCCTGGATTTCATATGAATTGAAGGGCTGCTGAGCAAAAGTGCAAGAGGGGTATTAGAATTTGCTCAGCATATCTCCCACCAAGATCATCCCAATACGTACATGGTATCTTGGGCTAGACAAGTTTGTTACCACATGTGGTGAATACTAATCAATAATTTGATTACATACCCCAACTCAAGGTAATTCTTAACTTACTCTGCATATTTTTTTTTCAGTACCCACTCAAATCTTTGAAAAAGTAAAAGGGTAGGGGCGGCTAGGTGGTACAGTGAATAGAGCACCAGCCCTGGAGTCAAGAGGACCTGAGTTAAAATCCGGCCCCAGACTCTTAACACACACACAATAAAACTAGCCGTGTGACCTTGGGCAAGTCACTTAACTCCAATTACCCTCCAAAAAGCGAAAGAAAGGAAGGAAGGAAGGAAGGAAGGAAGGAAGAGAGAAAGAAAGAGAGAGAGAAAGAAAAAAATAGAGAAAGAAAGAAAGAGTAAAATGGACTACAAAGGTAGGAAAGAGTCATTTTCTATTTTTATTGATCTTTCCCCCCTTTTACTTTGTAATGCAATTTTATTTTATGTGTGCATTGTTCATTTTCTAGGCAGCAAATACTAAGGACATGATCCTTCCCACCTTTCACATGCATTTGCAGTGATAGAAAGAAGATATGGGCCATGGACTCATTAAGCTGGACTCAGAAACAACAGAATATATAGATTAGTAGGTGTTATGAGAATGGGAATTGAAGATCTCCCCTGCCCCTAGGCCCTTTGATAGGCTTAGGTAACTCTGAGAACCTTCCTTGATTTGAAAATATACTCTGCCCCCTAATAGACTGAATGTGGTCACATGGAACCTATGGTGGGAGGCCTGGTTTTCAGGAATGACCATACCTGGGTGATGTGTGATTGGGGTCAAGGAGGTTGTGACATTTTCTGAACCAGGAGAAGGCTATATATACCCTGATGTGAGATTTTGTTTTGGGGCTCCCTTTGAGAAGTTTTGTGATTTGACCAGACGAGACTCTGGGCAGCCGTTGAGTCCCCCCAGCTTTGAAAACCCAGATGTTGGTGCTTCCCTCTCTGACTAGGTATGGATGTAATGGTCAGACAGTTGGAAGCCTGTCTGCTGATTTATTTCTCTGTTTGTATTTTTTTTTCTTCTTGTAACCTCTGTATTCTCTGAAGTTTGGGATGCTGACCTTTTCCCCCTGAACTAGGTAAATGACATATTTCATTAAAGCAAGATTGTTAACCCATTTTGAATTGCTTTCCTTTAGAAAAACACATATAAGAACCTGTGTTGGCAGCCACCCTGGGGATGCTTGGGTGCTTGCTCATACAAAAGTTTCTCTTCTCAAATGGAGATTAAGATTAGTTTCCAATCATAACCAAAGTATATTCATTTGGTCAATCACAGAGCACAAAAAAAGTCAAATTTCCCACCCTTGGATTACAACTGAATTACAATTATCATCAGTTAACACCAAGCACCTTCTCAAAAGGGGAAGTGGAGAGCACCAAGGCCATCTGCCCCTGAGCAACAACAAGGTTAAGATATCATCATAGTATTCAATACCCAAGGAGAGGTCTTTTCTTCATCTTGATCTGAGGCAAGTTCTCAGCAATATCTTTTTCTGGGGAGACAAAGCTCAACAAAGCCACAAGATACATTGCCAGTGTCCTCATCAATTCACTCTCTGTCTGTAGAATGGTCTCAGGATCCCTAAAAATATCAACAAGACCCTCTTCCAGGATTTCTGTGAGCATACAACAAGAAAATCTTTCTTCAGGGCTTCTGAACCAACAGCAGGGTTCCAGAACCTCTGCAGCAACAGCACTGACCTTCACCAGCAGATGAATCTGGCAAAATAACATCAAAACAGATAGATAAAATACCGGCATCACAGCCATGTCTCCTCAGTCCTTGGCAGCTCTGGGTAGCAGTTCTCAAAAGCCCTGGGTAGCTCCAACTGGCCCTCAGCAATCCTCTCTCTCTCTCTCTGCCTCCATGATGCTGCTCTCAAAAATTCTTCTGCTTCTCTCTCTGCTTGGGCCTTCTCTAAATCCACTGCACCAGCTCCTCCCAGTTCAGTCTCAGTCAACAAGTCCATTCCACAAGTGGGAATCACAAGCTCTGGGTTTCAATGCTCAACCTGAAAACCAAGCCAATACAGGGAGATCTTTAAATTCTATTACTATTACAGTAGGCTCTAGAATGAAGTAATGAAAAAAAATGTCCACCTACTGTCTTTTATTCTGTCCAAATTTTTCACCCTGGGGGGAAAAATGTTTTCATTTCTTTCTTGTTTGTTTGTTTTCATCAAAGGCTCACAAGTGATTATTGATGTCATTTGGGAGTAAATGTTGAACTATGAAAATTTTGCCATAACTAATTCCTCTTAGAGTTTTTTCTTTGTTCCTTTTCCTTTCCAGTTATCATAATACTCCAATGACACGTAATATTCAATCTACATTTAGCTTTAAGAGAGAATTGTGAAAATAATCAGAGACCTTGATATTTGCTGAGCTACTGAAGAGAAAATAATAATAATGAAAATAGTGCTTTGCTATTGAATGTCACTTGACTGGCACATTAGCATAACTACTCTGTTTCAAGGTAAGTGATTTATCCTAAGAAAACAAATGTAGGGAGATTTCTTTCATTCTTTTTTGGTTTTGTTTTCTTTTCTGGATCTATTTATATTTCTTTCACAGAAAAAGCCTGTCTTTAACTCAGTATCATAGATGTAGGAAAGAAGGGAGCATAGGAGTCATTTAGTTCAACCCTTTCATTTTTGAGATGAGGAAACTGAGGCCCAGAGGGATTTAGTGACTTGCCCAGTGTCACATAATATCAAGCCTTAGGAAGAAGATTCAAAATTCTTTGAATTCAAATTGAATCTCTCTTTTTACTTTATCCCACAAGAATCTTGTCATCTTGGGAAACTGTCTGATAAAGGAAGGAAGAAAGGAGGAAAGAAAGAACAAAATGCAGTGAAAAGAAAGAGGGGGAAAGAAACAAAGTAAGGAAAGAAAAATAATCAAAACAAGTACATCATGCTTACAGGAATTTAAAATATGCATGGTGCTTTATATACATTTAATTATTTTATCTTGATGTCTGTGGACATGAAGTCATAGTCTCACAATCATTTTACAGATTAGGAAAGTGAGGTCTAGAGAGAAAAAAGTAACTGCTTCAAGGGTCTACTCTTGAAGTTGAGTCCCTGCATTAGTATTAGAACACACACATTTTTGACCAGTTCCCTATCTATACCTACTATGCAACACTGTTTCTGAGAGAATTAATTTAAAAAAATAACAAAAGGATATCCTCCTCATTAAATAAGTAGTTTTTGTTAAATTACATAATGATGTCCCCAAAGAAAAGTTTAAAAAGACACTATGAAAAGTCATTTCCTCCTACTCTTTTACACTGCTGGAAAGTGAATTAACACACACACACACAAGTACATATACATAAATACACACACACACATATATATATATATATATATATATATGCCCACATCCATATGTCTATATATGCACATATACACATATATGTATATGTATATTGTGTGTATGCATGTATATATATATATGAAACAGATAACATGAAAAAAGCATTTTAATGACATTTTTTTTTTTTAAGCAATTGGGGTTAAGTAACTTGCTCAAGGTTACACAGCCAGTTATTTCTGGGTGTGGTGCTGAGTGTCTGAGCCCGGGATTCGATCTCCAGGTCGTCCCAACACTGGAGCCAGTGCTCTTACTCGCTGAACCACCTGGCCGCCCCTAAGCAATTGGGGTTAAGTAACTTGCTCAAGGTTACACGGCCAGGTGTTTCTGGGTAGGTGCTAAGTGTCCGAGCCCGGGATTCGATCTCCAGGTCTTCTCAATACTGGAGCCAGTGCTCTTACTTGCTGTGCTACCTGGCCGCCCCAAAATGACATTTTTTTCAAATAAATGTGAGATGCACAAATTGAGAGGCATCTAATTTAGAATAGACTAAATTTTTATGTTGTCTATTTGCACCTAACCTGTGGTAGAGCATTCCAAACTTGTATTGGTCTGATCAGCCATAGTTCAACATACTATACATTTACCCTAACATGCTGATGTTACATTGGACCTCTTCAAGTACAAAGGACAACCTCCCAGAACAATGGTTTCAAATTCAAAATAGAAATGAAAACATGAAACTGTATACAAGGAAGTCTGTAGGCCACATATCAACTTGGTATTAAGAAAATATAATATTAAAAACATGGGAGCATCCTGCTTCACTTCATTGCTAACTAGGAAAGCATGTGAGCCTCATCTGTATGCAGAACTTGTCTATGCATGCCATCATGAAACTAGTGTATAACAATGACAGACTTCTACAGGCAACCACATTTCACCATGATGTTCCACAAACTCCCATAACTGATAGTTTCAAAGACTGGTTGGGGGATGTGATAGTAATGGAATGTGGAGATTCCCCTGTATTGGGCTTGGTTTTCAAATTGATTGTATTAAAACCCAGAGCTTGTTAATCCCACCTGTGGGATGGACTTTTTGATGTGAAAAGAAAGTCCTGACTGGGAGGAGCTGGTGACGTAGATTTGGAGAGACACTAGAGAGAGGCGGAAGTTCTTTTTGGAAGCAGCACCTCGTGGAGAGAGACTAAGAGAATTGCTGGTGGCCGCTTTGAATTGCCCTGGACTTTTGAGACCTGCCCCCTGAGCTGCCAAGGACTGAGGAGACATGGCTGTTTTGCTGGTACTTTGTCTGTCTGTTTTGATGTTATTTTGCCAGATTTGTCCACTGGTGAAAGACTGTCCTGTTGAAGAAGTCCTGGAACCTGGCATTTGGTTAAGAAGGCCTGAGACTGTCCTGCAGACAGAGAGTGAATACTGTCCACTGGTGAGGGACAGTACTGTTGTTGCAGGGGTCTGGAGACTGTCTGGCAGACAGAATGAATACTGTCCACTGGTGAAGGACAGTGCTGTTGTTGCAGGGGTCTGGGAGCCTTTCTGTTGGTTCAGAAGCCCTGAAGAAGGATTTTCTTGTTGTATGTTTACAGAAATCCTGGGAGAGGGCTTTGCTAATGTGTTCAGGGGTTCTAGGACTGTTCTACAGACAGAGGATAAATTCATGAAGGGACTGGCAATGTATCTTATGGCCTTGCTAAGCCTTGTCTCCCCAGGAACTGATTGCCTAGGGGTGGAGAAGTATTTAGAACAGAGACTTTGTAATTGATTGAATGATTGGAAGGTCCTGGGGTGGGGTAGTACTTGGAGATTATTTAATCACACTTAGTAAATGCTGTATTTTGAATGATGCCATGTTTTGATCTTCTCTGTTCTGGGTTTGTTACTGAATAAAATAGAGAGCACCTATGCTGGTATTTCGAACCTGGGAAGTTGCCTTTGCTTGGTATTACATTACAGGGGAGAATTTTATTTTTAGTAATAGGAACTGCTACCTGTCATTCAGGGTCACTCTGGTGGACAGGAAGACAAATCAAACATCCATGGATTAACTGCTCTAAACTGATCCAACACATGACCTACATCACCATGACATTTATTAGTAATGTTTAGTTTTTTTTTCCAGGCTTCCTGAGAGGAATAGAATTAAGAAAGAGAAATTGATAATGATATCAAAATTAAGCAACAAGTAGAGCTGGATTTTCAAATTATGATCATTAGGATACATGTAAGGGAAACATAAATGTTCATTTAAAAAGTATCCAATTTCCTAAATTTTCCAAATTTTCCCTAAAGACAGTTGGATTACTTTGTAACATCCATTGTTCTCCACTTCTCCAGAGAAGACTCAACTATAGAAGAAAGAAAAACAGATGAAAATATTAAGATTAAGCAAAACAGAAAGATTTCTGGTTATAGTGCTCTCACATGCAATAGTAAAGTTTTATGGGGGCACAGTGTGTCCAAGAGTCTTTTTCTCTGATCTTGATTACAGTTGGAATATTTCAAAAGAAGAATAAGTTAATTTTCTCCTTGGTTTGCTTCACAGATGAAATAAAACAAGAGAAAGCATATCAGGCAACTTAAGGTGTGTCTCTATGTACAGGCTGCCAATCATGGTCTTAAGTTCTTTGTTCATACAATCAACCTGAATAGAAATTTGGGAGAGATAAAAGTAATGAAAGCTAGGAGTCACCCCTAGTCAAGTATAAATTTGTGAGACCTGTAGCATCTCCCCAGTGACCTCTCAGTATTCAGAAACTGATCTTTATACTTCAAAGACAGTAGGAGAAAGAAGCATGCTTTTGAGAGTGGAAGAGAAGGGAAGCCCTGAAGGGTCACCCTGTCATTATCCAAAGTTTTTGAACTGCAAGACTCTTCTGATAGTGTAAGCCTGTCTAGGTCACCTTTGCTCTTCTTGGAAAAGTCCAGTGTCAATCAGGAATTTGGAAAAGATGGACAAGTCAACCACAGCAACACTGCAGAGCCAAACTACAGGATTCCCCTACTTCAAGGCACCAAATGTTTAGCTAAAGCTCTCATTGTGTAATGCAGTTTTCACTCTTACCTTATCTTCCCACAAAGAAATTGTAGGTTTGTATGCCTGAAGGGAAAAAAATGACTTGAGTCAAAAGCAATTATTGCTTATGTGGTAGTGGTTAGGAGAAAAGTGGCAGAAGAGAAACTAAAAGAATTGTCATAATGGAAAGGAGAACTCTGCTCTTGGAGATCCTAATTTGTCTTGTTGAGGATCAATGCAAATGATACTTTATATACAAGTTCTATCTAGATTCTTCTAATAAGATCTCCACTGATCCATCCTCAGGGATTGGGATGAGGAGTTTTTTCTTCTTTTCTAACTCTCTTATCTGTGTGATGTTTTTCCTCATTCACTTGGTCAACAATTACTTATTCAATTCCTTCTATGTGGCAGACATTGTGATAATTACTGGGAATATAAGTATTAGTAGAAAGAGAATCCCTGCCTTGAGGCCATCATAGTATAGAAATTTGGAAGTATAACCTGGAGGGGAATGAGACATGGTTAACCTGGGAATTCTCCTTAAATGGAAGTTTTGGGAGGGACTATTCAGTCAGGGGCACATGGATCCTTGGAGTTTCAAGTTCAAAACTGACCATTGACACTTGACAGCTGTGTGGTCTTGTATAAGGGGCTTAAAATTATGGGTCTCAATTCTTTGTAAAACAAAGGTTTTGGAGTAGATGGCTTCTTAGGTCTCCTCCCAATTAAAATATCTTTTGTCTCAGTGGAAGTTATGGTCAGTCCCTCCTACCTCAAAGGTTGTTACTATAGTGAAAATACTATCTTCCTTTCAGCATAAAAATAATTTATGCTTTGTTTTATTTTTGCATGTGCTTAGTTTTATTTTTATTCAAAAACACCCACATGGATATATGTTTGCAATCAGCTGGTGCTATCAAGAATGAGACATGGCAGCTTTTGGTTCCTTGATTTATATTCCCTATTGCATTTGTCTCCCAGGACTCTGTATTCTACCACAAGCCTGATAATATTATTATTAATATCAACATTGTATTTTAAGGTTTGAAAACTGCTATCTACCTATCTGCCTATCTATCTATATTATCTAATTTGATTCTCACAACTACTTTGTAAGGTACCATTATCATCCCTATTTTACAGATAATGCAAATGAAAATCGAAAGAGTTTAAGTAATTTTTACAAAGTCAGATAAATAATTAGATATCTGAAGCAGGATTGAACCAAGACCTTTCTAGACTTAAAGTCCAACATTCTTCCCATTAGGCCATTCTACCTGTTGGCTAAAAGTATAAAATGTCCGTAGGAAGAATAAGAACTCTTCTTCTGAGGCATTACTTTCATTCTCTTATTTCAACACCTATGCTTTAGGTGTTTTAGACATCATATTTGGTTGAGGAGATGCAAAGGGACGTGATTCAGTCCTTAGTTCACCTCACAGTCTCCTAAATAAAGTTTTCATTTAGTGACTGATGCTGACTTAGATTCATAGAGTAACTTTTATCTTATAAACACATATAGCTTGGTGGATAGGCCCCATTATAGTGAAATTTCTAACAGAGTTCAGAATTTTAAAATAAACAAACTATCATTAAACATGGCAAATTTTTTTTGGCTTAAATTAATGTGTGTAGGGTGGGGTAGAGTTTATTCAGTTTCATCACAAATATCTTAGAGAATCAGACTTCAAGCCTGGGAGATCAAAATTCAAATTTCATTCCTGACAATTGCCAGCCATCTGACCTTGAATAATTTAACGTGTTGGGTTTCGGTTTCCTCATCTTTGAAATGAAAGGAATGGAGTCAATACCTTCTTATGTCCCTTGCAGCTCAAGTCTGAGTCAGTCTTTTATTTTATAATTTTACTCTTCCTCTTCATCAATATAATGAACAATAAAATATCATAGAACAATAAATTGAGAGCTGGAAGGCACCTTAGTGTTAATTTATATTGAAATATTTTACAATATATTTTATACTATGTTCACAAAATATAACTATTGATATGTCCTAGTAATAAAAACATATTTACTATTCATAATCCAGAAGAATGAGTAATTCTTATAGGACTTAGAAATGACTGTATAATTATAGATCAAGTGAAAATATTTTTGATTCAGAAAACCTGAGTTAAAAGTGAGGCTCTAATATTGATTATTTACATGGCACTGGACAAGTCACTTCACTTCTCTGAAATTTGGTTTTCCCAAATGTCAAGATTCAACCAGATAAGGTTTTTTTTAGTTTCCTCTCAGCTCTGCATTCTATGCTGTTATGTTCTCAATGGTTCTAGAAAGGATGAATTGTCAGTCTAATATGGCCCTCCTGATCAAATATGTAGTGGAAGCTATAGAGACATCTATTTCTTTACATCCTTTTCCCCTCTACATCTTTCTTTCTGAATCTGTATTCTATTCAATAATTCTTAGTCTCCCTCCTCTTTGTCTACATCTAAATATAGATGCTTACTATGTAGCAACTAATTCACGCCTAATCCTGTTATGTGCAAGTGTAAAGAAGGCATTTTCCTAAATTCAATACTGCAAAGAATCACAGACACTGGACAAAACACTTCACTAGGCCAATCACTTACTGGTTGCTTTGTGGGTTGGAAAGAATCAAAAGCAATAGAGGGAAGAGAAGGGGAAAATGAGAAACACCACAAAAATCAGGGGCTTTCCAGTTTACTTTCTAGTATATCAAATTGTTCTATTACCATTAAAATTACCAAATGATCCTCAGGTTTGAATATCTTTGAAATAAGACAATTTTACAATAGACTTTCATAAACTGGTCCATTCTACCAAATTTTATTGCAGCCCCTTCTTACTACATCACTATTTTGAGTTGCTTTCAATTAACATGATGATTAAGAACTGATGATAAGAAATAGGAAGCTGTATCAGCAATGCCATATTCACAATGCCTATGGAGATTACAGATATGCTGATATAATTATCCATCACAAAATACATCATGCTTGCCATATGGGGGAATAAGCTAGAAAATTTACTAAGATACCAAAAGACTGAGTCCCAAAACCAGAAAGTGAAAGCCATCAGAGTAGTTATGAGATTGGCACAGGTAGATAAAGTAGAAAGCACCCACATTCTCAAGCCTTTAAAACAGAACAGGCTACCTCAGGCAAAGGTCCTCCTCTCCCCACTCACAGGAACCACCCAGCGTCCCGGAAGCGCGCTCCCAGCAGCTCCGGCGCCTGGCAGTCCTCAGCAGGAGTCCTTAGCAGAAATTCTGGCTGACTCAAAAAGGGCTTCGCGCTGCCGCTGCCTCTGCTGCTGCCGCTGCCGTCGCCACCACCGCTAGCCACTGCAGGAATTCTAGCTTTGGCTTCCGCTTCCTCTTGCTCCGCCCCTTCCTGCTACGTCAGCAAGTCCAATGGGGCATGGAAGATCTTTAAATCCCATAACCCTTACAGAAGCCTAAAGCTGGAAATCAACAAGTTGATTTGGTAAAATGGTCTAACCATCAAAAAACATTTGAAAAAAAAATCTAATCCTCAATAAAAATATATACAGATTAAAACAACTATGAAATATCATTAGAAACCAATCAAATTGGCAAAGATATTTAAAAATGGATGTACTCATTTTTAGAAAGACTATAGCACCAAGTTTTGGGGGATGGAATGGCATAACACTAACTTTTATGGAAAACGGTTTAGAATTTTACAAGTTGAAAACTTACTATGGGTTTATGGTCCAAAGGAGGTCAACAACAGGAAGAAAGTTCCCGTTTGTCAGTATATATTGGAATATATATTCACAGCAAAAATTATTCATAAATTATTATTGCAGCAATTTTGGAGTGGTTGGGAAATAATGATAAATAAACACAACATTATTATGCTGTAAAAATGACACATTTGAGAATTTCACATGTAACGACTATTTATCACATGGAATGTTCTTAGAATTATCCTTCCAAATACTGACCATCTGAATTGTCTAAGTCAGCAAATGGCTGCATTATAGAAGGTTAACTTTCTGGATGCTTTGCCCATGTAGTGTCTGAACTACATGAACTACATGTGGCTGAAAGATGTAGAAGTGTGTTCTACCTCTACATTCCCTATCAGATCGGGGGAGATGGATTGTGGTCTTCTTCTTATCTTGCAACTATTTCTTTGTGGAACATTTACTTAATTAGGTAAATGTGTAAGGGCGCTTGGCCACCTTTCCTGTTTTATATTTAATCACCTGAAAAGAGCACTAAAAATAATTCTCAAGGTGGACATAATCAGTTTTATACATAATACTGTGAGTTTGATTTGTCTGGAAGCCCTAGGAACAGTGAGTGATACTGAATTGCAGTAAGAATTTTTTAAATTTCATAAAACAACCACTATTAAGGAAATTGGCTTAAATATATATACTATACAAGAAGTTTTTACAATACACAGTCAAGGTAAAATATAAAATGCCTAATTAGCAGTACCACAAACTAACTTTTGTATTCTGAAAAGGAATAAGTATCGTCTTCCCAGCAGATTGTTGCAGCAGTTATATATTGTTACTGGATCCTATTTGAAGTTTATTTATTTACTAAATGCATGCTTATGAGTGTTATGTGTTGTATTCTTTTTGTATGTATATAATTAAGACCCCTCATCTCCTACTAAAAGTCATTCAGGAAAGAGTCAATTGGCAAGTTATTAGGTAATTTTTCTGTGCCAGCAAGTTTTGGGTATACATAGAAAGCAGGGAAAACAAACAGAAATAATTGGTCCCTGCACTCAGAAAGCTCATGTTCTTAGGTGAGAGATGATGTATAAATAAATTTGAGGACAAATGATACACACAGTTTAATTGAAAGCTTATTTCTGAAGAAAGGGGCTTGAATTAGGCAGAATGGGAAAGATAAGCCTCTTGCAGGTGGTAAGATTTGAGAATAATTACTAAAGAAGTCAGATACTAGGAGTCATGTAAGGAAACCAATGAAACTGGATTATTGAGTATGTGGAGGGGAGTAAAATATTTTAAAATGGTAAGATAGTAAGATACTAGGTGGTTACAGACTTTAAAAATTAAACAGAAGTCTTTATCTTTGATCGTGGATGTAATAGGAAACCAACCGCTGGAGTTTTGTGAGGAGGATGGTATAGTCAGACCTGTGCTTTAAATCACTAATAATAAGAGAATTGTTTTTTTCCAAGAAGCCAATAGGGACTATAGGATGCTAAGATGCATAGGTTCCCAAACCCTCAAATACTCCATCAGAGTTTAGAAATGTAAGACTCTATTAAGAGATAAAATGAATTACCATTAACTTAACAGAAATCCACAGAGGGACCACCTTTAGAATTCCAGGGATAGATAATCAGAGGGAGGTTAAGGGCAAAGATTAGTGTACTGAAAATCAGTTCTTCCTGAAGGTTTTAGAGTGGTTCTCATAGCTGGCAGAGCCAGAGCCTAATCCAGTTGTAATCTTCCTTGAGACCCTTGGCTTCAGAAAAAAAGAACTTTGGGTTTTTTCTATGCAAGTAGCAGAGCACTCCCATCTTGAGCCCAGAAGCTGCAATACCTAAGCACAGCGCACTCCATTTCTTCCCCTACGCCCAGCAATAAAAAGCAACCCTTGGATCTTCTGAGAGGGGCCAGGCCAGCAGTTACAGTCAAAGGCAAACCATTTCTAGGACCAATCTTAGACTCCTTCAAGACCAGGCTGCAGAAAATCAAGTCTAGAAAACAGTTTCAGGGTATTCCACATAGAGTACACAGATTCCCTACAGCAATGTGAAAAAGGTCTCAGGTAAAATCAAGTCGAAGCAGTCCCTGACTATTTTATTATAAAAAAACAAAAGCTTTGTGTACAAATTTAATGTTCAGTATATAGGAGCAAAAGAAATAAGTAGGAAGACAAATTTGCAGGAATATTCCTTGATAAAATGTCATAATAATTAAAATAAAGGTAACTGAAATTTTATACATATGATGTGTGCATACACAGACATGCACATAAATATACATATATGCATATATAGTGTGTATATGTATACACATGTGTATATGTATACACATATGTATATATAACTGAAAACAATTCCTCAAAAGATAAATGATTAAAGGATATGAGCAGAAAAATAGGGAAATGCAAATTAGAGCAACTTTGAGCTCTTACCTCACATCAATCAATCAAATTGGAAAAGATGACAAAAAGAAAAAATAAGTCGGAAGGTTTGTGAAAAGTCAGTTATATTACAGCACTGTTTGTGGAAATCTGAATTGATCCAGTCATTCTGAAACAATTTGGAACTCTGACAAGAAAGCTACTTCTTTGTGCTTACCCTTTGTAAAATTTGTGTTTACCCTTTGACCTAGATAAAACTTTATAGACTCATGCCTACCACCTCCCCCAAGAATTAAAAAGGAGAAAAATTATGTAACAAATATATTTCTTTTGATTTGTACCTCTTTTATGATTCACTTTATGATTGTTCCAAATTGGAAACTAGTGACATTTCATTTTATTTGGGATTAGCGAAACAAATTGTGGCATGTAAATGTAATAGAAAATTTCTTTTATCATAAGAAATATTGAAATAATTTTAGGGAAAACTCAGAAGACCTCTATGAAATGATATGCAGTGAAGTGAGCACAGCTAGAACTACCATTTATTATGTTTATTTTTTATTTTTTAAATGCTTTATTAACTTCTGATTTACATCATTGATTTCCTCCAGACAATGAGTTGCAAATTTTCTCCCTGTTTTTCCCCTACCCACTGCCAAAAATAGCAGTCCCACAGGATATCCCCTCCTCCAATTTTCTCTCTCTCATATCTTCTCCCATACCCCCTTCAACTTTTCCAGTAAGGCAGGTGGATCTGTATGCCCCAGTGCCTGTATAACTTATTTCCCAATTACATGGAAAATAGTATTAATAATAGTATGTATATATACATATATATATATATATATACATGTGTGTATTTAAACATATGATTTTAAAACTTTGAATTCCAGATTCATTCCCTTCCTCCCTTGTCAACAACACTTACTGGGAAGATAAGCAATTCAGTATAGGTTGTACATGTGTAGCTAATGCAAAACATTAACGTAGTAGATATATTGTAAAAGAACGACTATATTTCCCTCCCTCTTATCCCACCTCCCACTTATTCTATTCTCTACTTTGATCCCATTTCTTCTCAAAAGTGGGTGCTTCCAACTTCCCTCCTCCCTAGCCTGCCCTCTATTCCATCATCCTCCCTCTCATCCCCTCCTCCCTACTCTCTTGTAAGTTGAGACACCCTAGTTAGTGTGTATGTTATTCCCTCAATGAGCCAAATTCAATGAGAATAAGGTTGACCCCTTCCCTTTTGCCTTCCTATTCTTCCCATCCTTTGTAACCATTTTCCCTTGCCTCTTCTATATGAGATAGTTTACCCCATTGTGTCTCTCCGCATCTCCTCTCATTATATTCCTCTCCCTCCTCTTGATTTCACCTTTTAAGTATCATCCATTCCTATTAAATTGGTCCAGTGTCCTCTATCTATATATACCTGTTAGCATATATGCACATATCACATATGTATTCATATACCCATATACCCTCTGATATATATATGTGTGTGTGTGTTTGTGTGTCTGTGTGTATGTGTATATATATATATGTGTGTGTGTGTATATATATATATATATATATATGTATATATATTTCTATTCCCTTCAATCATTTTCATATTGGGAAAAGTTTCATCAGTTACAATGATCATTTTTCCATGTAGGAAACTTAATAGTTCAATTGAATTTATGATTTATTTTCCGTTTACCTTCTCATGCTTCTCTTGCTTCTTGTATCTGAATGTCAAATTTTCTATTCAACTCTGGTTTTTTCATCAAGAATGCTTGAAAGTCCTCTATTCCACTGAATTACCATATTTCCCTCTGAAACATGATACTCAGTTTTGCTGGGTAGGTGATTGTCGGTTTTAATCCCAGCTCCTTTGACCTCTGGAATATCATATTCCAAGCCCTTTGATCCCTCAGTGTAGAAGCTGCCAGATCCTGAGTTATCCTGATTGTGTCTCTACAATATTAAAATTGTTTCTTCTTGGCTGGTTGTAATATTCTCTCCATTATCTGGGAATTTTGGAACCTGGATATGATATTCTGAGGAGTTTTATTTTGGGGATCTTTCTCAGGGGATGATCAGTGGAGTCTTTTTTTTTTAAGCAAGGTTTGTTTTTTGTTTTGTTTTTTTGCCCAAGGTTACACAGACAGGTGTGTGTGTGTGTGTGTGTGTATGTGTGTGTGTGTGTGTGTGGGTGGGTGTTAAGTATCTAAGGCCAGAAGTGATCCTGGGTCCTCCTGACTCCAGTGTGTGCCACATAGCTGCCCTGGTGGATTCTTTCAACCTCTATTTTGCCCTCTGGTTGTAAAACATCAGGGCACTTTTCTTTTTTGTTGTTGTTGTTTGTTTGTTTGTTTGTTTTTTCAATGATCACAGTTTCTTACCATGTGGTTGCAAAACACGGTAAAAAGTACATAAAGCTAGAGAGTATGTCACATCAGGCACACAAGTAGTGGACAACAATTCCATATATAGTTTAAGGTTGATCACTGAGTAAGAAAATCAGCTTAATCATGTTCCTCTTTCAGCTTTTTCATTTTGTTCTTGTGATGCTGAATTTCTTTCTGCAGCCATTGTATTTCCTTCCCATGGTGCATAATTTCTTCCTGATGGTGTTCCCTCAGGGAAGCCAGTTGCTCTAGACTCTTCTCTTGGAAGTACCAGTCCTCCTCGGCCTTCTCCCTCTGGCTGAAAGTCCCACCAGCTTCCCAGATGGCCCCGGAACTGCCACTGGAGTCGTTGACAGGGTTATTGCTGAACTGGTGGGGGTAGTCCAGATTGTAGCCCTGGGCCTGCATGGTTCTGGCACCCCACAGGCCAAGTTGAAGTTTTGTCACTGCCACAGCCATATACACCATGTTCACTGCTTCAGCTACCATGGCCCCCCGGCACTTTTCCTTGAGAATTTCTTGGAGGATGATTTCTAGGTTCTTTTTTTGATCATGGCTTTCAGGTAGTTCACTAATTTTTAAATTATCTCTCCTAGATCTATTTTCCAGGTCAGTAGTTTTCCCAATGAGATATTTCACATTGCCTTCTATTTTTTTTTGTTTGGATCTTTATAACAGCATCTTGATTTCTCAAAAAGTCATTAGCTTCCATTTGCTCCAATCTAATTCTGAAGGAATGATTCTTCTCAGTGAGCTTCTGAGATTCTTTTTCCATCTGGCAAATTTGGCTTTTTAAGGCATTCTTCTCCTCATTGCCTTTTTGAGCTTCTTTTGCCATTTGAGTTTGTCTGTTTTTTAAGGTTTTATTTTCCTCAGTCAGGCTGTTGATTCTCATTTCATAATTTTCTTGCATCATTCTCATTTCTCTTCCCAATTTTTCCTCCACTTCTCTTATCTGCTTCTTAAGGTTTTCTATGGCCTGTACCAGCTTGTATTTTTCTTGGAAGCTCTTGGTGCAGGAGTTCTGACTTCGTTGTCTTCCTCCTGTTCCATGCTTTGATCCTTTTTGTCCCCAAAATAGGAGTCTAATGTTGGATTGCTCTGCTTGGTTTGCTTCCTTTGCCTGGTCATGTCGCCCCTCAGTCACTTGACCCTTGGGCTTTTTGCCACAGTAGTACTCTGTCACCAGATAGGGAAGCTTCGTTCCAAATGCTGGGGATTTCTCAGCTCCCTGAGGTATTAGTTGGGTGCCCTTTCTGAAGCCTCCACACCCTCTGACAAGCTGGACACATGCCCCACTACCTCCACCCTAGACCACAATCCAGATACAAGCAGGTTATAGCAAGATCGATTACCCCTCAGACTGGTCTCTTGGACCTACCCTCTTCAGGCCAGGAGCTGAAGCTGCCACATAGCAGCAGCTGTGCCACAGCCCTCAGCACCTTGCATTGAGGGCAAAAGCTGACTCACTCCCAACTACTGGGTTCCAAAGTCCACACTGCACTGACTTCTCACTTTGTCCTGACCATCTATGTGTTCATAATTCTGGATCACCACAGCTGCTGGTGATTTGGAGTCCCTTCAGCTGTTGGTGTGTCAGGCCCACTCTGGGGCCAAAACCTCGGAGTGGGGTAGAACTACCACTATACAATGAAACTATTACAGAAAGAAACAACTTTAAATTTTCTATAAGTCTGATCTTTCAGTAAACTAGCAGTTAATCATGTATTCTACTCCAGCATCTGTGGTAATTTGTCTGCAATGCATTGATAAACTATAGGTAAAAAAAAAAAATTGAAGATTAAACATAAAGAGAGGGGGGAGGAGAGGGTGGTTTGGGAGGGATGAACTAAACACATGGAAAGGGGCAGCCATTTGGGTATTTAGTTAATTTGGAAGTTTGTTTTACTAGATGATGGAGCTTTTTATTTTTAGGTTTACTTTTACTTTTACTTTTTTAATGAGACTAGCTATGTGATATCCAGATTAGAAATAATTTAGATTATTTTAAAAAGAAAAATTCATACCAGTAAAAATCAGGGTTCCCCTCATACTCAGAAAAATTTGTGAATGTGAGAAAAGAAGATATTGTTTAATGTTGAAACAGTTGTAGAAAGAAATGCATATTAAAGCAAAATTGATATATCTGTGTAATGATCCAAGCATTCTGAAATGAAAAAAAAAAATTGGAATTATGTACAAAATTTTTTAAAGCTCAAAGCAATAAAAAGGTGATTAAATTGTTCTTACCCTCTGCACAGTTTCTATACTTGACATAAGGAATATTCTTTTTAAACATTTACAAAAGGAAAAGCTCTATATGAATCAAAATAATTATGCCAACTCTTTTTTGAGTAGCAAAAATGAAAGAAAACCACCAAACAAACCAATAACAACAACCAAAAAAAAACCAAAACAAAACAAAACCCTGAAAGCATAATATTCATTAACTGATTTAGAAAATTGCAAGACAAGCTATATTATTTTAATGTAGTGGAATATTACTATGCTCTAAGTAATGATCAATATGGCAAATATAGAGAATCATGGGAAGGACTAATGAAAAATAACTTAAGCAGAACTGAGAAATAATATAAACAATTCCTATAAAAAATATGGTAGAAATTACAACACATGATGAATCAATTGAAATAGGATTATGAAAGAACAATGACCAAACTTGACCACAGAGAAGACAGATAAAAAAGTATTTCTTTTCCTTCTGTATAGTTTTGCTGATTTGCCACCCACCTGCTTTTCATTTCATTTCATTTTATTATATGGAATAACTCTCTGAGAAGACAAGGAAGAGAGAGGGGTTCATGAGAAAGTGTAGCTCATGGAAATACACACATAGATAAACACATAAACAATTATTTTGAAAAGGTATCTACTGTATGTGATTTACTAACTAAATTTTGATGTTCAGAGACAACCATGAGAATAGTCATTGTCCTCTATGTTTCTCCTTGCCTTAAGAACTTCTATTCTGTTGATTTATATTACTCCATTAGATTATATTTTACAATATGCTAAACCTTATTCTCATCTAAGTGTCATGGAACATGTTTGTGAAATGCAAATAATAATATTAATAAACTAGTCTCCTCCATTTTTCTTTACTTGCTTTGTATTAAATCAAATTAAATGTAAATAAATATAAAATCCCTATTATGTACAAAGCACTATTAATTTTTTATTAAAAAAATTTAAATGATATATAACATGGAAGCAAAGAAGGACAAAGTAGGATTTGTAGTGAGGAAACAATCTGGTATGCATTGTAGTGTATCATCTGGAGGTTTAAATGTTGTAGAACACTTGGGAATAATTAAATTTCCATACCTTATCTGGAGTGACCATTAAAGAAGGAAGTGGTATTTGTGGATCAGTTGTAAAGAATCTGGCTCACAGCCCTTTCCTTTGTAATTCTATGTGTCTTAAATGAGTAGTAATTTGAAATTCATGAGCCTAAAGTTTTTTTTTTCCTAGCATTAAATTTATATAGTGAATTTCATACATAATACTTAATAACTGTCAAAGGGACAGTGTTTAATAGTAAATCAAACTAAGAACACATATGGGAACTCATATTATTCTACTCTGTGTTTTTCCATAACATTTTTAGGCAAAGTATATTATAAGTTTCTGGTATAACATGCTAATTCTCTCAGTGTAAATTACTCCCTGGAAGCCAGTGGGGCTTTCTCAGAGGTACTTTAACTCTTTCAATCCATTTAGTAACTTTTACTACAGTGCACTAAATGACAGCTTAGTGGTCCCAAAAAGCAGCAACTCAGAAGTCAACATCCAAAGTCAGGGTAAATCTTGTGTTAATTGTCCAGTATTTCCTGGGTACTTGGGATGATCTCCATACTATGCCTTATGTTTTTCTGCCTTTATACCTCTTCTCATTTTATTCTTTCAACATCGAATGTGCTCCTCTTTAAGCAATAAAAAAACACATTAAGCATTTGAAGGTTCACTTTTTCCTTCAAGTTTTCTCCAATCTTGTAAACATGAAATGAGATGCAAAATTGTTTGCAAACTTTAAAGGGTTATATAAAGCTTAATAATGAAAGGAAGACAAGTTATTCTTCTTATTTTTATTATGTCTACAATCAAAAGTTTTGTCTTTTTTCTCTAGTCCCTTCCTCATTAACTTGATAGCATAGACAATAATAATCTGAAGATCATTAAGATGACTGGTCTTTGATGTAGCATAAATTAGTCACCCAGGGTAATGGTAATGTAATTTGAATTTGAAGATCCCTTTGTGTTGGCAAAGGTAACTGGTACTTAGCACTTAGTAACTGATCAAGTCTCTGCTGGGGAAACAGAAGGTCTCCTGTTGCTGATGAAAGAGGAAGGAGTTGGCTGAAACAGGAAGCTAATGTTTTGTGTATATAAGGAAATTCCCAGAGAGAGAGAGGTAGATCTTCTTGAAGCAGACTTTGTGGAGGCAGAAGCTGCTGCCACCAGGAAGGCTGAAAAGGAGCTGGGGAGACTGAAGAGGAAAGACACGCCCCTCAAAACCCTCCCCCACCCAGGCTGGAGATAATGATTTTGATTTGGAGAACCTGGGTAAAGTGATTTTGATTCTGGGAACCATCTAAAACTTCTGCTGAGTCCAAGGGCCAGCTAGAGCTATTGAGGATTTTTGAGAGCCACTCAAAGCTGAGGGCCAGCCAGAACTGAGGCTGTTGAGGATTTCCAAGGGTCAGCCAGGGCTGCCAAATACTGAGGAAGCATGACTGTGATGCTGATACTTTGTATTAACCTGTTAAGCCTTGAACAGAGACTATGAAGGATCTGAGATGGACTGGACACTCTGAGCTCCAATGTGGAGCATGAACTGTACAGAGAGCTGGACAAGGACATGGGAGCTGTTTGCCTTTGAACCCAGGTGACAGTTTGGTGAATTCAGGTAGGATCTGGGACCATGGAAGGGGATCCAGGGAATCTGAAGGACCATCCCAAGTCAAGCTGAAAGAAGACTTTACTTGGATACTGTGTACTGATTAAGAAGATTAGAATTTACTAGTGACCTAGGGGTGGATGGTCTGTGTATTTTCTGATGATTGAATAGTGAATGATGAAGGATGATTGATTGACTAAATGTTTATACTTAGTGATTAATGACTGAATAAGTAATTGATTTGTAATCTAGTATGCCCCATGAGTGGAAAACTTTGACTATTGTACCTTGTGATTGAATTGAGGATTTTGTGAGTGCTTGAGTTACTAAATGATTATTCTTTGTTCAAAACTTTGTGACCACTGTAGTGGAAACCATGTGGCCATTTTCTGTAATAAGTTGTTGCGAATGCTATATTTTGATTTTCTGTGATAAGTTGTAATATTATGAATGCTATACTTTGATTTACTGTGAATGTTTTGCTTTGATTTGTTATGGAATAGAGTACTCACTATACTGTATAATCAGAACCTTAAAAGTTGTTCACAGTAGCATTCTTCTGGAAAGCTGCTCATGCATGGCATTACACCCAGTCAAGTTAAGAGGGTGCAAAGGCCATGCCATTATTCTTCCTCTTAAGTCACATCCCTATAAAAAGGAGTGAATATCTTTGTCAGATGAATCCTTACTTGAAGAATTTCTGAACATTGAGGATTACAAGCACATCTTCATTTAGGGGCTTGTATAAAATCAGATTAGAAAACAAGAGAATGAAGAGAATGTGGGCTGAATCTAGGCAGTGAATACACACACACACACACACACACACACACACACACACATTGTGCTTAGATTCCTGAGGAATAAAAATTGAGATCAGCTCATGGGCACAAAGTCCTCCTCCACCAAGAACCCCTCAGTTCAGGAGATGGCCAACTTGGAGTAGAAGTAACAGAAAAATCATGGAATTCCCAGAAGGAGGAACCATACTGCCCAGAATGCCAGAACCACATTACCTGAAAGATGGTAGTAACTGGAAGGCAGTCATCTGGTAATGAAATTCAGAGTCCCAACCTCCTAGAGAGAGGAGAGGGTATTTCTGGACAATGATTAGTTCTTGCACCTAGCCACTTACAAGAGAAAATAAAAAGAACACAGGGCTCCAAAACTGGAAGAATATAGGCACAATGAAAAGAAGGAGATAGATTATCCACAAACCAAAATTATATAATTTTCTTTCATGTTAGCATAAAATCTTCAATTAATTTATAATATTAGGAGACTATATAATAAAGTGCAAAGAGTACTCGTTTTTGAGTATTTGCACTATATAAATGCAAGTTCCACTATTCACTATGATAATATCTCAAAGAATAAATTTAGGCTCATCTTTAATTTATCATAGATAACAGATAAAGTGCTTTATGCCCCAACCTCTTTAATTCTTGGTTAAAATGTACAGGTCCACTTGGAAGGAGCAGCAACCTGGAGGATGAACTGTTATTTATTAGCATCAGAAGGACTTCCTTTGGTAATGTCATGACTATGGATGATTGTGTACAAAGAGAGGAAAAATATTGAAAGTTTTGGGACTCCTCTGATTCCCTTGTATTTTCATCTCTGAAACATTTCCTCATCTGTACCAAGTTCCAAGGAAATTATGAGGACCTCTTTCTGCATCTGTATATTAGAAAAAAAAAACTTACCACCTACCAGTTAGAAATATTATGATGCTTATTTGAGATACAGTATGAAAAACATTTTGAATAAGTGCATCTTCTGATTATTTAAGAAAAGAAACCTGCAAAATGGCTTAAAGGAATAGAGGCATGGTACCTAGGTAAAATACTGACTGTTGCCCACATGCAGTATGTGATAAAGATGGGAATTTGAACAATAGCAGTAAAAACAGGGAGACAGGATAAATCTGAGATGGTAATAATTGATGATCCCATACATTAGTTTTCAGACCATAAAGAAGATAGAGAAGGTAACTGCTAGATTTTCTAAAAAATGCATGTTCTCTGGTAAAATATTTGGGGAGCAAAGAAGGTGGGTCTTCAAGTTAGGAGGAATATCTGAAATTCAGTTTAATTAAATTAGTTAAAATGGGTAAGAAATTGTGTAAGCAGATAAAATCTGATGAATACAATATAGATACAATATTAATTTTCCAGTAATCTGTGCCATTATTGTAATTAAACTAATCCCATCTGCCCCCCCCCAAAATAATAAACAAAAACATTTACCTATGGTAAAATATCTCCCATGATTCCACTCTAGTTATTCCATGTCTCTCTCCCTAATAGGTAAAAGATAGGATCTTAGGTTTGTTAGGGAAAAAAAGACTAATTATAACCCTAAAAGTATCAACAATTACTTATTGTTAGGAATGCAGACTGAAGAGAAGTGGAGATTTATTGTTTAGTTCACCAACCATTATTCCAAAATTCAAGAATTTTCTTCCCCTAAACCTGTTGATTCCGGCAGTGCAGAGAATGTCCAAGATAGAAGCTCCACTGAGAGATTAACTCTTCTCTTTGTAATGTAATGCCAAGGAAAGGCAACTTCCCAAGGTTCAGAATACCAGCATAGGTGTTCTCCATTTTATTCAGTGACAAATTAAGAACAGAGAAGACCAAAATATGACATCATTCAAAATACAGCATTTACTAAGTGTGATTAAATAATCTCCAAGTACTACCCCACCCCAGGACCTTCCATTCATTCAATCAATTACAAAGTCCCTGTTCTAAATACTAGTCCACCCCTAGGCTGTACTTTCATTTAGTCCATCACAAAACCCTTCTTCTCAAATGGAGATTAGTTTCCCAACATAAGTAAAATACATTAATTTTTCAACCTTAGAACACAAAAAGGTCAAAAGTTCCCCACCCCTGGATCACAATTGAATCTACCCCAGAGTTACAAGTTTAAGCATAGCACTTAATACCCAAATGGAGGTCTTTTCTTCATCTTGACATGAGGCAAGTTCTCAGCAATCTTAGTTCCTGGGGAGACAAGGCTTAGCAAGGCCACAAGATACATTGCCAGTCTCTTCATTAATTCATCCTCTGTCTGCAGAACAGTCCTAGAACCCCTGAAAACATTAGCAAAACACTCTCCCAGGATTTCTGCAAACATACAGCAAGAAAATCCTTCTTCAGGGCTTCTGAACCAACAGAAAGGTTCCCAGACCCCTGCAACAACAGCACTGTCCTTCACCAATGGACAGTATTCACTCTCTGTCTGCAGGACAGTCTCAGGAGCTCTGAACCAACAGAAAGGTTCCCAGACCTCTGCAACAACAGCATTGTCCTTCACCAGTGGACAGTATTCACTCTCTGTCTGCAGGACAGTCTCAGGAGCTCTTAGCCAACAGCCAGGTTCCAGAACCTCTGCAACAACAGGACTGTCTTTCACCAGTGGACAAATCTGGCAAATCATCAAAACAGACAGACAAAGCACCAGCAAAGCAGCCATGTCTCCTCAGTCCTTGGCAGCTCCGGGGGCAGGTCTCAAACATCCAGGGCAATTCAAAGTGGCCCTCAGCAATCCTCCCAGTCTCGCTCTGCCTCCACGAGGGTGCTGCTTCCAAAAAGTTCTTCTGCCTCTCTCCTGTGTCTCTCCAAATCTACATCACCAGCTCCTCCCAGTTCAGGACTTTCTTTTCTCCTCAACAAGTCCATCCCACAGGTGGGATTAACAAGCTCTGGGTTTTAACACAATCAATTTGAAAACCAAGCCAATACAGGGGAATCTTTATATTCAATTACTTTCACACTCTTACTTACAAAATTGAATGGGATCAGTAGGTGGTAAGGAGTTGCCTGTGCTCATCCAGTATATTGTAGAAGCAGGGACTCAGACCCAGGCCTTTCTAATGCCAAAACTATAGGTTCACGTTGCCTCTAAAAGTCCAAAGACTGGTTAGGATTGAAGATTATATTTAAATTAGAAAAATCACAAGGGTCTTTTTAAAAATTCTGTTATTTAATTTTTCATCTTTCTATGAAAATCATCATTTCAGTGTGCTTACATGCAATATATTTTGCAGGCAGTGTCTATTTGTTAATAGGCATCTGAGATAATTATATTGTAAAAAGTTAAATTTATGTTTTCTGATTATAGCTTTTGAAAGGACATTTACTGCAAACATATATAGAAAATGAAGTTATACCGTATATGCCATATATAATGAAATCATTGTTAACTAAAAGCATTGTGTGGATTCAGGGCAGAAGTCCTAGCATGGGACAAAATGAGTTTTGATGAATGAGAAAGACAGTTCCACTTGAGTAGGATATTAGATAGGAGTCTTCATCTAACAATCTAGTTCATTATGTTATCATATTCTTGATTTGAATTAATTTTATTCTGAATTTTTAAGTTTATACATTGCAAACAAACACAGTAAATTTCCCCAAGTTGACCTTTTTAAAATGGCTCTGCACAAAAGTTAATATTACTTATCTACAAGTATTTTTATGAAAAAGTATAAAATTCTTTTCATAACTTTCTTATTGATGTGTCTTACAAAACACCATTGGATTTTATTATTATTTAAATGACTTATTCTTCTTCTTTCCCTACGTAGTTTAAATTCCTTGGGTTTATCACTTTTAATGGGGTTCTTCATTTGTACTCACTTGTATTTGTTAGGGAAATTCCTGTGCTTTGTAAGGTAATAAGCATCATTCCCTAAAAATAACCAACTCTTGAGAATGCTTGCTGCAAATGTGAGCAGGTTGTTTTCTATAAGACTTGTTATTATAAATTCTTTCACAGGAAAGTGGACATGTAGCTTTTAAGGGCTGTCTTCTAGAGGGATACTTTTTTGATGCCACTTTTTAATGACATAATTGGAGAGTTGACAGCACAGATTTTCCACATTTTTTTCCAGTAGAAATAAACTTTGTTCCTAGATGCATGCCCTGTAATATGTTTAATCACAAAAGTGCCCTCCAATTAGAGAACACTTGCCCATTGATTTGGAAGTTTCTAAAAGCAGTTGTGAACGTGTTGAACTTTCCAATAAAAGAAACTGGAAGCCAACAGCAATATGAACACTTAAAAAATAGGCAAGCCCCACAAGTTACAATTTATTTTTCTGTCCTTTGATTCAACAATGGAATAAATTACCAATTAAATTATATTTCCAATGATTCATTACCAATAGATTCTACACTGATGTCAACCATCAGTAAACCAGGATTATAACTATATAATGTAACATTATTTGCAATGGTCTGGAGTTTACAGGGTATTTATTAGCATGATAAGTGACTGAAGTAATTGTGTCAATGGAAATAGAACCTTAGTGAATCCCAGCTACATTTTGATCTTTGTTGATAGAAACTTTTAGACTTCATTTTTGGAAATTTCCAAGTGATTTTGAGGGAGATGTATGAAGAACCATACCATACATTTACTAGCTCTGTTGTCCTGTTCCTTTATATCAAGATGCAAAAAGCAGTATTTTTTTTCTTTATGGACAGAATAAATCTCTGTTACCTTGCTTGTATAGTGGACTAGGTTTATCCTCTCCATATGATTTTTTTTTCATCCTCAGCAGAAGTGTAAATAACAGGTGTTGTTTGTTTCTTTTGTATTAGGGGTAAGTGGTAGTGGTGTGGCAAAACCTGAATTGTCTGAGAGTAGACCTGAAAGAAACTGGTACAACTACTAAGTATATAGCCACACACACACACACACACACACACACACACACACACACACACACACACA
>NW_027186473.1:35706212-35718236 GCF_028583685.1 Petaurus breviceps papuanus
ACACACACACACACACACACACACACACACACACACACACACACACAAATCCCTGGATCCTGGGATGGTATAAGTCATCACATTGTAAATTTCCAGCCACTAACTAAAACTCCAATATATAAATTCTAATTATAGCTATACATACTCAATTCAATTAAAAGGACATGTACTAGAAACTAGGAATTCAGAAACAAAAATTGAATTGTCCCAGACCTGGAGGAACTTCTATCCTATTCGGGTATATAACACATACATAAATGAGTAAGTATAAAGATTACATTAAGTTAAGCAAATAATTAAAAAAAAAAAGAGGTAGTGTTAATGATTAGGGCTGTGCTGGTAATGTCAGTCTTTCCAAAGAGGGTAGGAACAAATATGCTAGTTTGTTTGCAAAGCCTAACAAAATTGAGTTTGTATATTTGAAAACTGAAATTGACATTTTTATCTAATCCTCGTGATCTTTTTCACCTTGGTTTTGCTAAATATGGGACCTATCTTCCAATGAATGAATCATTTTATACTCTGTAGGCTCAAATTAAATGCCAGATAGCTTCAAAAGCCATTTTAATTGCTAAAATGAAGAGACAACACATATCAAAGAGACTTTATCTTTTCATGCTGAAGTGTACATCACTTTTTCTTATGCCAATTTAGAGCTGTTAGTTTTTACTTTCATTGGGCAATCCTTGTGAAAGTCTGGTAAGGAACTAGATTATTCATTTTCAAGACAGAAGAAATGGTATTAAATATTTACCAAATAAGAGAAAAATAACATCAGTTTAATGCAATGCTTTTCAACATTTACACTTTAGTTTTGGGGTTCTGATGAAGTTACATTGAGAGGCAGCAATCCATATGAGAAAGATGGCCTTAGAATCTTAAAGACATGAGTTCAAATTCTGACTTTGCTGATAGCTATTTTAAGACCACGGTTTATCATTTAACTTTTTAGTGCCCAGGGGAACCCAACAGAGCT
This sequence comes from Petaurus breviceps papuanus, assembly GCF_028583685.1. NCBI lineage: Eukaryota > Metazoa > Chordata > Mammalia > Diprotodontia > Petauridae > Petaurus > Petaurus breviceps. The sequence continues at coordinate 35,707,189 of NW_027186473.1, forward strand.
CTAATTTGTAGATGAATGGATGATCTCATTACTGAAGAGAATTTCCACCATGGAAGTTGCCCACACCAATAAAACATAAATAAAACCCTAACCCCCTCTAACCCAAATGAATTATTGTTATCATTTAAATTACAGGAACATTTAAAAATAGCCATTTGCCTAAGGTTCATCATAAGTCTATCATATATCTATTATTTTCCTTACTATTTTTTAAAGGGAGGTTGAGAGAAGAATCAATAGACTATCTCCTGTTTTTCTGCTGGAAATTATTTTCCATTCATCTAGTTTAGTTTTGGGTTTTGCCCTAAAGGCTGAAATAATTTAGTGAAATTGAATTTGTCCACCTAAGCCTTTACTTTCAAATACCTCTTCCATCTCTTACAGGCCGCCTTCTCCTCCATTAGTCCTTATCTCAAAGTTTTTGAATCTATAATATTCCAGAGAAACAAAGCACTGACCAGAATGTCACTTCCAAAGGAATGAGTTTCTGGAAAGAAATGGGAACTTTCTTTCCCACATTCATACAGTAGAATAAATTTCTTTATCCTGGTAACTAGCTTGGAAAACAGAGGGAATGTCTTGAGAGAAAAGGACAATTAGATTTTAATAGAGATTAGGAAAGATTAGATAATAATTAGATTTGGTCTAAAGGGTAATTAGATGCCTCAAAAGACCAGGAGTTCCTTGACACTTGACGTTTTCACGCTGTTAGTTGCTCATATAAGGGTAATTTGATCAGATATCTTCCTCTGGATGAACCTCTCAGTCTACTAGGAGGGATTAGATAATGGCCCTTTGTCTAAAAGGCACCTCTCATGGAGGTTCATATATCTCTTGGTATTGGTTCCCTGGGACTGAGTAACAGAGGACCCCTACTGAGAATCAATAGGGAGAGAGGATGGAATTTTGTCTTGAGACCCCTCTTCCAGGGTGTATAAAAGCTGAAACACCAGCTCCATTGTTTTTTTTTTTTTTCTGTTTGCTTGTTTCTTGCAGTCTTCATATTTACATTATGGGTGAACTAACTTCCAGAATTTACAAGTTTGGGACTTCCTAGGTGTATTATTTTAGTTTTAGCTAGGTTTGGGAAGTACAAATATAAAGAAACAGAGCACACAATAAGACAGAGAAAACCAAAGCAAGACAACTTTATTGAGAGACCATACTTATAAAAAAAAGTGGCAGTGGGGAGAATAGCAAAAGGTCATTTACTGAGAAGCTGCAGGAAACACAACCAGTAAAGTCTATTGGGTTTTTAAAAGGGTTCTTCTTTGGACTCTACCCAACGAGGCTTTTGGAGGCATGGAGCAAGGAACATGGACCTGGGGGATAAAACTGATTCATTCTAGAGGAGTAAGGAAAGACTGCTAGGGGATTATGCCTTATTAATATTCAAACTCCTCACAGGCTGGAAAAGGGCTTTCAGACACTACTGTTGATCTTATTTTGTTATTTCAGCTTCCAAAGGGCTTTTTTTCCCATTTATTTAAGCAGAGTACTGAGATACTTAAATTGATTTCTAGTGTTGGGACTCTGGACTTTTTATAAGGTAAAGATTCCTTAAACATTGTGTTCCTTAGAATATTAAGAGAATCTCCTAAATCACTTTTGCAACCGGAAAGGCTAAGACCACATCACAGGAGCTTGGGAGATCTTGACCTTGCCTCCAAAATGTTATTTTAAATTGCTCTCATAGATCAGTTATAAAGTCAACAGAAAATGTTTATTAAACAGTCCTCAAAGTGTCTTTGCTTTAGGTTGAGGGAGTGTAATGGGATTAAGTTTCCTTATTTGTTCCTTTGAATGCTTGATTTCTTATACTATAAATTCCCTGTGATAGGTGAGATAAAACTTGCAACATATTCTATACATGTATTATACATTTTGAATGTTTTGTTCAATCAGTGACCCTGTTACCTCTATTTGTAAAAAAAACCTAGACACCAACTATACCTAAAACTTTTTTCAGAAAATTCTTTTGGGGGAAGGAATTCCAAGGTGAATGTCATGAGCCAACTTGATAAACCAATATTCTATGCATTAGACCTGATAGATGATACCTGGTTAATGTGAAAGCAGAGTCCTTAGGACAGGAGGAAAGGAGCTGAGCCACAGGGTTTACCCATTATCTAAGTGAAGGGTAGTCCCCTAGGAGTCCCCTTATTCTCCACTAGAACAAATCAGCTCTAGTCCCCAGGTCCATGTTGTAGGAAAAGATGATCCCTAAGGTCGATTTGGACCTGAGGATCTGTTATTCTCTAATCAAACTGGAGGAATCATTAGCATAGGAAATAAAAGACTTTTTGAAGTGGGGAATGAAATATTTGGTGTTAAGACTCAAACTGAATCATTGAATGTTATGAGTTAAATATAAGTGGAACTGAAGAGACTTGGGTTAACTCATTCACAGTCTCACAACACAGACTGGGATTTCTATAAGTGGAGAAGTGATGGGAGAAGATATGGGGCAGTTAATCTTGCCCTCAGGTAGATTACATTTTTTTTCCCCACAGCTGATATCACTTTATATTTTTCAAGTAATATTATGTACAATTTTATTGCCAGGGTATGCACAATTGAAAGTACAAAACCATAAATACACAATGTAATTATCAGTTAAAAAGAAAATGCTGTGACAGGAAGGGGGCAGAGGAGGCCCCAATGTGCTTTTCCTGATGTAGCTGCTAGAAATAAAAAAGACAGGACATTTTCTCTCATTTCAGGAGCTTCTCCATCCATTTCTAATACATGCACACACACACACACACACACACACGAGACAGTGAGACTGGTTCATTGCACTGGACAATGGAAAATGTGGACATGGCCTCAGTGAGAAGAATGAACCCTGCAGATGTAGAGAGGGTGGCTGAAAACAAGGGACCAGCTTCCCTCTCCTCAGCCTCCCAAGTGTGCACTCTCCAAGTTGGTCACTATCAGGCTAGACCTAAAAAAAACATCCTTGGCCTTTCTTACTCAGGATGGGCCTTTGTCCAGAAAGTCATGCAAAGCCTATGGAGAGTGGTCAGAAAAGAGAGCTCTCAGAGATGGAGCCAAAATGGAGCCAAGATGTCAGAGTAAAGACAGGGACTCAGCTGAGTTCTCTCCCAAACCCCCACAAAAACCTTTAAAATGACTCTACAAAATTCTAGAGCAGTAGAACCCACAAAAAGATGGAGTGAAAGAAATTCCATCCCAAGACAGCTTGGAAGATCAGCTGTAAAGGTCTGTTGCACCAGGGTGATAGAAGAGTGCAGTTTGTACCAGCACAAACTGAGAGTACCAGGAGCAGATCTCCAGGCCACTGAAGTGAAAAAGTGGCAGTTTCCAGGCCTCTCAGCCCACAGATACCAAAGACAACTTAGAAGGTCAGCAGAAGAGGTCTGTCACACATGGATGACAGTAGAGCACAGGTTGCACTAGCACAGATCAGACCCTAGCAAACTAGGAGCAGACCTTGGGAGTGACTCAATCAGCTATATGTTTGATAATATTTGTGAAAATTTGCTAAAACTTCTGTAGCCAGTATAATTTCTGGAGTTCCTTATCCTACCACCCACTCTCATTAATGAAATGCTTTCCCATGGGGTTGTTATCTATGTATCTCCTTCAAGATTTTAAGGAAATCTCTGAGGAGTGACTATGATTATTCTCTAATGCTAGCTCAGGCCACCCTTCTCATATGTTCTCCCCAATACAAATTACCAGCAATAATAGCAACATTTCATTTAACCTATTAATATCAATTTTTAAAAGTGGACATTTACTGAGAAGCTGCAGGAAACACAGCTAGTAAAGTCTGTTGGGTTATGGGTTCATACTTGTGAAAATAAATTACAAGCATTTTCCCCTAACAGCAGGATACACATGTAAATCTATATTACCTCAGTCTTGGGAAGAGTAGGTTCCATATTAAAGTACTTTCTCTATATAGCATTTGCTATACTAAGTTTATTTTCAAAAATGATAGTCAATGGTTCAGTTCCTTACACTTCCTCTTAACTACCACTCATTTTCATGCTGGTTCAAACAAATTGTTCAGGTCTTTGAACAATTTTTGTGTATTTGACTCTGAAAATCTGTCATGGACTCCATCTTCTGGAACTCAGTTCTTTATCTCAACATTTCATAGTTCACAAGGTCATGACATAGTCCTAAACTCCTGGACCTAAGAGTAGGAAAGAACAAATTCAATGTGACAAATAAAAGAAGCCCATATTTATGGCTTGATACAGTGTCCAGAAGCTGAAATTATAGCTAAATTGTCTCTACGTTCATGGTCATATAGTATGTCTTGCTTCAATCACATCCAGGCAGAAAAGAAAGCTGAATCATCTTCTTAGTACCTTCTGTAAATGGTTTCATTGCTAGCTTAGTAGTCAATTGAAAACATGTAGTAAGTGGACTAGAAATGGTCCAAATCCTTGTGTTTGCTTGGAGTTGGGGATGAAGGCCCTGTTAGACAACATAAAGCCTTTCTGGAAGTATTCTCTCCAGTTATATCCATATGGAATTGCAGTAGGCAGAGAATGTTGTTCATGCCTGAGGATGGCCCTCTTTTTGCCACTCTCCACTTTAAATGGATATATGATCTCAATGCTCTGGGTACTTCCTTTAAGGATGCAAAGTATATTTAGTGGCATAATGGCATAGTGCTTGAAGAGCTGGACTTGGAGTAGGAACACCACAGGGCTTGGACCCTCTTCTGTTATCCCTTTATACTATTTCACTTGGTGATTTCATCAGTTCCTATGGATTCAATTATCATGTCTGTGTTCACGATTCTTAAATCTATTCATCCAGCCCTAATCTCTCTACTGATCTACTGATCCCAACTGCCTTTCAGACATTTTAAACTAGATGTCCTATGGACATCTTAAATTCAGTATGTCCAAAACTGAATTTGATACCTTTTCCTTCAAGTCCTTTGCTCTGTCTGAGTTCCCTTTCATAGTTGAGGGTAGCAAACTTCCTCTTGGTAATCTAGACTTTCAACACAGGGCTTATCATCTCCTCCTCACTCTCTATCACTCTTCATATCTCATCTGTTACCAAGGCCTGTGAATGTTACCTTTGTAACAAATGTCCCTTCTTCTACTTTGATGCTGCTACTCCCCCAGTACAGGCCTCCATCATTTCATGACTGTACTATTGCTATAGCCTATTGGTTGGTCTGCTCTCTAGTCCTTTCTGGACATCTAGTTCATTATCCACTTAGCTGCCAAAGTGAAAATTCTAAAGTTCATGTCTGATTTGTCACCTATCCCTGCCAATAAACATCCTATTACCAACAGGATCAAATACAAAATGCTTTGGTGTTGAAAGCTGTTTGTAACTTGCCCCTCTCCCACCTATCCAGTCTTCTTACACCTTACCACTTTATACTTCCCCCTTCACTGCCACAATTCTATGATTCAGAGACAGAGGCCTGTTTTCTGTTCCTTGCACAAGATGGTCAAGTCTCCTAACTCTAGACATTTTCCATTGGCTCCCTCATTCGTGGAAATGTTCTCTCTCTGTCTTCTTTCAAGTTCTAATTCAAGTCCAGCCCTCTAGGAACAATCTTTCTCAATTCCTTTAAATTCTAGAATTATCCCTCTATTAATTATTTCCAATTCATCCTGTATATACCTTGTTCATGTATAGTTGATTACACATAGTCTCCCCATTAGACTGTGAGTTCCTTCAGGGTAGGGACTGTCATTTGACTTTCATTCTATTCCCAGGCTTTAACATAGGGCCTAGCATATAAAAGATGTTTAATACATATTTATTGACTGATAGCCTGTTTTCAAATAACACCTCTATCTATGTGACAATAGGCAAACCATTTAGCCTCTATAAGTCTCAGTTTCCTCATCCATAAAAGGAAGCAGTTGGACAAGATAGCCTCTGCAATCCCTTCCATCTCTAAATCTAAGGTCCTATGTTCCATCTGTCCTGTGAAACCCTTATTCCTATTCTCCTAAAAAGAGAGTAATTTTGTACTTTTAGTTGATCAAAATGGTCAAAGATTTCATGGCCAAGTGGCTTGCCAGCTGGTAAAGACTCCTTTATAATTAGTTTTAATATTATCAACTAAGAAAGAAAGTCAGAATATAGCATTTTACAATCACATTGATGGCTTCTCAGGATTTTTCCCATCCACAGCTGCATGCTCTGGGATCATGCTACCTGTATTCCCTCTTAGACTTATAGGTAGCTTTCTTTGTTCCTGAAAACTGCTGTTTCTCCCATCTTTCCAGGCTCCATGTGTCTTTGGAGCAGCTAGGGTTGGTTCCCCTCCCCTCTCAGCTTACTCCTCTTCCTACTCCCTACTTGCTAATTTGAGCCTAATCTATTAGGATACCTTGTTGAAGTTAACAGATTCTGGAAGAATTCTCCCACAAGGTTTACTAGCTTTTGAAATGCCTCTTGGCCCTTTAGAAAGAAAAAAAAAAGAATGGAGGAATTTCTTTTCATTTGTTTTAAATTACTGTTAATTGAGAGACTGTTGAGAGGACACAAAAACAGGTGTAGCCCACCTCCATGCTATAGTCTAGGTAGGGTTGTATCTGTTTCTTCAATGCTGCATATATCACCTATGATGCAGTTTCATTCCAATGCACCTGTGCAACTGCTTTCTTCTTTCAATCAAAATCCACTTTGGCACATTTGTAGCTTTTGTTTGTTTGTTTGTTTTGCTTTGTTTTAGTTCCAAATACTAGCTGCTGGGTGAATTTTATCCTCTTTTAGTGCATTGGGAAGATATTGAAAAGCATCATTCAGTAAAGGATATTGCACTATATTTGGGGTCAGAAAGTCTGAGCTTTTATCCTGTTTCAACATTACTTAGTAAGACCACAGGTTTAGAAAAGGAAGTATATAGGGCAGAGTCAAGATGGCAGAGTAAAAGCACAACCTCCAAGCATCTCCGGCTTCCACCTTCCCCAATCAATGTAAAAAGGGGACTCTGAACAAACTTTGGAGCTGCAGAACCCAAAAAAATGACACAGAGAGGCTAACCTCCCACTGAGGACAGCCTGGCAGGCCAGCAGGAATCAGCCAGCAAAGCCCTCAGGGAGCCAAGTCCAGGCACACCAGCTGGAGGTTTTAGCCCCATGGTAAGCCTGACCAGCTGTTGGCCAGAGAGACTCCAGATCAGCAGCAGCTGTGGCCATTTCCAGAATTATCAACAAATAGATGCAAAAGACAAAGAGGTCAGTGCAATCTGGACTTTGGCACCCAGTAAGGGGGAGTGCTTGGCTTTTGCCCCCAGGGTGAGAAGCCACTGAAATGCTAGCACAGCCAGCCAGCTCCACGTGCCAGCCAGCTCCACATGGCAGCTTCAGCTCCTGGCCTGCAGAGTGTAGGGGGACCAAGTGACCAGTCTGAGGGGTAATTGCTCTTGCTTTAACCTGCTTAGATCTGGATTGCAGTCTACAGTGGAGGTCCTGGGGTGTGCCCAGTTCACCAGAGCATGTGGAGGCCTCAGAGAGGGCACCCATATAATACCTCTGGCAGCTGAGAAAACCCCAGGGTTTCGGAAGAAAGCTCCCCTGTCTGGTGGCAGAGTCCTATGGTAGCAAAAAGCCCAGGGGTCAAGTGACTGAGGGGCAACATGACCAGGCAAAGGAAACAAAGCAGACAGAAGATTCCAACATTACACTCCTATTTTGGGGACATAAAGGAGCAAAGCATGGAACAGGAGGAAAACAGTGAAGTCAGGACTCCTGCACCAAAAGCTTTGAAGGAAAATATTAGCTGGTTATAGCCAATAGAGGACCTTAAGAAGCAGATAAGAGAAGTGGAGGAAAAATTGGGAAGAGAAATGAGAACAATGCAAGAAAATTATGAAATGAAAATCAACAGCCTTACTGAGGAAAATAATACCTTAAAAAACAGACTAACTCAAATGGCAAAAGAGGCTCCAAAAGGCAATGAGGAGAAGAAAGCCTTAAAAAACCAAATTTGCCAGATGGAAAAAGAATCTCAGAAGCTCACTGAGGAGAATCATTCCTTCAGAATTAGATTGGAGCAAATGGAAGCTAATGACTTTATGAGAAATCAAGATGCTGATAAACAGATCCAAACAAATGAAAGAATAGAAGGCAATGTGAAATATCTCATGGGAAAAACCACTGACCTGGAAAATAGATCCAAGAGAGATCATCTAAAAATTATTGGACTACCTGAAAGCCATGATCAAAGTAAGAACCTAGAAATCATCCTCCAGGAAGTTCTCAAGGAAAACTGCCCTGATGTTTTAGAACCAGAGGGTAAAATAGAGGTTGAAATAATCCACTGATCACCTCCTGAAAAGGATCCCAAAAAGAAAACTCCTAGGAATATTATAGCCAGGTTCTGGAATTCCCAGATTGAGGAGAGAATATTACAAGCAGCCAGGAAGAAACAATTTGAATATTGTTGAAACACAATCAGGATAACCCAGGATCTGGCAGCTGCTACACTGAGGGATCAAAGGGTTTGGAATATGATATTCCAGAGTTCAAAGGAGCTGGGATTAAAGCCAAGTATCACCTACCCAGCAAAACTGAGTATCGTGTTTCAGGAGAACATATGGTCATTCAGTGGAATAGAGGACTTTCAAGCATTCTTGATGAAAAAAAACACATTTGAATAGAAAATTTCACATTCAGATACAAGAAGCAAGAGAAGAATGAGAAGATAAACAGGGAGAAGAAATCATAAAGAACTTATCAAAGTTGAACTATTAACATTCCTACATGGAAAAACAATAATTGTAACTGATGAAACTTTTGTCAGTATGACAATAGTTGAAGGGAATGGAAATATATATGTCTATATATGAGGGTATATGGGCATATGAATACATATGTGAATGTGTGTATATATGTTTATATGTATACATAGATAGAGGGCACAGGACCAATTAACAGGAACGGATGATACTTAAAAGGTGAAGTTAAGAGGTAAGAGAGGAATATAATGAGAGGAGATGGGGAGAGACAGAATGGGGTAAACTATCTCATAAAGAAGAGGCAAGGGAAAAGGGTATGATGGAGGGGATGATTAGGAAGGCAAAAGGGAATGGGTCAACCTTATTCTCATTGAATATGGCTTGGGAAGGGAATGAAATACACACTAAATAGGGTATCTCACCCTACAGGAGAGTAGTGGGGAAGAGCATGAGAGGGGGGATGACGGAAGGGAGGGCAGGCTGGGGGGGAGGGAAGTTGGAAGCATCCACTTTTGGAAAGGGATGGGATCAAAGTAGAGAATAGAACAACTGGGATGTGAGATAGGAGGGAGGGAAATATAGTCAGTCTTTTACAATATATCTACCATGTTATTGTTTTGCATTAGCTACACAGGTACAAGCTATACTGAACTGATTATCTTCCCAGTAAGGGTGGGTGACAAGGGTGGAAGGGAATGAATCTTTAATTCAAAGTTTTAAAATCAAATGTTTATATATATATATATACATTATATACATATACTATTATTAATACTCTTTTACATGTAATTGGGAAATAAAATATACAGGCACTGGGGCATAGAGATCCACTGGAAAAGTTGAAAGGGGTATGGGAGAAAATATAGGAAAGAGCAGATTGGAGGAGGGGATATCCTGTGGGACTGCTATTTTGGGGCAGTGGGTAGGGGAAAAACAGGGAGAAAATTTGTAACTCAAAATCTGGTGGAAATCAATGATATAAATCAGAAGTTAATAAAGAATTCAAAAAATGAAAAAAAAAGAAAAGGAAGTATATTTAGCTTGCCCCATGTTCCATATTAATAAGCATGAGATGGAGAATTTGAATGTAGTTTTTAAACTTTGGAATTAGTACTCTTGCCCATGTTCCATTCTGTTTCCTTTAACTGTTTAGTGACTTTCAAGTAAGCTATGTAACTTCCTGAAACTCTACTCGTAAAGTCTGAATAATAGGAGTAAATGATTTATAATTCCTGAGTGATATGAAAGGGTTGTTGTGAGGATCAAAAGAAATACTATATTGAGTATAATTTGGATGCTTTAAAGTGAGATGTAAATGTCAACTATTATTAAGAGTATGCACCATTTTCAATCCATCTTGTTTCTCAAAACTTTTGTTTGCATTCTGCCTATGGCTATGAGCACCATGAATGAACTACTTTGAAGGATTAGGGGATAGCAATTTGGGAGGACATTTTAAATGATCTACAATATAGATAGTGAATAAAAATGAGAGATGAGGGCCTCTCCAAAGGAACCAATCTCCAGTTTTATAATGTAAGGCAGATTTGATAAATTCAATTTCATTTTTCTTCCAACTTTTTAGGAACATAGCTAGTTCACATATCTAGGGGCACCTAAATCTCCTAACATGCTTAATTGATTCTTTTTACATGTTACAGAAAGTATTGGAGAGGACAGTAGTTGTGAGAGGAGACAAAGAGGGACACATTTTGACTGATAGACACTTCCAGAAACAGAGCCCTATTATAATAGGAAAGAGCACAGTGGTAAGCAATGGAGAGTCATCTACCCTGGGTCCAGACTACAAATAGGATCAATATTTTTGAGACTGTTTGATAGCTACATGTTCATGTATTTTTAAAAAATAAATTAGCTGTTTATTTACATTGTTACTACTGGACAAGGGTTGAGGAAATATTCTCAGAGCCACACATGATTGACCAAACAAGTAAGTAGTTCAAATAAAACAGGAGGTATAAACCCAACTTTCTTCTTTTTCTTCCATTATTTCTCATCATAATACCACTTGACAGGAAACTCTGTGATGGGATTAAGCTCTATGTCCATCTGTGATGTGTGAACTAGATATGTGAACTAGCTACATTCCTAAATTACTGTGCATCAGTAATTGTGGCAGGGAGAGGGCTACAACTGTAGTGATTCTTCAAGATGATAATGAAGTCACTACAACCAATGAAGAGGAACACAGAACAATAAACTTTTCCTTTTAGTTATGGTTTTATTTCTATCAGCAAATGTTTTGTTGAGTTTAATGCAGGGGCTCTGTTTGTGTGTGTGTGTGTGTGTGTGTGTGTGTGTGTGTGTGTGTGTGTGTGTGTGTGTG
>NW_027186473.1:35718246-35724376 GCF_028583685.1 Petaurus breviceps papuanus
GTGTGTGTGTGTGTGTGTGTGTGTGTGTGTGTGTGTGTGTGTGTGTGATGGTCTCCTTTGGATGGTTGGTGAAGTGAAGTCCATGAACAATTTTCAAAATAATGCATTTAAATACATTTTTTGGAGGTAGGGCAACTGGGGTAAAATGACTTGCCCAAGGTCACATGGCTAGTTTTTTTGTCTGTGTTAAGTGTCTGAGGCCGGATTTGAACTCAGGTCCTCCTGACTCCAGGGCCAGTACTCTATTCACTGCGCCAACTAGCTGCCCCTGAATACATTTTTAAAAGAAAAAGGATGTTACATCTTCTGCCAAAGTCAGCTCCTTCCCCTGATGCTCTAGCTCCTCCCAGGAGTCCTTCTCCCTGTCACTTAGAGCCATGAAGAAACAGGTGGTCCAGGCACCCAGTTCCTGCTGCCACCATGATGAACAAACTTCCCCTGAGTGTTGTTTCCCCTTATGTGAAAATGAATTTGGGGGGCTATGCAGACCCCCTGAAATTCTATGCTATCAGTCACTGCACAGCCTACAGTCAAGAGAGTTTCAAGGCCCAGACTTGTCAGCACAAGAGCAATGGATATCAGTCAAATTATCAATCGATCAACTACCCAGTCAATTTCAGACACCCTGAACAATCCTGCTGTAGGAGAACAAATCAATAATAATGCTCAGTTTATCTTTACTCAGAGCTACCACCCAATGAAGGTGTAAATAACAGGTACTTATGGCCCTGGAATATGTACCAGCCTGGCTCTGGCTATGGTCATGAGAAAGCCAAGTCTCCCAAAACTCTCCCCCTTCCAAAAAGGTTAAGAGAGTTCATTTCAACACCCATGATCATGGCCCACAGGCCATTACAAGATTGAAATGTGGCAGCCTTCCACCAGTCCCTGGGCAAGGGAATTTCTGACATGAAGAATTACAGATATGGTCCCAGATTTATGACCTTCGAGCATGCTTCCAAGTACCGCTATAAAGTCCCAGCTCCACCAGATTTCCTCCAGAGGAAAAAAAATTGGTGCTAAGGAGGAGTGGAGCTTTACAGTACCAACCATCAAAAATCCCCTGGCATTTCAGTCCCAAGCTGGAGATCCTTTGTATCCTCCCAGTATAAGCACTATTAGGTCAGATTGCATCCTCATGACCACCCCACATAGGGATGGGTATTTACCTGTGCTGACCAGAGGTTATGAGACAGAGATACACTTCAGCCTGCTGAAAACTTGTTCACTTGCCCTCTGAGTATCTCTGATCCCAGAAGGCTAAGTCACTGCCAGTACCAGAGCATTCAGTGGGTATACCAGAACACCAATGCTGTGCTGGGACAGGAGACTCTGGGGGCCAAGGAGCCCTCTGGCTTTAGCACCAATAATACTGGCTATAACTGAGGTCTCCCTGACCCTGATCATAAGTTTCTGATCATCTATATTCAAAGATACTTTGAGAATATTCCCAAGGGTCTGGACCATGATAGTTGGAACCAAGGAGGAATGCAGCCCCAGCAGAATGGAGGCTATGGGAATAAACAGCCTCTCACCAAGAATAACATAGAGGGTTATCACAACCTCACAGAAATCATTCTGAGATTACATCCTAATGTGGGCAGGATCCTGGCAGCCCTGGATCCCTTCTAAAGAGACACCCTTCACAGCCAAGGATTTTCTGCCTTGCATTCCCTACCCTGAACTAGTTGTACTCAAACCAGGCAGAAGGTAGGAGCTGTGTACATGGTCTTCCAACTCCTCAACCTCCCAAAGGGCTACCTTACCTGCCACTTTTCTGAGGAAATAAATAGATAATGTTCCACCAAAAAACAAACAAATAAACAAAAGACAGGACTACACAGCAAATCAATTATATTTTAATATAGTCTTTTTTTTTTCATCAAAAAGCACATGAATTCATAGATCCTAGGTTAAGGCTCCCTGAAGAATTTGACACAACTCATTTTTTTCTTCAATAGATAAACCACTCCATAGCTGTTTTTCTTTTTTTTTCTTTATTTTTTCCCTTTTCTATCTTAAGGCATGATAGTTATTTTAAAAAATCTTCAACATGGGACACATCTGGCAAGAATATTCACAATGATAAACATAACTTCAAAAAACATAGTCTTCCAAACACCATGTGCCCAAACACACACACATACATGCACAAACACACACACACAGATATACTAGTAACCAACATTCTGCTAATAATGATGCAAACTCCCAGGGCTACTTTCCATAAAACATGTTAATTAATTAAGAAGCCAAGCAAAAAGAAAAAAAAAGGCATTAAAAATCTTGACTCTTGTTTGTAATAACACATGTAACCACATTTATATTTGGACTTAAAAAAATCACTATAAACATCTTAAAAAGTGATTTAAAGTTAGTTATGTTTTTACTTGTCTGTATGGATTCAGAACTGATGTTGCAGGAAGATAACTGTGATTCTGATAGAATTTCATAAATTAGAAAATTAAAGGACTTATTAGGTCATGTGGTCTATTTCCATAACAGAGAGATATATTAATAGCTAAAATATTGTTTTCTAAATATGAAGGTTGACAAATAAATTAGACTATAAAATAATTCCTTTTTTAATAGATTTTTTTTTAACTTAGGAAAATAAAAGCAGATAGGTAGAACACTTGTCATGTTATATCTGAAGTTAGGAAGACCTGGGTTCTGATTTCAACTCAAACACTTATTAAAAACAGGACCCTGAGCAAATCAGTTAATCTCTACATATCTCAATCAACTTCCTAAGATTTATTTGCTAAGTAATATCTGATTGGTGATCTGTATTTGTGAAAGGATTCCTACGCGAAGAGCACCCCCGGACCAAATTAATAAAACAGATCTTCCCTCTATTTAGCTGAAAAAAAAAATTAAAAAGTTATCCTTTTAATTTCTCTTTGTTGTGCCTAAGATATCCTCTCTCCTAAGAGCTTGCATGTTTTTACATGGAAGTTCCTTAAATTCTTTTGTCATGTCAGATCAAGTAGTGGTCTTCTTCATCTGAATTACAAAATTACAAGTGGCCACAGGAGGACACTTCATCCAGACCTCTGCCTTCAGGCAGGACTAGTCCTGCACTGTCTAAGACAGATGGTTGTCAGTCTTATTCTTACAGATCTTCAAAGATGCTTAAGGAAACTCCCTTGGTAGCTTTCCCTAATGTTTCAACAACCCTCATTGTCAAGCAGTTGTTTCCTACATCTAACCTCAATGTCTCCTTCCCAAAGGAAGCCCTTATTTTAGTCTCAGTAGAGATGAAGAACAGATGGCCCACATCTTTCTTTGAACAACCACTCTTATAGTTGAAGACAGCTGTTAAATCACCCCTTTAGTTTAATCCTCAGATTTAATCATCCAAGTTCATGGAATCTTAGAGTTCACAGGCAAGAAAGAATGTGATCACTTTATCTGTTCCTGTCCCTTCTTTAAAGGACACCAGTATATAAAACTTTCAATTTTTTCCCCATTATGGTCATCAAACATAATTTTAAAAATAAAGGTACCAGAATATGTATAAAATATGACTTTATTTTACAAATACTTTTTCTTAAACATTGGTGCCTAAAAGTTAGACTTACTATACTTTTAAATTTCCTTAGTTAAGATTATACAAGGCTTTCCCCTTTGCAAAATACAGTAAAACCTCACTAACTTGGATTACCTAAGAAGAAAGACAGTTTGAAGCAACAAGAGTTTGAAAAAAATAGTAAGCTATTTTCAGTTTTCTAATTTCAGAAACATATAGTGACTCAGACTCTTGCCTGGGATGATTCTATAGAGTACAACTTTAAACAACAACCATAAGTATCCTGCCAATTGTATACATGTCAATATTGTTAGCTATATGAAAACTGTTTGGATATTTTACCCTTTGCAATTTTATTTTCCATTTCTTTGAACATCTATGTAAAAAATGATTTGTTTAATATATGGCCAATTTTACCTTCCAGCCCCCATGTGGAGTGAGCAAATATGGCAGAGGAGTAGAATTTAAAATATTATCATTTTATGAAGTTTGCTCCAATTAGCACAGGAATAATAAACATATAACATTACACATTGTGACTTTACAGGTAACTTTTGAAACTATCTCCCTGTTAGGAATTAGTTTTGGGACAGTTTAATCAGAATTTGTAGAAAAGGATCATTCAGTGAATGTGATATATATTCTGTACTGATTCTTCAAAGTAGTTGACTAATTTTCTATCACCTACTCATTTGTTCTTATCCTTTTCATTCCTCTTCCTTCATATATATTAGCTTTCCTTTCTCTCTGTTTTTCATCTTCAAATCAAGTGCTAATAGCAATCTACCACTTTAGTCATTGCCCAATATGAAAATCATATTACATAGAGAGTGATAGATACAAATAAAGATTGAAAAATAGGGGTATCTAAAAACACTAAGTATAATTTATTAGGCTATAAAATATTTAGTTGTAAAGCCAAGCACGAGCAGATTTCCAGAGGGCTGCTTCTTTGAACAGCTTTTCAAAGTTATGATTACATAGTATAGTGAACTATCTATTTATTCAATAATAAACCAGAGCAAAACATTCACAGAAAATCAAAATACAGCATTCACCATGTCACAACTCAACAAGTTGTCATTAAAATGGTCAAATAGTTTTCACCAAAGTGGTCGCATAGTTTTAAACAAAGTACAATCATTTAGTAACTCAATCAATTCAATCATCCTTAAGGAGGCTTGCCTCCTTAAGGGACACAAAGTACAAAAGACAAAGTCCTCCATCTACACAGTGCAGTTAAGTTACAACTTCATCAGTCACTACTCAGTACCCTCTTAAGGGGTAGTGGAAGGTGCAAAAGCCATCTGCCCCTAGGTCACAAGTAAGTTACAATTTCATCAGTCACTACTCAAACAATTTCATCTTGACTCAAGGCAGGCTTTCAGCTTCCATAGTTCCTTTTCCATGGTCCTAGATGCTGCATGAATCTAACCAATTGCCACCTGAGTTCAAAGGCAGATAGCTCCCAGTTCCTTGTCCACATCTCCATGCAGTTCCTGCTACATATTGAAGCTCACATCAAGACCTTCATAGTTTCAGTTCCTGGGTAGAGAAAACTTAACAGAGACACAGCAATATCTACACACATCAAGCTTAGCAGAAGTAAAACAATACTCACACACATGATTGGCACTATCATCTCAAATCACTTTCTGCCTGTGAAATCAACACAGATCCAAAATAGACAAACAAAGTACTGCCACCACAGTCATGCTTACTCTATTAGCTTTGGCTGGCCCTTGGAAGCTCCCAGACGGTGTTTGGCTAGCTCTCAGAACAAGCTCTACCACCACAAGTGCTGTTCTCAAAATAAAAATTACTTTATCCAGCCTCCAAATGGCTTGCTCCAAGAAATTCTGTCTCAGTTCTCAATTCTCATTTCTCTTCTCAGTTCTTCCCAATTCTCAGTTCAGTCTCCAGTCCAGCAGCAGCAGCTCTGCCTCCAAATGCTTGCTGAAAGAAACTCTCTCTCTCTCTCTCTCTCTCTCTCTCTCTCTCTCTCTCTCTCTCTTTCTTTCTCTATGTTTCTCTCTCTCCCTCTCTCTCCCTCTCTCTCTCTCTCTCTGTAGCTGTTGCCTCCACGATGTTTATCCCAAGAAGTTCTGACTTTTCCAGCTGGGGCTTTTCCTTATATACCATATTATCTCCTCCCTATTCAGCTGTTTGGCCCCTTCCTGTTGCTTCAGCAAGATGGATTCATACCTTCTTTCCTTACAGAGGCTTAATTTGAAACTAAGTGCTAAGTACCTGTCAGCTTGTCAATACATAGGGATCTTCATATTTCATTACTATTACATAAGTTTAAAATAAAAATAAATAGAAAGAACTTGGCTGCCTTGATTTGTCTAAACCCATATGAGTGTTTATTCCTATTAGGTACCATCACTACATTTCAGGTTAGATTATTGTTGAGTCAAACTATAAAATATGTTTGGCTTGATTCTCATTCTCTCTCTTTCTCTGTCTGTCTCTGTCTCTGTCTGTCTCTGTCTGTCTCTCTCTCTGTCTCTGTCTCTCTCTGTCTCTGTCTCTCTCTGTCTCTGTCTGTATCTCTCTCTCTCTCTCTCTCTCTCTCTCTCTCTCTCTCTCTCTCTC
>NW_027186473.1:35724386-35801538 GCF_028583685.1 Petaurus breviceps papuanus
TCTCTCTCTCTCTCTCTCTCTCTCTCTCTCTCTCTCTCTCTCTCTCATTATATTGTTATTAGTACCTGAAATAAAAAGCAATCACAGAGAAAGAGAGTAGAGGACAAGTGTACATGATGGAAAAGGCATGAAAGGGGATTGGAATTAGAAAACAAGAGATTTAAGTAAAATTAGCTAACTGGTTTGAAAAAGTAACACAGAATTCCCACAAAATTCACTAAAACATTCCTTCCTGAAGCATATTTATATATTCATATGTGTGTATATGTGCGTGTGTATAGTGAATCTGCTCACAAGAAAACATGTAGTAATATTTTTTGATTCCTAAAAATTTAAGATATTTACAAAAATATAAATTGCCCAGATTAACAGAAGAGGAAATAACATAAATAACTGTCTCAAAAAAGAAAAGAAATTGAACAAGCTATCAATGAACTCCCTAGGAAAATTTTACTGGGCCAGATGGATTTACAAGTGAATTCTATAAAAAATTTAAAGAATAATTAGCTCTAATACTATATGCAATATTTGGGAAAATAGACAAAGAAGGAGTCCTACCAATTGTTTTAATACAAATATGGCCCTGATATCTAAACTGAGAAGAGTAACAACAGAGAAAAAAAGTTATAGGCCCATTCCCCTAAAGAATAAGTATGCAAATTTTTTAAATAAAATGTTAGCAAAAAGATTACAACAACTTGTCATGAGAATAATACACTATGATTTGGTAGGATTTATACAAAAAATGTAGGGCTGGCTCAATATTAGGAAAACTATCAGCATAATTGATCATATCAACAACAAAACTCACAGAAACCATATGATTATCTCAATAGAAGCAGAAAAAGCTTTTGACAAAGTACAAAACTCATTCCTATTAAAAAATAGTAGACAGGACAGAAATAAATAGGGTCTTCCTTAAAATGATAAATAGCATCTACCTATAACCATTAAAAAGCATTATATGTACTGGGGATAAACTGGAAGCATTTCCAATAAGATCAGGGTGTGAAACAAAGAGCACTGTTATTCAAAATGGTACTAGAAATGTTAGTTTTAGCAATGAGAAGACAAAGAAATTGAAGGAATTATAATAGGCAAAAAAGAAACAAAGCTATTACTCTTTGCAGATGATATCATGATTTACTTAGAGAATCCCTAGAGAATCAAGTAAAAAACTACTTGAAATAATAAATAACTTTAGGAAAGTTGTAGGTACATAAAACAAACCCACATAAATCCTCAGCATTTTTATATATTACTAACAAAACCCATCAGCAAGAGATAGAAAGAGAAACTCCATTTAAAATAACTACAGACAATATAAAATATTTGGGAGTCAACCTGTCAAAACAAACCCAAAAACTATATGATAACAATTACAAAATATTTATCACACAAAGTCAAATCTAGATATTTGGGAAAACATCAGTTGCTCATGGGTAGGCTGAGTTAATATAATAAAAATGACAATTCTATCTAATTTACTTATTCAGTGTCATACCAATCAAACTACCAAAAATTATTTTTATAGAGCAAGAAACAATAATAACATAATTCATCTGGAAGAACAAAAGAAAATCAGAAGGATATCACAGAATATCAAGAGAATTAATTAAAAGACATGATAGGGAAAGTGACCTGGCTGGACCAGATCTTATATTGTATTATAAAGCAGCAATCATCAAAAGTACTTGATACTGGCTAAAATAGAGTGATAGATCAGTGGAATTGGTTATGTACAGAAGACAGTAGCCGATGACTATAGTAATCTACTGTTTGATAAGAACTAGGGATAAAAAAGGTCACTATTTTACAAAAACTACTGGGAAAACTGGAAAACAGTATGGCAGAAACTGGACATTGACCAACATCTTAGATCATATACCAAAATAAAGTTGAAATGGGTACATGCTTTAAATATAAAGGCTGATACTATAAGTAAACTGGGAGAGCAAAGAATAGTTTACTTGACAGATTTATGCAGAACAGAAGAATTTATGACCAAAAAAAGTCATAGAGAACATTTTAAAATGCAAAAAAGGATAATTTTGATTACATCAAATTGAAAAGGTTTTGCACAAAGTCAATGCAACCAAGTTTAGGAGGGAAGCAGAAAACTGCAAGTGGTTCTGATAAAAGACTTATTTCTAAAATATATAGAGAACTGAGTCAAATTTATAAGAATAAAAGTCTTTGCTTTCAATTGATAAATGGTCAAAGGATATGTTCTTTTTTTTTAATCTGATGAGGGATCCAGTAGCTTCAAAAAAACTCAAGATTAGTTTCTTTTGCTTAAAACCCATGACCCATTCAAATACCAGCTATTCTTTAAAAAGAAGGTCCAATATGAATTGAAAAATACTATATAACCCATGTGAGTGCTGACATTCCTTATTTTACATCCCACCATCGCAGATGTGTCATGGTCCTAGATCTTGGTTATACTCCTCCTCCCACCAGGTACACCCCCTCCAATAGAGTTTGTAGTGATTCTCTAATGCCATTCATTTAAATCCACACTGGTTTAAAAATTTGGGCTGGGTAAGAAATCTCCAAAAGAAAAAAGTAGATATGGAATGCAGAAAGCATATTCTCCACACTATGGCAGGTAATTAAACATACAACTCACTAGGTTAGTCCCTTTATATATGAATATAAGACAGACACTGAAAAAGTGATCAGCACATAGAAATGACAAGGTGAACACAAATTACAATTTGAATACAAACCTCTATAACAATTAATTTGTTTTCCATTAACTGTATTTATCTCCCTTCTTTTAGCTTCATACTTTGAATTACTAGGCTGATTTCAGGAAATGTTCTTGCCTCAAAGCAGCAAAGAGCAGTAGCTTTGCCAGTGCAATAACAAAGGGGTTTGAAGAACACATCCACTTTGTAGAATGTGAATATATCAAACAAGACATTACCTAAAAATCCATTCCTAAGGGAGTTTATTTCAAGACCAGATTTGCTTCAACTTTTAAGAAGATTCTCTTTTCAACACACCTGGAAAGCTTGTTTTTTTATAATTTCATTCTCATTTGAAGTATTTTGCCTACTTATCTGGTGACAGGTTAAACATTTGAATGAATAGCTTATGAAAAAGGCCCAGGACCATACACTTAAAGACTTTATAAATCTCTGTCTCTCTATCTCTGTCTCTGTCTCTCTCTCTCTCTGGGTCTCATATATATATATCCAAAACAGAATTTTATGTTTAATATTCATTTTTATTTATAATTTATCATCATATTCTTAAGTCTAGACAATCAAAACTATAAATCAAGTCCTTATTCGCCTAGTTCAAACTGTATATGTTCACACTAAAAATTTCTGATCCTTTTAACTGATAATGTAGTTTTAGGAGATTTTAAAATACTTGTGAATTATATTTCTAAATCTGGATGTTTATCTAATGTTCACTTGAGATTAAGTTTTTTTTTTCCTTTTGGTTTTATTTTTCCACAGGGGCTTGTATATCATAGGTACTTATTAAAGACTTTTTTTTAAATCAAATGCTTTATTAACTTTTAGTTTACATCATTCAATTCGGCAAAATTTTGAGTTACAAATTTTCTCCCTATTTTTCCCCTACCCACCACCCCAAAATATCCCCTCCTCCAATCTGCTTTCTCCCATATCTTCTCCCATGCCCCCTCCAACTTTCCAGTGGGGCGTGATGGATCACTTTGACCCAGTGCCTGTATGTCTTATTTCCCAGATTAAGGAGAGAATATTACAAGCAGCCAGGGCAAATTTCCTTGAGAATTTCTTGAAGGATTATTTCTAGGTTTTTTTTTTATCATGGCTTTCAGGTAGTCCAATATTTTTTTTTAATTATCTCTCCTGGATCTATTTTCCAGGTCATTGGTTTTCCCAATGAGATATTTCACATTGCCTTCTATTTTTTTTTGGATCTGTTTAATAGTATCTTGATTTCTCACAATGTCCCTAGCTCCCAGTTGCTCCAATCTAATTCTGAAGGAATGATTCTCTTCAGTGAGCTTTTGAGATTCTTATTTCCATCTGGCAAATTTGGCTTTTTAAGGCATTCTTCTCCTCCTTGTCTTTTTAATCCTCTTTTGCCATCTGAATTAGTCTATTTTTAGGGCATTATTTTCTTCAATCAGGTTGTTGACTCTCATTTTGTAATTTTCTTGCATCGTTCTCCTTTCTCTTCCCAATTTTTCCTCCACATTTCTTATTTGATTTTCAAAATCCTTCTTAAGGCCCTCTATGGCCTGTAACCAGTTCATACTTTTCTTGGAAGCTTTGCGTGCAGGAGTTATGACTTCACTGACTTTCTCCTGTTCTATGCTTTGATCCTTTTTGTTAACAAAACAGGAGTGTAGAGTTGGGTTGCTCTGTTTATTTTGCTTCCCTTGTTTGCTCATTTTGCCACTCGGTTACTAGACTTTTGGGCTTTTTGCCACAGTAGGACTCTCCTACCAGACAGGGGAGCTTCCTACTAAATGCTAGGGTTTTCTCAGCTGCTGAAGGTATTAGTTGGATGCCCTCTCTGAAGTCTCCACACACTCTGGCAAGCTGGTCACACACCCCAGGACATCTACCCTGGACAGCAATCCAGATCCAAGCAGATTAAAGCCAGAGAGATTACCCCTCATACTTATTGCTTGGTACCCTTACATACTGCAGACCAGGAGCTGAATCTGCCACATGGCAGTGACTGCATGGCCATGGCCCCTCAGTGTCTTCTTGCCCTGGGGGCAGAGGCCGACCACACTACCAACTACTGGATCCCAAATTCCACACTACACTTACATCTCACTGTGTCCTTAGCATATATGTGTGGATAATTATGGAAACCACCACAGCTGCTGGTGATCTGAAGTCCCTCCAGCTGGCAGCTGGTCAGGCCCGCCCTGGGGCTAAAACCTCAGGCTTGGCCAGGGTCGGCTCCCAGAGTGCTGCCTTGGCCCCTTCCTGCCCACTTGCCAGGCTGTCTTCAGAGGGAGGTTAGCTCCAAAGTTTCTTCAGAGTCACTTTTTATATGAATTGGAGGAGGTGAGAGCTGGAGCCCTGAGGAACTCCTTTTTCTACTTTGACATCTTGACTCTGCCCCCTACTTATTAAAGTCTTGTTGGTTTGTATTAATATGATTTGTCAATGCCTAATCATCCCAAGAAACAGAGATATAAATTTCCTTGTGCATTGAAAATTTTTAATTTATTATAAACAAGCCACACATTATTTATTTGGTGTTAATGACCTATTCCCATATATGTTTTCTTTCCCTCTCTAAAAGTATTCCCAGTTGCATATATGGATGACTAGTCATAATAACGATCTAAAAAAAAGTCATTTTGCCTTGGACCCTAATTAAAAGAAGAGACAATCAAAGAAAATAGGGTCAATAGTTGCAACATCCATAACAAAATCTAAAGAAATTTCATTTCTTTACTTCATAAGATTATGTTTATTTTTGTATTTTCTTTTAAACTTCTGAATGAATAATGAATTAAATATATTATCAACTTGGTGTTGATTTAGCAAGTTGATTTCTATGTTAATGTTAAACTATTTGACCTTTTTAATCTTTGTAATTTCAGGCTTTTTGCTCATTCTGGTAATTTTATACTAAATTATTTAAAAATTAAAATAAAGACCTAATAGAAGGCTCTTTTTATGTGTAAGTCCAGCATGGCTAGTATATAATTGATTTACAATTTTTCTAAATCTCATAAACTGTGATGCAAAATAAAACTTCACAATTAGAGTTCTCAAAAGTGGAAAGGGCTACCTAACTTGGAAGGGAAGGTCCTCCCCCTTACTGGTTGCCTTTAATCAAGTCTAAAAGGTAATTTTTCTTATTGTTCACAGATATTTTTTTAACTCAATATTAACGTTTAAACTGGGCTTATGTGGTCCCTTCCAAATCAGAAATTCTATGAGAATGTCTATCTTATTTACAACATTTGTGAATTTTAATATAATCTATAAAATCATAAATGAAACCACATATAAAATATTTTGCAAACCTTAAAGTTCCATATAAATAATAACTAACAGCAACAAACATAATTATAATAACAATGATAGACTAAAAATAATGAATGCTTCATTCTAGAATTCAGTTGAAGCCAAAAAATATACTGACTAGAGTCAATTAGACCTTCATTTAAATCTTGTCTTTGTCACATTCTGTCTTTGTCTTTGAGAAGTCACCTCAATTTCTCTATCTATAAAATCAAAAGGTCATACTCAATGATTTCTAAAATCCCTTCCAAATCTAAATCTATGGCCCTGTGAATATAGATGTAAAAAAGCATAAATATTTAGGGATTCCAAAAAATTCACAAATGAGTTGGAGACTGTCATATATAAACTAGTGGAAATGCTTTGATTGCACTCCCTCCCCCACCTTTTTAATAACTGGATTAATTGGCTGTTTTTTGAAAATTGACCTTTACGATGTAATTTATTTCTAAGACAAATAAATATTCTTTATTCCTATATTTACTTATACATATGCATTGGTCTCTCTCTGTATTTTTAAAATGTGTCTGTAAGCCTTGATAGTAAGATAGTCAACAGTAAACAGTACCTTGAGGGAGAGAGAGGGAAAGATTGACAACACCTTTATGAGAAGCTCTTCTTTTGCTTATTATTTAATGACTTTTGGCATCAAATTTATTTATATTTTCACTGTAAAAATAATTCTCTGATATCCTTGTGAAAATAAAATACTTTATAGAATTTTATTTAGAGAATGACATTTCACCTTTTGTCTGATTTAGGTACATAATTAATATGTCTTGATAATTATAAGAGGCAGCATTCCTTTTCTCTTTTCTAATATTTGATAAACTTGTGAGTTTATTATCTCTTAAAAATGAACCTGTTTTCATGGGGAAAATGTTGAACTTTGATGAAAGTTTCATCACACTTCCAACAAAACATGTGGCTTATTAAAATTTTACATTGCAAAAGCTTAATCTACATTGTTGTTGCATTGTAAATATCACATAATTGTCACCAAAGACCATTTGATAAAATACTTGTTCCCAGAAGTATATGTCTGCAGATGAACATAGGGTGTGTCTGATAGCTATCAGCCTTACTATTTCAGCATACTACAGTCTGCTTTCTCTATTTCTGGCACACTGTCAGTCCCAAAGAGCCAAATAATAATGAAACTGCTGATTTTTAATTTATGACATCATTTTGCAAAGCACTTTAAAAGGCAATGAATGATGCAGTCTCTAACATCTTATCCACTTTCTCTTATGTCCCAAGCAGTTCTACTAGCTTAGGGTACCATTAGTTTTCCTTATGTGTACTTTTCATGAATCAAAAATGAATACATCTGTTATCAGATGGTGAAAAGACAAGGCTACCCTCTATACTTTATGACTGCATAATACTGGGTTGTATTCTAGAGAGAAACTAACTCAGACAACAAAAATCGATTTAGGAACTGAGAATGCTTGATCATAAAAAACAAGTTCCTAGCTTGCCTATTAAAATTATGGGGGTTTTATATACTTTTTTCTTCTTTGAATAATGGTTTTTGTATTTCAAATTCATACTTATTCTATATGACATCTGTAATAGTAATGGAATTTAAAGATCCCCCTGTATTGGCTTGGTTTTTGGATTGAATGTGTTAAAACCAAGAGCTTGTGAATCCCGCTTATGGGATGGACTTGTTGATGTGAAAAGAAAGTTCTGAACTGGGAGGAGCTGGTGACATAGATTTAGGGAGACACAAGCAAAGAGAGAGGCAGAAGAATTTTTTGGAAGCAGCATTTTGGAGGCACAGAGAGACAGAGAGGATTGCTGAGGGCCAGTTTGGATTGCCCAGGACTTTTGAGAGCTGCCACCAGAGCTGCCAAGGACTGAGGTGACATGGCTGTTATGCTGGTACCTTGTCTGTCTGTTTTGATGTTGTTTTGCTAGATTTGTTCACTGGTGAAAGACAGTCCTGTTGTTGAAGAGGTCTTGGAACCTTCCTGTTGGTTCAGAGTTCCTGAGACTGTTCTGCAGACAGAGAGTGAATTCTGTCGACTGGTGAAGGACAGTGCTGTTGTTGCACAGGTTCTGGAACCTTTCTGTTGGTTCAGAGCTCCTGATACTGTTCTGCAGACAGAGAGTGAATTCTGTCCACTGGTGAAGGACAGTGCTGTTGTTGAAGAGGTCCTGGAACCTTGCTGTTGGTTCAGAAGCTCTGAAGAAGGATTTTCTTGCTGTATGTTTACAGAAATCCTGGAAGAGAGTTTTGCTAATGTTTTCAGGGGTCCTAGGACTGTTCTGCAGACAGAGAAGGAATTAATGAAGACACTGGCAAAGTATCTTGTGGCCTTGCTAAGCTTTATCTCCCCAGGAACAAAGATTGCTGAGAACTTGCCTCAGGTCAAGATGAAGAAAAGACCTCTATTTGGGTATTAAATGCTGTGCTTAAGCTTGTAACTCTGGGGTAGATTCAACTGTGATACAAGGGTGGGGAACTTTTGAATTTTTGTGCTCTGTGATTGAATAAATGAATGTACTTTACTTATGATTATGAACTAATCTCCATTTGATAAGAGGGGCTTTGTGGTTGACTAAATGAATGTACAGCCTAGGGGTGGAGTAGTACTTAGAAAAGGGTCTTTGGGATTGACTAAATGAATTATAATGTCCAGGGGTGGAGTAGTACTGGGAGATTATTGAATTATACTTGGTGAATGCTGTATTTTGAATGATGCTATATTTTGATTTTCATTGTTCTTAATTTTTCACTGAATAAAATGGAGATCACCTATGCTGGTATTTTGAAACTTGGGAAGTTGCCCTTGCCTGGCATTACATTATTATGAGAAGATATCTGGAACATGTTTTTGGTCACTGACTTGTCAGTTTTTCATGCAGATGCTCATGTGGCCCTCACCATGCCAGAACATGAATACAATCGTCCTGCTAAATGACTGGCAAAGATTGCTACCAAATATATTGTCCCTACTTTGAAAACAACTGATGATCCAGTATTAGCAAAGTGGGTCCATCAAACAGCAGGCCATTTGGGGGTTGAGGCCACACACCAGTGGGCACAAGATCGAGGTATCAGTATCTCTCATTCACTGTTAAAACAGATAGCAGAAGAATGTCATATATGTCAATTGGAAAAGGAGCAAACTGTCCCTCGGGTAGTAACTGGAGAGATAGCAAGAGGAAAACTCACATCCCAAATGTGGCAAATAGATTATATTGGTCCACTACCACTAGATAAAGGATGCAGATTCATATGTACTTGTGTTGATGCCTATTCAGGTGTACTAGTGGCTTGTCCTTATAAGAATGCAACCCAGAAGAACACTTTTAAAACTTTAGATCTCATAAGTCTATATTATGGAACCCCAATGCAGATTGAAAGTGACAATAGGTCACATTTCAAAGGCAATGAAATGAAGAAGTATTGTATACTAAACAATATAGAATGGATATATCATATTCCATATTATCCAGAAGCATCTGGGTTAATTGAAAGAATGAATGGATTACTGAAAGAACAGTTAAGGAAGTTTAGTTCCAATGATTCATATCAACATTGGAAGGATAATTTGTTCATGGCTTTACATAATTTTAATAATAGACCATTGGGAGGAAGTACACCTCTAGCCAGAATGATGACCCCAAATCTACAAATTAGAAAACAAAAAACACATAAGATCCCAAATATTGAGTATTGGACCTTGAGGCCAGATGTCCCAGCACTGTACTCAGGAACAAGTGGTTTGGTGGGGTATGATTTACATTGTTTAGAGGACTTTTGGTTGGACAGAAAAGAAACAAGAAAAATCTCCAATGGGAAATGCATAAGGATCCCTAAAAATCAGTTTGGACAGATTTTACAGAAATCAAGATTAGTAGCTCAAGGAATACATGTATTGGCTGGAGTAATAGATTCTAATTATCAAGGAGAAATTGTTGTAACATTCCATAATTTAGGTGAAGGGCCCATACAGATTCATAAAAATGGTAGGATAGTTGAAGTGATTATCATTCCTTGCAAAAAAAATACCACTTGTAAAAACTGACCCTCCTTCCAAAATAACTGTCAGGGGAACTGAATGATATGGTTCTACTGATAGAATAAAATCAGGAGCTAAATTATGGGTAAAATGGAAGCCAGATGATGTTCCAAAGGCTGCAGAGATTATAGCACATATGAGGGATAACACTGTAACTATTGTTTATTCTGGAGAAGATGATTACAAAATTGTACCCTTAACTCATTTATTCTGCCATGAGTGAGGCTACAATAGTCTGGTTATTGTCTCTTTGCTTCTCCTTGACTTTTTGTCTGTTCACCTTGTTTGCTAGATTTGTTTCCACAGGCTTGGTACCCTCCACCTGTAGATGCCTGATAGCTTAAGCTGGATGTCACCCCCTGTCTGCAACTGTTATGTGTCACCCTTGCACCTGGCATCAACCATATTAAGAACTGATCTCTCAAATCGGACCCCTTGGGACAGGGACCCCTCTACATCTGATTTCAGCAGCAAGTAGTCATGGAAGAAGAGACCTTCACCTCTTGCCCCATGACTTTGGGGCCCCATTTGTTCACGATGGGGGTAATGATGGGGAGCTTGTGCTCAAGCCCCACCCTAAAATATTGTTTCCTGTATTTATTGTGTGCTGTCCTTGTTATATTGTTGTGAAATTCTGTTGACACCAGTTTTTCCTAATGTATTTTTGCCAAGTAAGGGACATGAAAGACCTTGGGGCCGAATGTAAGGGTTATGGGATTTTAAGGTCTTCCATGCCCCATTGGACTAGCTGATGTAGCAGGAAGGGGTGGGGCAAGAGGAAGCGGAAGCCAAGCTAGAGTTCCCGCGGTGCCTGGCAGTGGTGGCAGAGGCGGCAGCAGCAGCAGCAGAGGCAGCTGCAGTGGTAGCAGTAGAGGCCTAGGTGGAGGTGGAGGTGCAATCCCCTTTTTGAGCCAGCCAGCATTTCTGCTAAGGACTCCTGCTGAGGACTGTCAGGGGCTGGAGCTGCTAGGAGCATGCTTCCTGGATGCTGAGTAGTTGCTGTTAGTGGGGAGAGGAGGACCTTTACCTGAGGTAGCCTGTTCTGTTTTAAAGGCTTGAGAATTTGGGTGCTTTCTACTTTATCTACATGTGCCAATTTCATAACTACTCTGATGGCTTTGACTTTCTGATTTTGGGACTCAGTCATTTGGTATTTTAATAAATGTTCTAGCTCTATCCCCCACATAGAGAGCCTGACATATTTTGTGATTAATAGCCACATCAGCATATTTATAATTGCCATTGGCATTGTGAATATTGCATTGGTGATACAACATCTTTTCTAGTGAACTGAAGTTTTTTTTTTCTCCCAAACATATAGGGGAAATAGAAAATCCCACTAATTGAGCATTCTGTGTGTGTGTGTGGGTGGGTGTGTGGGTGTGTTTCCCCTCCAGATACCCAGATGGGAAGCCCATAGAGTATATTCATTCATCTAACAAACATTCATCAGATAGTTATAGTAGATGAATTCTTTATAAAAGGAAGGAAGGAAGGAAGGAAGGAAGGAAGGAAGGAAGGAAGGAAGGAAGGAAGGAAGGAAGGAAGGAAGGAAGGAAGGAAGGAAGGAAGGAAGGAAAACATTTATTAGTAAATTATCATATTCCAGGCACTTTGCTAGTTAATGAGGACAAAATGCAAAGACAAAAAATGACACTAAATCAGTCAGTTCAAATATCTTAGACAAAGAGGGGATGCATGGATATTGAATGGGGATCAGAATTCAGTGGCAACAGAAAACACCCAAGCTTCATCCTGGCATGAAAGCCTATCTTTTTAATACTTCTTCTGGTGACAATTTGGTTATGCCTTACCAAATGCCATTTTCTTAAAGAATCAATACTTAGAATCGCCCAAAGATCAATTGTCGTTTGGTGAGATTGATTTTCGCCAAGGAAAAAAAAATCACAATTCTAGATTACCACTACTGATTTTGTCACTGATACTACTCTTACTCCTACTATTGCTGCTTTTTCTACTATTACTACTATTGATAATATACACTGTACTTATGAAGGGAATTTTAATTATTTTATAATTTATATGATGTCATATTTAAAACCACCTGTGATACTAATAATCATACCAGTGTCTTTGAGTGATTATTTTTGTTCAACTTAGAGATATGGACATGGTTAAGATGAATAATTTGTGTGTGTGTGTGTGTGTGTGTGTGTGTGTGTACTGTAATACCAAGCAAAGGCAACTTCCCAGGTTCAAAATACCAGCATAGGTGCTCTCCATTTTATTCAGTAACAAACCTAGAACAGAGAAGACCAAAACATGACATCATTCAACATACAGCATTTACTAAGTGTGATTAAATAATCTCCAAGTACTACCCCACCCCAGGACCTTCCAATCATTCAATCAATTACAAAGTCCCTGTTCTAAATACTTCTCCACCCCTAGGCTATACCTTCATTTGGTCCACCACAAAACCCCTCTTCTCAAATGGAGATTAGTTTCCAAACATAGGTAAAGCACCTTCATTTGTCAATCACAGAGCACAATAAGGTCAAAAGTTCCCCACCCCTGGATCACAATTGAATCTACCCCAGAGTTACATCAAGTTTAAACACAGCACTTAATACCCAAATAGAGGTCTTTTCTTCATCTTGACACGAGGCAAGTTCTCAGCAATCTTAGTTCCTGGGGAGACAAGGCTTAGCAAGGCCATAAGATACATTGCCAGTCCCTTCATGAATTCATCCTCTGTCTGTAGAACAGTCCTAGAACCCCTGAACACATTAGGAAAGCCCTCTCCCAGGATTTCTGTAAACATACAACAAGAAAATCCTTCTTCAGGGCTTCTGAACCAACAGAAAGGCTCCCAGACCCCTGCAACAACAGCACTGTCCCT
The DNA here is from genome assembly GCF_028583685.1 of Petaurus breviceps papuanus. Lineage (NCBI taxonomy): Eukaryota > Metazoa > Chordata > Mammalia > Diprotodontia > Petauridae > Petaurus > Petaurus breviceps. Next base: position 35,737,286 of record NW_027186473.1, read on the forward strand.
CACCAGTGGACAGTATTCACTCTGTCTGCAGGACAGTCTCCAGACCCCTGCAACAACAGCACTGTCCCTCACCAGTGGACAGTATTCACTCTCTGTCTGCAGGACAGTCTCAGGGCTTCTTAGCGAACAGCCAGGTTCCAGGACTTCTTCAACAAAAGGACTGTCTTTCACCAGTGGACAAATCTGGCAAAACAACATCAAAACAGACAGACAAAGTACCAGCAAAACAGCCATGTCTCCTCAGTCCTTGGCAGCTCAGGGGGCAGGTCTCAAAAGTCCAGGGCAATTCAAAGCGGCCACCAGCAATTCTCTTAGTCTCTCTCTCTCTCCACGAGGTGCTGTTTCCAAAAAAAAGTTTCTTCTGCCTCTCTCTTGTCTCTGCAAATCTACGTCACCAGCTCCTCCCAGTTCAGGACTTTCTTTTCACATCAACAAGCCCATCCCACAGGTGGGATTAACAAGCTCTGGGTTTTAACACAATCAATTTGAAAACCAAGCCAATACAGGGGAATCTTTAATTGCCATTACTATCACAGTGTGTGTTTGTGTTTTGAGACAGTCATATGGAATTTTCTACAAATATTTTCCTTCACTTGTAATGCAATCTTCTATCTCATAGCAACTGCCAGGGTCATAAAGTGTAAATAATAACAATCCATGCTTGAATGTGGAGTAATTTTATCCCTGTTATCGTTTATTCTAATTTTTGTACTCTTGAGCCTAGCAGTACTCAATAAAAAATGAAACTGTATAGATACCAGTTATCCTCCCCTCATTGACAAACACTTCTTGAGAGAAATATTTTTTCCAGCTGAATAATAGGTCCTATATTTATTCAATAAATGCATTAATTTAAATGGGTAAATTTGTTAGTTTTAGCAAAGAATAGTCCTTTAGATGTTTCATAATTCTTCAGGGTCTTACTGAATTTATTTCAGATTATAATGTTTTAAGAATAAAATGACATCTCAGACTTTGTGTGAAAGACAAAGGTCTATGCAGTGAATAACTTCGCTATTGCTCTGTGTTCTTTTATCCACAATACCTCCATATTGTCAGAGGGAGAAAGCTAGAGATGTAAACTTTTTAGCTAGTCAGAACTGTTGCTTTGTATGATAGAAAACTCAAAGTAGGTGTCAGTAAGAGACAGAAAAAGTCTGGAATCGAGAATCATATTTAGAAAAAAATCAATGCTTCAAGCCCTCTATAATTTTACTATCTCCAAACTTTGCTTGATGGTTTCATAAGTTAGAACTATTAAAGTAATCATTCGACAAATTTTCTGAAGATGAACTTATTTTAATTTAGCAAGGAGGATCTACTAACAATAGATAGAAATTATCAAGATCACCATTGAGCTTCTTTTATTTAAAACATTTCTAACTTTATGGGACCTGTCAAAATTGGTACTCTCTTGTTATTGCCCTTTAGAAAACATCTATTTCCATTCCAAAATGGGAGATTAAATAGGAAATCAGTGGAGAATAAGGGAAAAAAAACTAAAATGCTTAGAGCTTTCTACTAATTCAGTGTGTTTTATGTACATCATATAATTCATTCCACATACCATACCTAAAGAGAGATAGTATAAATAATATCATTTCCATTTTACAGAGTAGCAATGTGAAACTCATTTGAAATTTAACAATTATATGCTAGTATGCAGTCACTGAGAACAGATTTTCATCTACAATCCCATGATTTTGGAAGTTCTCTCCCATTCAGATCATATACATTGAATGCTCATCTATTCCATGTAACTCTTAAGCATGTTCTGCCTAAGTTTTTCCACAGGACTTTCATGGAAATGTATTGAAGACCTTCCTCATTTAAGTACTAATGGAATACCATATTTATCTGTAATGCCTCTTTCTCATGATTTGAGCAGATCATCTTTAACTATCATAAGATTGCTTGATGATACCCTTTTTTCTTCATATTTTCAGAGCTCTTTATTGGAAATATGTTGGAGCCTGCTCATTGTGATCATGTACCATTACACTGCTGTCTGTATAATATTCTTCTTTAGGTCTTTAGAGACAGTGATTTTCCATGTTATGCTGATATAATTAATTGTCAATAAAATTATAGTATTAGAAAGTTATGTCTTTGATTTCATGGGAAGCTTTGGGTCAGTGAAAGAGCTTTGTGATTTTTCCAAAGAAATAACACACATTCTCCTCATTTTTTTATTCTAGAGTCAGTTCATCATTCTTCTATAGGTATGTATGTGTATGTATATGTAATGGGAATATAAATTTATATTGTTGCCATCTTTTTAAGATCATATTGTGTGAGATCTTCCCTGCCCCTAGGCCCTTTCATAGGCTTAAGTGCACCTGGAGCCTGTGGCAAGAGACTTGTTTTTCAGGAGATACTTTTTGATTGGGAAGTGTGTCAAGAGGGTTGTTACATTCTCTGAGCCAGGAGAAGGCTATATAAATCCTCATGGGAGCCTTTGCTTGGGGGCTCATTTTGAGAAATGTTGTGTGATTTGACCAGACGAGGCTCTGGGTAGCCGTTGAGCCCGTGGCTTTGAAAAACCCAGATGTTGATGCTTCCCTCTCTGGTAACTGACTAGGTATGGATGTAATGGTTGGACAGTAGGAGGCCTGTCTACTTGAAATGTTTCTCTGTCTTGGAACTTCTGTTTATGACCTGTCCATATACTCTGAAGTTCGGAGTGCTGACCTTTTCCCCCGAACTAGGTAAATGATATGTTTGATTGATTAAAGCAAGATTGTTAACTTATTTTGAGTTGCTTTCCTTTAGAAAAGCAGATCTAAGAACATGTTTTGGCAGCCACCTTGCGAATGCTGGGGTGCTTGCTGCTACAGTATATATATGTTTGTTTATATGACACATACAAATAACATACATGCACATGTATATGTGCACATGGTGATAGGTGTTTATCTATCAAATACACACATATATGTATATATGTTTATCTATCAAATACACACATATATGTATATATCTGATATGCATTGACATCTATGAGATATCCATTGAAATTGATGTTAGAAAAAGGGAAAGACATTATTCATCTCCTTGATTTTTCCTTTGTGGATTGACAGACCAAACTAATTCTGAGAATCTGATGGACCTCAGCTTCTACTGAGAATTCCTATGTGACCTAATCTCTTATGGGTTTTGTCCATCACAATATCAGATACCTTTGGTGTTTATACTTTTCCCTATTTCTAAATTTTCCTTGTCTTTATTATCGGAAGGCAATTTGACAAAGATATTTATCTTATTCATTTTCCAACTATTCCTGAATGATTCTGATGTATGGATGGAAGACTCTATGCTGTAAAGTTGCTTAAATGTTTCACTTCAATAAAAAATCTGATGATGGGCCTTCAAACTTCCTTAAAAGATGAGGGTGAGGGGCGGCTAGGTGGAGCAGTGAGTAAAGCACTGGCCCCAGAGTCAGGGGCACCCGAGTTCGGTTCTGGCCTCAGACACTTAACACCCACACACACACACACACACACACACACACACACACACACACAAACTAGCTGTGTAACCTTGGGCAAGTTACTTAACCCCAATTGCCCTCTAAAAGGAAAAAAAAGAAGAAATGAAGGTGAAGCAATTACCTCCCTAGGAATCTTTTTCCTTCCAGTAGTTTGTATTGTTATAATTTATTAAGTGACACTAACATTAAATTTTCTTCTTCACAAATTCTACTAATTCCTTTGGGGCCTTCCTTCGAGGGTCAAATTAAAAAAATAATAATAATCTCTTTCACATACTAGCCTTTCAAATACTTGAAGACATTTAACCTGTTTCCCCAATCATTACCATCCTCCCCAGTAACTGTTCAATTTTCCTATTTTCACACAAATTTTATTTTGGGAAAAATTTATAATATACTATTATATACATAACTAATTATTGATGTATAATCCATCTTTTTCCTCCTATTTCTGTTAAAACCCCACTCCCAAAAAGGTTAATCAGTCTTTGAAAGTCATGACTAAGGAACAAGATTAATATTAGGCACCAAGGTACATACTCCTTAACTACATTGGGCAAGACCTCAACCAACTATGAAATCTGACTTCTGTTTAAAGTATAAATGGAATCCAGTATGGGAATTCCTTTACCCTGGGGGAAGGAACCCCTGTCCTTGTTCCCTTTCATTAGAGTTTAGAGTAACCCAGCTCTTGAAGGAGAAAACTAGAAAGAGAGGTTCAGATGGAAATGCTTTCCCCTACCCAGATGGCTGGAGGCTGCTGAATCTTATGATCAAACCAAGGTCTGGGCAGGAGATACTGAAGACTTTTAGCCCAAATCCATATTAAATGTTCACCAATCAGAGTTGAGTTTCACTTGTAAGGGGAGTTCCCTCTCAGAGCACTGGACCTGAAATCAGGAAGACCTGAGATCAAATGAGACCTCAAGTACTTACTAGCTTTTGGACCCTGGGCAAATCACTTAACCCTGTTTGCCTCAGTTTCCTCATCTGTAGAAAGGAACTGTAGAAACCAATCACAAACTGCTCCACTATCTTCACCAGGAACATCCATAATCTGAAAAAAAAATAGGGTTGTCAAGACAAGTCCACAAGATTAAAAAACAAACATCAACAATTCTTAGTTTTATGAATATATAAGAATAAATCAAGTGAATATCTTAATTTGCTTCAGAAAAGTGGAACATAGTACCACTAGAGACAATTAATTTGTGGTTTTGGTAATTCTAATTGTTAGCAAGTTTCTTTGTTGTGGTTTGCTTATTTTTTTCTTTTGTTATAAAATCTAAATCTATAAATATGCAAATTCAACCCATTGTTCCTAGTTCCTTCTTCTAGATTTAGATGAAATAGCTTTAATCTCCCTTTCACAGAAAACTTTTCAAATACTTGAAAACAGCTAATATACCATCACACATACATTTTCTCTTCTCTAAGCAAAACATCAACTTCTTCAATTTCAGTGAATTAAGGGTCTTCACTATTCTCCCTACCACCCATTAGACACTCTCCTGCTTATCAATGCCCTTCCTAAGATGAAGAATCCAAAAACATTCCACTTTCAGTCCAGAACCAAGAAACCTGAAGAATTGCTTGGGAAAATTCCAGAAAATCAATGAGTACATTCCCAGAAGACACATTAATAACATGCTATGGTTTCATTTTCTGCTTCATTTTGATTTTTTCTATTCCAATGAGAAAGTCTATAGAGGGAAGCAAAAAGCCACAAGGAGGAGAAAGCAAAGAACTTTTAGAAAGATGGTTAGATTCAGTCTGATGAGCTGAGTTTAAATCATGATTCTGCCACTTAACTACTTGCATGATTGTGGGCAAGTCATTTCACCACTCTGATCACAGTTTTCTCATCTGTAAAATGAAGTGGATGGAGTAGCTGACCTTTTAATCCATTTAAATTATACAGTTATGATCATTGTCTTGCCTTTATGGAGCCTGGAACATTTTTCTTGGAATTTCCTATAGGTCAAGAACTTTCCCAGATTTTTGGATGGAATAAAACTAATTATCAAAGAAGTTTGGTATTATCAGATATTAAAACTGAAGACATTCAAATAAAAGCATAAACAAATTTTGTTGCATATAATAAATCATTTTTCACTATAACGTCCCTTAACTATTATTGACAGGTTGTAGGACATATTTTTCTGCTCTTTGGTGGAGAGGTCAAGTTTTTACATTAAGAAATAACAGAGATATTTCTACTGTAACATAGAATGTATCTATAGTGGCCAAGTCTTTTTCCAAGGTGTTAAAGGTTAAAGGTTGGAGGAATGGGGTATTTACTTCCTCCATTAGTACAGAGATTGCCATCCCTTTGCCTTGTAGTCTTCCATGAACTTCTACTGCCCTTGCTTCTTACTGCTCTTGGGGATAGGGAATGAGGGTAGAAGGTATAAGATGCCAGAGTCAGGAGAGGATGGGCTGCTCCATTTCTCAGAGTGACTGCATATGGTCTGCTTGTAAATTTTATGGGAACAGGAATAGAATAATCATTTAAGCACTTATTATATTCCAGTCACTATGCTAAGAACTTTACAAATAATATATCATTTGATCCTCATAATAACCCTATGAGGAAGTTACTATTACTAACCCCATTTTACAGTTAAGAAACTGAGGTAGACAGTCTGAGAATAAATTTGAACTCATGTTGCTGAATCCAGGGCCAGCATTATATTCATTAAGCCACCTAGCTGCTTATAGACTAATTGGAAACTTCCCTCCCTAACTGCTTACTCCCTAAATATCAGGACTAAATACCAGTTATGACTCTTTTAAGCATACTTCAATGATTGTGTTTTAATGCACATAGTGTCTACAACTGAAATAAAATAAAATGTGTACAGTAATTTAGTCAAAGCCATAAAGAAAAGCATCTGGATGGGATGCTGGAAATCATGAATTTAACTTCCAATTCCAATATTTGTTGTATGTGATCAAGAGCAAGTCACTCAGTTTTACTTCGGAATTTGATCTCAAATAGGATAAAAATGCCAAGTATGCATGCTAACGACAATTCAATTATGCTATACCTTTAATCTAGGAATAGAAGGAAAAGGTAAGCTTCTTGGTGGGGGGAGGGCAGAGACTCATTTTTGTCTATGTTTTCACAATACTTAGTATTGCACCTTGACCATCTTAGGTGTTTAATGAATATACTTTGAATTTAAATGATTTAATTAGGGACATGAAGAAGTTCCATGAACAACATTGATAAATGTAGGTATGACAAACACTGTGTGCTCAATAGAAATTTTTGTGAGTCTAATTATTTTTGAAAGGTATCAGAAAATCTCCTGTTACTTTATGACAGTAATACCAAATGAAGTATTTGGGAGTTAACAGAAGCAGGTGTGCTTTCCACCAAAAAATCCTTCATGCCAAAAATATATCAAAGACTATTCTTCATTCTACTGCCTGAGTTGAGTCAGAAAAGGAATAGAGAAAGTGTGCAAAAATAGCGACAGTATTTTCCAAGTTGTACCTGGCAAGAAAACTAAGAAATTCACATCTGTTGCTGGGAATTAATATTCCCCTATCACAGATGAGAGCCACCTTAGGTTATTTGTTATAGCTGCCATAAAATAAAATATCAAAGTGAAACAGAAATCTAATGTTATATTTTAAGGCCTTTGAGAATATGCACCAAGTGGCTCAAGGCCTCAAAACCACAAAAGAATATGTTGCTTAAAATAAGTGGAAAATTGGGAGAGACACCCTTGATCAAAAACTGAGTGACATTCCTCTTGTCAGGACTTTGCGCTGAAAAAAATCTCATTCTTTGAAAATCAGGATAAGTTGCAATGGTACTCAAGGTTCAATTTAATTAAAAAAAACACACACACACACTTGTATATTAAGCACCTATTATGTAAAAGGCACTCTAATAGGTCTGGAGATGCCACCAAAGAAATGAAAATACCTGTCCTCAAGGAGTTTACGTTTCCTTATGGTGCAGCAGGCACACATCTAACCATGTGATTCCAATACGTAAAACCATTCTGCAAACCTTTTATTCCATGGCCCACTTTGGGCAATCTGGCAAAACCTTTGCTACAGAATACTGGTTTTGGGTGCATAAAATAAAATACATATGATTACAACTGAAATTATATTGAAATATAGTTCTCAATTTTTTTTAAATTACTGACTGCATATCAAATATTTCTGCTCTAATGCCTTTAGGATTAGAGTTCAGAATAAGCTGGATTAGTTCCAGTCTCATTTTTTCAACTTTGTTTCATATTAATCCCATTCATGAACTCTATGTTCCAGCTATATTGGATTATAAATTTTTTTTCCTACCTTGACATTCTGTATTCTACTCTCCATTCAAAAATAACAACAAAATCACAAGCTGCACCCACCCCCCATGGGGAATGGAATGCTCTACTCATTCAACCCTAACTTTAGGTATCCTTTTCTTCAGTCATGGTTCAACTCATAGGCCCTTCATTCTATGCAATCTTTTATCATCCTTCTTCAAATAGTTTTAAAGCATTTTTACCAAGTCTTTTTTTTTAACTCCTAAATATACTAATTGCATAAATGTTCTAGCCCCCCTAGTTAAATTTAAAACCTTGAAATGCAAGGGCTCTTTGATCTCTGTTCTTATATCTGTAGTACCTCACAAAATGTTACACACATACCCAGATCCTGTGTTGCTTTTGTTTGAATTTGGTTCATTACTATGATTTCTTTAATGTGTATAATTTGCAGGAAATAACCTCTTTTTTAAGACAGAGGCACCAGGTAAACATGGATTAGAGAGATGGCCTTAGTGACAAGAAAATTTTGGTCTCATTGAGTAATCTGACCATGAAATTTAAGTATCTGCTCTTTCTGGGACACAATTCAAGGCAATAGTGGTAGATAGTTAAAACACATGAAAACACTTGGAAACATACCCTGTATACAAGATATAGATAGATATTGATATCGATATCTAAATAGAGAGATACCTATATACATCTATATATCTACATATGTCTGTATTTATCTCTCTCACTATATATATGTAAGTATATATGTGTGTATGTGTGTGTGTGTATCTTTAAATAGGGAATGGTTACAATTTGGGCAATTAAGGTAGGACTTGTATAGAAAATTAAATGAGACTTAAAGCTAAGGATTTCAAGACATGTAACAGCATTCTAGATAAAGTTTCTAAGCATTCATTCTAATATATATATATATATATGTATATATATATATATATATATATATATATATTGAACTGGAGTCTAGATATTTGTTCTTCTAATGGTAAAGAAGGAAAGACTAATTTAGTTTATCAGTCATTCAAAGGACAACCAATGTTATGAACTATATACTAGTCTGGTCAATGCATTTGTTTTTTTTTTTTCTTTGTTTGGGAAATAATATAATTATTATCCTTCTTGCTTTATTTAAAAGAAAACAACATCTGTTCTATGGGTATACTTTGGCAAAAAAATGCTAACCTGCTGTTATTGATGCATAATGGATTATATTACCATTTTCTTTAAAACAAATAGATGACCCTCAGAGCACATTATGGGTGAGATCACTATTTAATGTCATCATAGAATTAATAAAATTAATTAATTAATTAATTAAATCCTCTGATCCTCACAGATAATAAGTTGTTCTCAGAGAAGCTGAGCTGAATACTACTAAAACATCAGTCTAAAGCTGGTACAACCAGAATCAATGTGTCCCACTCAAAAGAAACCTTAAATGCATACTTTGGTTTAGTCATGCTTCAGTTTGGCCCAATGTCAAAAAAAAAATGAGCCTGGGAGTTTCAACAGTCATGTGATGACAAAGCAGATTTTGTGTATAGTTTTTTTTTTTTTCTGATCCAGAATAAAATGTCCTCATATTTGAGAAAATGCTAGGAATCATAACACCATTGTATTGATAAAATGAAATTTCAAAATATTCTGTAATCTTCAAGCTTAATTCTAATATAATATGAAACTAGCTCATTTTTTTCATTATCTGAGGAGTGACGTGAAAATAATATATGCATAAATATTATCATGAACAATACACTAAAGTTGAAATATGATTTAGAAAAAAAAGAAGAGTTGATATAGTAAATTAAATGGTATCCTTCGGGTCCAGAATAGCTGGGTTTGAATTCCATTTCTTATGTTATGTGATTCATACTTCATTAACTGAGCTGCTAGTTCTATCTTCCTTGGGAATAGGTATATTGATGCTAAATATATTATCTCAATGGTCCTAATATCCTATAGCCCACAGCACTTTATTTCAAGTGAGATTCCAACTTCAACCACTAGAGCACCTGGCAACATAAATACAGACTAAGTTATCAACTTGGAAACTGGAGGTAGAAGATTATAATTAGGTTTTTGCATTTATTCAGGGATTGTATTTGTTTTTTTAATATAACAGTATGAAAAGAGAATTTGTGAAGAATTGTGAAAACAAACAAGACTGTGAATGACAAAAAAAGGTATAAAGATGACACTAGGGTCTGACATCAAATTAACATAATTTAGCTACAGGCTTAATCCTTCTACTTCATTTTGCTTGCATAGATTTAACCTTTACCAAGGAGGTACTATAGTGTTAATGAATGGACTAAAAATGGCATCAGCATCTTTCAGAAGTCAAACTGTCAAATTTTATAACTCACAAACCAGATGAGTGAGTCATACATTTATGGAAAATTTAAAGTGACTTAGCCATTGGAGCTATATCAGTGTTGAACTTATGAGTACGTGGACAAGCATGTCACAAGATTAGAAAGCATAGATGTGCATTGCTAGAGTGTTTTCAATGTTATTGAGATTTTGAGTCCATTGGAGTATTTGAAGAATTAGAAGGGATTTCATGGAGGGCCAGGGGGGAAAAAGTAAGAAAATACTTGCAACTCCACAGAAATAGATATGCTCAATGAAAAGGCTCTTTGACACCTTTCTAGAGGTCATTTAGGAAGTTTTTGAGTATTTTCAGATATGGAAAGATGATCTTTTTGAACCTCATTAATGAATGCCTAAGGAAAGTGTTAATGCCAATAAATAAAGTATATGTTCTGCCCTTTTAAAGACAGAAAATTCTGACCCTGAGGTTGAAACTATGTTTGACTAGGAACAAAATATGGGAGTGATTTCTTTTTTCTTTCTTGTTGCTCATCCCTAGAATTAAGTGTATTTCTTGACATTGTAAAAGATATTAACCACTAGCAAAAATGGATAAGTTGAAAGAAGAAACAAAGATTTTAATGAAGATGATAAGCTTGATTGACACTGGGGCATTCAAAGGATACTGTGTGTGTTTGTGTGTGTATATGTGTCTTCACACATATGTATGTATCTACGCATGTGTATGTGTATTTGTATATATAAATTATACATACATACATGTATATTCATGTATGTGTGAGACTTGATTGCAGGTCAGACATGAGGACTGGAGCTAAAACAACAAGAAACTATTAACTGCTTAAAATTTGTCAGGCAATATTGGAAGTTATCTACAGATAACTGAAATCATGGGAGTGGAGAAGGGAATGAAGTAAGAAAATAAAGGCAGAGAAGAATCTTGGGAAACATCTCCAACTACTGATTGAAAGGATGGAGTAGATGAAACAAAGTGAAAACTGAAGCAACTGTGAAAGATATATGAGGAGATTTAAACTATTTCAGTGTCATGGAAGCCAAAGAAGCTTAGTGGTCAGGGGGTTAAAAAGTTTCTAAAGTTTCAGAGAGATATTGGGGGATATAGACTGAGAAAACATTCCTGGATTTAATCTAGCAGGTGATCTTTTGGGAGTCTTTCAAGAAACTAGTTTCAGCAGAGTAGCCTAGGTTAGATTCCAAAAAATTGAGAAGGAACTCTGCACATAGTGGATGTTAGAAAAATATTGATGACTGATTGATTGCTTGGCTAGGCTAAGAGTATACAGCATTTCAGTTGAAACTGCTTAAAATTACATTCTTCTTGTTTTCACAAATACTCTGAAAAGCTATTCCCAAAAGTTCTATTGAAGGTAATTAAATTTATAGTGTTTTTGAGGTATATGTTTTCTTAAAAGTAACAGCAAGGACCATCGCATGAGTCATTCAAGGAATCATAACTTTTAGATCTCCACAAATGTGCTTTGAAGTGACTATAAAAACACATATAGATAGAAAGATGATAGATAGATAGATAGATAGATAGATAGATAGATAGATAGATAGATAGATAGATAGACATACTTCTGATTTATGCAGCTATCATTCTACAGTATAAATATTTCACAATGGAATACTAATGTTATTGACAATAATGACAATTAAATAGAATTGTTAAGGATTTCAAAATACTTTGCACAATGAGTTTCCCCTGTGTCAGGAGTCTACCACTTCTGCTGCCACCTAATAGCTGCCACCAGATATCCGGTCACTTTGAGTGAGAAAATGAGTTAGTTTTCTCTGACCATGGCTCTTATGTCTTCATTTCCTTCTGGGCAAACTGTCTCCTTAGAGAATGAATCAAGGAGCCTTGGAGTGTATTTTCCATGTGTTACAAAACAATGATTTCCATTATTGTAAAAAGGAGAAACTTTTCCTTTGATCTTAGGCCTTCCAGTTCCTTCTGTGCTTCTTGCTTGAGAGAGGAGGAAGAGGAAAGTGGGTAAGGAATGGCATCTCTTTCTCCTCACATGAAGGTTCAGCTTCCATCCCCTTCTGAACCCTTTTTTGCCTAATTCCTGTACTTCAGAGAAAGAGGAATGATGAAGTAGGACTTTCCATGTTGTTAAATGACTGTGTGCCTTCTATATCTTTTAGCACTTGTCACCAACTCATTCTCCAGTCTCCTTTGAGAAGAAGAGGGACACCCTTCACTAAATAATGGACATTGTCACACCTGGTCATTACATTCAGAATCTGAGTCTGACCCCTTGTAGATTATTATCCAAAAACCATACCCCCCATACCTCCAAATGCTTGTTGCCAACCTCCTTCACCCTTTCATCCCAAAGTTTCTACCCACACCAATCAGCCTTTTAATTTTCCTCTGTAGAATGCCAAATTCGTGGGTAAAGCTTTTCTCTTTCATCCTAAAGCTCTTCCTTTTCTGCTCCTTCCATATACTAGCTCTTACTGAAATTTGGCTTTTCTCTGATGACATAGCCTCCATGATGACCCTGTCTAGTACTAGCTGTACCTTCACTTCCTTCTCTTGGCACATTGGCTCAAGATGGCAGAGTTGGAATATCCCATGCCCTGCAATTGCTACTTTCAGTTTTTCTCCCTACCTCCATAATTCAGCAACCGTTCCTCCTTTGGGGTAAATACTATTCATATTGACCTGATTACATTGAAAATATTGTAACTGAGAAAATCAAGAATACAATTATGTAATATTTTAAAATGCAAATCCTAGAAACTGTTGTCTGCAGATCCCCCAAGACACTTACTTTCTTTCCTCAATGAAAATGATACATAGCTCTTTTTTTTTCTTCACCTAACTCCTGTAAGGGAATTCAACCTACATATTAACTCTCCTTTAAATAACCAAAGAACTCAACCCTCAATCTAATTGTTCACTATGAGCTATCCTCCCACCCCACCTCCACAGTACACAAAAATGGTCAGTCCCTTGATCTTGCTTTTTGCTTGGGGAACCATTGAGTGGAGCTTGGTCAAGGACCTATTTAATGGCTGTATTTTGGGCTTAGAATGTGACATTCCAGAAAGCAAAGGAGCTTGGATTAAAATCAAGAATCAACTACTCAAGAAAATTGAGCATAATCTTTCAGGAGAAAAGATGGATATTCAATGAAACAAGGGAGTTACAAATTTTCCTTATAAGATACCAGAACTGAACAGAAAATTTGATTTTATAATACAAGATTCAAGAGAAATAAAAAAAGGAAGACAGGAAAAGAAAACAACATATGTTATTCAATAAGATGTAGACTGCTTACATCTTAAAAGGTATAATTGTACATCTTTTACATTTACGTTTAGGGGTAATTATAACTCTTGAGAACTGTATCTCTATTAAGGCAGTTAGAGTGAATGTGTATGGTAACTGTTTCCCTTTGGAACAGCAACCCTGAGGCTCTTCCTTCTCAGCTGATTTATTTATTTATTTATTTATTTATTTTTTTTAAATGAAAGGGGCCATCCATTCACTCACTTCTTAAAGAGGCCTATTCACTGAATGGGTGTTGCTTCACTCTAAATGAGCACCTGAAAAGGTTTTGGCCTAAAATGGCCAGGGACTCCTACTGCTTCCGGTGTCATCTCCTGTCATCCTGATGAATATCTAGTCACTGGATCCAGAGTTTCTGAAGGAGAAAGTGAGGCTGGTGACCTTACAGAGCCCTTCCTCACTCAAATCAAAGTCAACTGCAAGTCATGTCATCATTTCCCTGATGCCATGGTCCTCTTCAAAAATAAAGGACAAACAAAACAACAACCTCAAAATGCACCATTTCCATATTCAAAAATTCTGAAATCCCATTATCTATTAAGTTTCTATTGTTTTCTTTTAACCTCTCCTGCTTTCCCTTAAAAAAAAAAAAACTCACTCTTCATCTACACCATGACCTCCAATCCTTTCACCTATAAATTATCACCCAGTCCATCTCCTCTGCACTAACCACCTTCTTCTCTTATCCCTATATCGACTCATGGTGAACAACTTTGCATCATATTCCTCTCTTGAATTCCTAGCTCCTTAACTATTTTACCAACTACACACTGTTAATGCCTCAGCATGAAAAAATTTTCATCTTCTTCTGCCTTCCTTCCTAAACACTTGCTGAAAAAAGGTGGATAAAATCATGCAGTCACTCTGACTGATCTATTAAAAATTTAGGTTACACAGCTTCAACTAGAACTCTACTCCATGTTTCTAGGAAATCTTTACATAAAGACCTTACCAACTTACTGTCCCACTTTCCAAAATAGCTCTTCTAAACTTTTCATTTCTCTTTAAATCCTCCATACCATGCTCTCAGCAAGAAGAATGCTTCCTATTTAATAGAAAACAATTTCTCTCAGAGACAATTTTAAATTAGGCCTCCAAACAGATTTTAAAACAAAAGAACCTACAAAAAGACAAAATGAATTAATTTTCCAGTTTAAGGTAACTTAGAAGGATTTCAGGAAAAGTCATTCTTACTTGAGTGATAGGGGAGTGCAGTCCAATGGAAACTATGTCCAGGCAAGCTAGTGGGAGGCTCTTAGACAAAGTACAGATCAGCACCCGTGGCTCCTTGATGCTGACTCGGGGGGCTAGTGGCACAGAAGGCCAGGTGTGAGGCCCCCAGCCCCATTGCAGAAAGCAAATTTCCAGCCCTAGAACCCCAGTAAAACAGGAAAGCCAAAAGCACCTGAGGCCCCAGCAAAGTCAGTGGCCAGGCCCCTGTAGCCCAGCACAAGAAGTTTGAGATAGTTCTCCCTGTGTCCCAGGAGCAGAGCTCAACCTATAAAAATGAACAAAAAGCAAAAGGAAGGCTGACCATAGAAAGCTACTATGGCAGCAGCGAAGATCGAAACATAACTCAGAAAGAGACAACACTGTCAAAATACCTATATGTGAAGAGTCACAGGGGAATATCAATTGGTTTCAAGACCAAAAGGTCCTCTTGGAAGAACTCAAAAAGGATTTTTAAAATGAGGTAAGAGCAGCAAAATAAAAATTAGGAAAAGAAATGAGAATTTTGAAAAAAAAAGTCAACAGCTTGGAAAAGGAGGCACAAAAATTAACAGAAGAAAAGAAGTCCTTAGAAAATGGAAATGGACAAATGGAAAAGCAGGTAGAAAAGTTAACTCAGACATGCACAATTTGTCAGTAAGTAGAGACCAAAATTAAATAGGCCAAACTTGTTCAGGCCATCAAAAGTTTAGACTAGAGACAAACTGACAAAGTTTAGTTGGCACAGGTCACGTGCCAGCCACCCAAGATCCTTTGGCAGGCTTCAAGTGGCCCATGGGTCATGTTTTATGCAGGCCTGAGCTAACTAATGAAAATAATTACTTAAAAATTAGAATTGGGCAGGTGGAAGCTAATGACTCTATGAGACATTAAGAAACAGTCCAACAAAATCAAAATAATGAAAAAATAGGAGAAAATATAAAATATATTTTGGGAAAAACAACTGACCTAGAAAACAGAAGCCGGAGAGATCATTTGAAAATTACTGTACTACATGAAAGCCATGATCCAAAAAAAAAAAAAAAGAGCCTGGACAGCACCTTTCTAAAAATTATCAAAGCAAGCAGTCCTGATAACCTAGAACCAGAGAGTAAAATGATACCTGAAAGAATCTAACAATTACCTTCTGAAAGAGATCCAAAAATAGTGTGACTATATACCAAAGAATATTGTAGATATACCCCCAGAATTATCAGGTCAAGGAGAAATCACTGCAAGTAGGCAGAATAAAACAATTCAGATATTAAGGAGCCACAGTCAGGATTACAGGATTTAGCATCTTCTACATGACAGGTTTGGAGGGCTTAGAATGTGACATTCCAGAAAGCAAAGGAGCTTGGATTAAAACCAAGAATCAACTATCCAAGAAAATTGAGTATAATCTTTCAGGAGAAAAGGTGGATGTTCAATGAAATAAGGGAGTTTCAAACTTTCCTGATGAAAAGATCCAAACTGAAAAGAAAATTTGATTTTCTAATACAAGATTCAAGAGAAACATAAAAAGGAAAACAGGAAAAAATAAACACATGTTATTCTATAAGATTAAACTGTTTACATCTTAAAGGGTATAATTGTTCATCTTTTACATTTACTTTTACATGTATGGGTGATAATTGTAATTCCTGAGAACAGTATCTCTATTAGGACAGCTAGAGGGACTATACATAGATGTAGGATGAGGCTACAAGTTGACTTTGATGTGATGATTTAAAGAAAAAAAAATAAGGTGTCAAAAAAAATTGCACTGGGAAAAGAGGAAACAGGGAGGCAGAAGACCATACATTATATAATATAAAGAGTTTTAAAGACCTTTCACAGCAGAAGAAAGGAAGAGAGGGATGAGCATTGTTTGAATCTTATTCTCATCATTTTTGTCAAAAAGGAAATAACAAATATGCTTACTTGGTGTATCACCAAGCACAAGTAACTTCAAGGTTCCAATTACTAGAATAGCAAACTCTATTTAATCAGTAACAAATTAAGGCAAAACATTCACAGCAAAGAGAAAGTCAAAATACAGCATTCACCAAGTGTAATTCAATAATTTCCAAGTACTACTCCACCCTTGGGTAGTACATTCATTTAGTCAGTCACAAAGTCTCTCTCCTCAAATGGAGATTAGTTTCCAATCATAAACAGAGTACATTCATTTGGTCAGTCACAGAACAAAAAAGTCAAAAGTTTCCCATGCCTGGATCATAACTGAATTACAATTATCATCAGTTAACACCAAGCGCCTTCTCAAAAGGGGAAGTGGAGAGCACAAAGGCCATCTACCCCTGAGCTACAACAAGGTTGAGATATCATCACACCATTTAATACCCAAAGAGAGGTCTTTTCTTCATTTTGACACAGAAGTTCTCAGCAATCTCTGCTCCTGGGGAGACAAAGCCACAATATACATTGCCAGTGTCCTCATCAATTCACTCTCTGCCTGCAGAACAGTCTCAGGACCCCAGAAAACATCACCAAGGCCCTCTTCCAGGATTTCTGTAAACATACAACAAGAAAATCCTTCTTCAGGACTTGTAAACCAACAGCAAGGTTGCAGGATGTCTACAACAACAGCAGTGTCCTTCACCAGCAGATAAATCTGGCAAAACAATATCAAAACAGACAGACAAAATACAAGGATCACAGCCATGCCTCCTCAGTTCTTGGTAGCTCTAGATGGCAGCTCTCAAAAGTCCTGGGCAGCTCCAACTGGCCCTTAGCAATCCTTTCTCTCTCTCTCTCTGTCTCTCTCTATCTCTGTCTCTCTCTCTCTGTCTCTCTCTCTCTCTCTCTCTCTCTCTCTGTCTCTCTGTCTCTCTCTCTCTCTGTCTCTCTGTCTCTCTCACTCCCTCCATGATGCCACTCCAAAAAGTTCTTCTGGCTTCCTCTGCTTGGGCCTTCTCCCTGCTTGGGCTTCTCTACAAATCCATGGCACCAGCTCCTCTCTGTTCAGCCCTCTCTCTTCAGATAAACAAGTCCATCCCACAAGTGGGATTCACAAGCTCTGGGTTTCCACACTCAATCCAAAAACCAAGCCAATACAGGGGGATCTTTAAATTCCATTACCATTACACTTGGGCATAAAAATTTATCTTATCCTAAAGGGAAATAGGAGGGGAAGGAGGAAAGAAAAAGGAGAGGGGCTGATAGAAAGAAAGGCATACTGAGGGAGATGATGGTCTGAAGGAAAAGATTCATGAGGAGAAAAAGTGAAATGAGAGAGAAAAGTACAAACAGGGAAGAATATAGGATGCAGGGAAATGCAATCAGTAATCATAACTGTTAATGTAAATGCTATATACTCTGATATAAAACATGAGTGGATAAAAAAGTGGGTCACAAAGCAGAAATTTACAATATTTTGTTTATAGGAAATACATTGGAAGCAGAAAAATACCCACAAGGTAAAGGTAAAAGTCTGGAGAAGGTATTGTGCTTCAGCTGAAAGAAAAAAAAAAGCAGGGGTAGCAGTCTGGATCTCACCAAAAGCAAAAATAGATCTAATTAAAAGAGATAAGGGAGGAAACTGCATCTTGTTAAATAGACAATTAAGTCATATCAAGACTAAACATATATGCATAAAGCAATATAGCATCCACAATCTTTTTTGTTTAGTATTTTATTTTTCCCCAGTTACATATTAAAACAATTTTAATATTGATTTTTTTTTTTTAGAATTTTAAGTTCCAAATTCTCTTTCTTCCTCTTCTCCCTAAATCCCTTTACCAAGAAGTCAAGCATTTCCATCTAGGCTACATATGTGTAATCATGCAAAACTTAGCCATAACAGTCATATAGTGAAAGAAAATATAGAGAAGGAAAAAAATGAAGAAAATAAAGTAAAAAAGAAGTTTGCTTTAATATGTATTCAGATGCTATCAGTTCTTTCTCTGGGGATAGATAATATTTTTCACCATAAATCTTTCAGAGTTGTCTTGGATCATATTGTTAGAACAACTAAGTCATTCACAACTGATCATCTTATAATATTGTTGTTGTACATTTCACTTTCCATCCGCCCATGCAAATCTTTCCAGGTTTTCCTAAGAGCTTCCTGCGCATCATTTCTTACAGTTCAATAATATTCCATCATAATCACATACTACAACTTGTTCAACAATTCCTAAGTTGATGGGCAGCCCCTTGATTTCTAATTTTTTTTTTTTCTGTCAGAAAAAAAAAAAACTATTACAAATGATTTTGTGTATAAAGGTTCTTTCCTTTTTATTTTTTTTATAACTCTTTTGAGATACAGACCTAGGAATGATATTGCTAGACCAAAGGGTATGCATGTTTCTATAGCCTCTTGGGAGTGGTCCAAATTACTCTACAGAATGGTCGAATTCTGTAGAATTGTAGCAGAATTCAATTCTGTCGCAGAATACAATTCACAACTCAACCAAGATTGGGTTAACATCTGCATTTTTGTCCACATTCCTTTCAACATTTGTCATTTGCCTTTTATGTTTGATTAGTGAATTTAATAGTATGAGCCAGTACCTCAGAATTGTTTTATTTGCATTCCTCCAATCAATAGTGAGTTATAGTATTTTTTATAAAGCTATATGAAAGCTTTGCTTACTTTCTCTGAAAACTAATCATGTCTTTTGATGATTTCTCAATTGGGGAATGGCTCCTGTTTTTATAAATTTGACCCAGTTCTGAATATGTTTGAAAAATGAGGCCTTTATCATGGAAACTTATTTCAAATATCTTTTCCACAGTTACTATTGCTAACTATATTTCCCTCCATTCCATTACCCCATTTATTCTATCCTCTCCCTCTCCTTTTGCCTTCTAAGTACCCCCTCCCCCAATCTGCCCTTCCTTCTATGACCCTTTCCCCTTCTCATATCCCACTCCCCCCTACTTTCCTGTAAGGTAAGCTAGATTTCTGTATCTGATTGTCTGTGTATGTTATTGGATCTTTGAATCAATTCTGATGAAAGCAAGGTTCTCTTACTCTCCCTCACTTCTTCCCCCTCCACTGTTAAAACTTTTTTTTTAAGCAATTGGGGTTAAGTAACATGCCCAAGATTACACGGCCAGGTTTTTTTGTGTGGGTGTTAAGTATCTGAGGCCAGAACCAATCCTGGATCCCTCTGACTCTGGGGCCAGCACTCTTACTCACTGAGCCACCTAGCCAACCCATTGTTAAAACTCTTTATTGCCCCGTTTTATGCAATGTAAATTACCCCCATTCTTCTTCCCCCTTTCAATTTCTCCCAGTACATTTAATTTTATTTTTTAGATACCATCCCTTCTGCTACAATTCACAGTAGTCATCACTGTATATATACACCTACACCTACATCTACATCTATACCAACACCTACACATACATATATACATATACACACATGTACATACACATGTGTATGTGTGGGTATATGTATATGTGTGCAATACATGCATATCAGTGCATATAAATATATGCACAAGCACATATTATAGATATGCATACATATATGTATGTGCATATACATGAACATGTACATACACATATACATACTCCTTCTAACTAAACTAGTACTTTAGTATTTTTATTATTAGTGATTGAAAGTCCTCTGCCTCATTAAATGTGTACCATTTTCCCTTGAAGGATTATACTCAGTTTTTCTGCATATGTGATTCTTGTTTGTAATCCTAGATCCTTTATCCTACAGGATATCATATTCCAGGCCCTCTGATTCTTTAAGGTAGAATCTTGTATTATTCTGATTGTGGCTCCACAATATTTGAACTGTTTCTTCACTACATTTTTTCCTTGACCTTGGAACTTTGGAACTTTGGATATAATATTCCTGGAAGTTTTTATTTTGATATCTCTTGTAGGTGGTGATCAGTGGATCCCTTCAATTTCTATTTTATCTTCTGTTTATAGAATATCATGTAAATTTTCCTTGAAAATTTCTTAAGATGATATTTAGGTTCTTTTTTGAGCGTAGCTTTCAAGTGGTCCAATATTCTAAAAATTATCTTTCCTGGATCTATTTTCCAGGTCAGTTGTTTTCCCAGTGAGACATTGCACATTGCCTTGTATATTTCCCCATTATTTTGATTTTGTTTTATTCTTTCTTGATTTCTAATGAAGTAGTTTTAGCTTCCATTGGCTCCATTCTCATTTTTAAGAAATTATTTTCTTCAGTGAGCTTGGATCTCTTTTTTTCTCCCATTTAACCATTTCTGCTCTTTAAGGAATTCTTCTCTTCATTTGCTTTTTGCACCTATTTTACCATTTGTTCTAGTCTGTTGTTAAGGTGTTATTTTCTTCAGTATTTTTGTGGGTCTCCTTTAACAAGCTATTGACTCATTTTTCATGACTTTCTTACATCATTCTCATTTCCCTTCCCAAATTTTCCTCTACATCTCTTACTTGATTTTCAAACTCCATTTTCTGTCTTCCATGGCCTGAGACCAATTCATATTTTTATTGGAGGCTTTTATTGGAGCTTTGACTTAATTATCTTCTTCTCCCTGTGTGTTTTGATCTTCCTTGTTACCATAGTAACTTTCCATAGATCATGTTTTTTTAATTTACTCATTTTCCTAGCCTGTTGCCTGATTTTAACTCTTTGTTAAAGTTACCTATATGAGTACATACAGGTATGTATGTATGCACATGTTCACACCTTTATGTATATATATATATATACAAACATATTCACACATATACAACTCCACATGCATATATACGAATTCAAACTGGTCCTAATGCTAAAAAATGAGCATGTCCAAACAATCTTAGAAATAATCCCTAACTTTATCCGAGAGAATGATCATATTCTTATGGGATGCAGCCAAAGCATTTCTTAGGGACAATTTTATATTTCTAAATGCTTACATGAATAAAAAGGGAGAAAGAGGATATCAGTGAATTTCTAGGCAACTTAAAAAGTTAGTTAAAGAACAAATTAAAAATCCCCAATCAGATACCAAATTAAAAATTCTGAAAATCAAAGGAGAGCTTAATGAAATTCCAATTAAGAAAACATTTGAACAAAGAAATAAAATTAAGGGCTAGTTTTATGGAAAAAAATAAATAGTTAAAATTTTGGTTAATTTGATTTTTTAAAAAAAGGAAGAAGAAAACAAAATTACCAAGTGTCCAAAATGAAAATGTGTGAATTAATCACCAATGAAGGGAGAATAATTACAAGCTATTTTTCTCAACTGTTTGCCAATAAATCTAACAATCTAAGCAAAATAGTTAAATGTTTACCAAAAAATAAATAAATAAATTCCCCAAACTAACAGGAGAAGAACTAAACACTTTTTTTTAAGCAATTGGAGTTAAGTACCTGTAGCGGCAAGCACCCCAAACATCCTCAGGGTGTCTGCCAACACAGGTTCTTGGATCTGCTTTGATAAAGGAAAGCAACTCAAAATGGGTTAACAAGCTTACTTTAATCAGTCAAACATATATCGTTTACCTCATTCAGGGGAAAAAGGTCAGCACCCTGAACTTCAAAGTATAAAGGCAGAATTATCAAGACAGAAACAGATCAAGTAGACAGCTTTCCAAACTGTCAAACCATTTCATCCATACCAAAATCAACATCTGGGTTTCAACATAAGGGTTTTTTAAAGTCGGGGGGCTCTGGACAACGGCTTCCCATAATCCATATCAAATCACAGAACACTTCTCAAAGTGAGCCCCCAAAACAAAGCTACCCATCAGGGCTTATATAGGCTTCTCCTGGCTCAGAGAATGTAACAAACTTTTGGACCCACTGGCCAATCAAAAAGTATCAACTGAAAAACAAGCCTCCAACCCCAGGCTCCAGGTGCACTTTAGCCTAGGGGCAGGGAAGATCTTTAAAATTTACATTCCCATTAGAGTACCTTACTCAAGGTTACAAGTTCAGTTATTTTTGTTTTGGCTGCCAAGTATCTGAGGCTGGAACCAATCCCAGGTCTCCCAACCCTGGGGACAGCACTCTTACTCACTGTGGCACCTGGCCACCCCTAAGCAATTGGGGTTAAGTAACTTGCTCAAGGTTACATGGCCAGTTATTTTTTGTGTGGGTGTTAAGTATCCAAAGCTGGAAGTGAACCCAAGTCTTCTGACTCTGGGGTCAGCACTCTTGCTCACTACACCACCAGGAACTAAACACTTAAATAACCCCATTTCAGAAAAAAGAAGTTAAATAAGCCATCACTGAATTCCCTAAGAAAATATCTCCGGTGCCAGATGCATTTAAAAATGAGTATTTAAATATTCAAATATTTTAAAAAACAATTACAATGCTATATAAACCACTTAGAAAAATTGGTAAAGTAGAAATCCTACCAAATTCATTTTATATTACATAACCAGGAAGAACCAAAACAGAGGAAGAAAATTATAGATTAATTTCCCTAATGAATATTGCTTCAAACCTTTTAAGTAAAGTATTAACAAATAGATTGCAGCAACTTATAGCAAGGATAATACACTATGATTAGGTGCTATTAATACCAGGAATTCAAGGATGGTTAGATATTAGGAAAACTATCAGCATAGTCGACCATATCAATAACACAACTAACAGAAATCATATGACTAACTCAGTAGATGCAGAAAAAAAAGCTTTTGATAAAATTCAGCACCCATCCCTATTAAAAATTCTAGAGAGTATCAGAATGAATGGAATTTTCTTTAAAATTATAATCAGTACCTATCTAAAACCATCAGTAAGCATTTCATATAATGAATATTAGATAGAAACATTTGCAGTGGAGTCAGAGGTGAAACAAAGATGCCCATTATGACCAGTGTTATTCAATATTTAACAAAAATGTTAGTTTTAGCAATAAGAAAAGAAAAAAAGAACTTGAAGGTATTAGAATAGGCACTGTCACTCAGCAATTTATGATGGCATACTTAGAGAATCCTAGAGAATTAAGTAAAAAAAACTACTTGAAACAATTATCAACTTTAACAAAGTTGCTAGAAATATAATGAATCCACATAAATCATCAGCATTTCTACATTTTACTAACAAAGTCCAGCAGCTAGAGATAAAAAGAGAAATTCCTTTCTAAATACATATAGACAATATAAACTATTTGGGATTGTCCATGCCAAGAAAAGCACAGGAACTATATAAACACAATTGCAAATCACTTTTCATACAAATAAAGTCAGACAATTGGAAAAAAAATAACAATTGTTCATGGGTAGGCTGAGTTAAAAGGTCCAGGCAGCAGCTGCAGAGGACAGGTTGGTCCCTTGATATTCTTGAAATTTTGTTCTTCTAGATGAATTTTGTTATTTTTTTCTAGCTCTATAACATATTTTTGATAGTTTAATTGGTATGGCACTGAATAAATAAATTAAATTAGATAGAATTATAATTTTTTTTGAGTCAAGGAAGGGCAGATTGGGATCTGGCTGCTAGCCCAGGGAGACAAAGACTGCTGACCTGCAGTTATGGATGGGTTAAAGGGAAAAGAACTCTGTGGCCACCCCTCAAGTCCATGGCAAGGAGTGAGAAATATTTTCCACCCCTTCACTTCCTCTTCTCTTCCTCTTCCTGCCTAGATGCTTGGAGATAGTCTATGCTCCTTCTGTGTCAGCCTTCTCTCTCCAGTCTCCCCAGAGAAGCCCCTTCCACATGGGAAGATGAGAACTGGAGTTCCACCATCAACCCACCAAGGTCAGGCATAAGATCACGGGAGGCTCCTCTGCTGGGCCATTGCACCCAGTATGATCCAGTGTTCACTTGGTCTCTCTTCCCTCCCATGGAACCTACATTCCTGTGACCTTGAGGGAAACTCTGAAAAATCAGACTTGGCCTTATCCTTTGATTCAAACATTCCAGCTGCTGCCTATGGCAGCATATCCAAATTTGGGCCCACTGCCACCCCAAGCAATGCCAGCCCCTTGAAGCAACCTCCTTTGACCTGGAGCCAGAGCTGCCACTGACTTCAGGGTTTGGTAGTCCTGTGCTAGGGTCCCTCTCCTGGCCCTGAAAATGGCTCCAAACTGCTGGGATTCCCTCCACAACCATCTCATCTTCCATTGACCTTCCTTCACCTCCTCGGAGACAAGAGTACCAACACTACCCTGCCCACCCCACTTCCCAAGAACTTCTCTGTCCATCCTGCCTGGGTCTCAGGTTTTTTACTATTTCCCCCCCCCCTACTTTTCTCTCTCAAGCTGTTGGTTGAGATTTTGCATGCTCTAATAATCATGGGGTGTTGTTGCTACCCTAGCTCCTGTCTCCTGTAAGAAGGTGTGCTGTGAGCTCTGGAGGGCAGAACACTAAACACTAAACAGACTATACAGAAAGTATTGGTCACTATGGCCCCCACCTGCCCCCCAGTAAAGGAGATTCTTTGCTTTAAAAAATATATATATACATATATACATACATACATACACACATATATACATATATATGTCAAGGTAATTAATAAAAGCAAATGTAAAGGAAGGCACCCTATATTATCAAATAGCAATCATCAAATCTATGTAGTATTGGCTAAGAAATAGAGTTGTAGATCAGAAGAAGTTAGTTACATAAGACAGTAAAAGACTATCTTCCTGGATAAGAACTCACTCTTGAACAAAACTTGCTGGGAAAACTGGAAAACAGTATAGCAGCAACTAGGCATAGACCAACATCTCATAACTTATATTAAGATAAAGACAAAATGGATAATACATGATACTGACATAATGGGTGATACCTTAAAAAAAATTAAGAGAGCAAGGAATAGTTTACCTGTCAGATCTATGGATAATGGAAGAATTTATGACCAAACAAAAAACAGAAAACACTATAAAATTCAAAATAGAAAATTTTGATTAGATTAAGCTTATTTTTTTGCATTAACAAAAATAATGTAAGATTAGAAGGGAAGCATCATGCTAGGAAACAATTTTTATATACAGTGTCTCTAATAAAGGCCTCATTTATAAAATATATAGAAAACTGAATCAAATTTATAAGAATATAAGTCATTTCCCAATTGGTAAATAGTCAAATGATATGAACATGAAGAAATTAGTGCTAATCATATAAAAATGTTCTGTCACCATTTATTAGAGAAATACAAATTAAAACATCTCTGATGTATCACCTCACAACTATCAGATTGGCTAACTTGATATAAAAGGAAAATAATAAATGTTGGAGCTGTGGGAAAATTGGAACACTAATGCAATGCTGCTGGAGGTGTTAGCTGATCTACCCACTCTGGAGAACAGTTTGGGACTATGAACAAAAGGCTAAAAAACTGTACGTACCTTTTGATCCAACAATACCACTACTAGCTCTGTATCCCAAAGAGATCATAAAAAGGGAAAACCACCTAGATGTATAAAAAATATTTATAACAGCTCTATTTTGTTGTGGTGGCCAAGACTTCGAAATTGAGGTGATGTCCATCATTTGGGGAATGGCTGAAGAGGTTGTGACATATGAATACAATGGAATACTATTTTGATATAAGAAATTATGAGCAGGTTGTTTTCACAGAAACCTGGAAAGACTTAAGTGAAATAATGCTGATTAAAGTGAATAGAATCAGTAAGAACTTTGTACACAGTAGCAACAACATTGTGCAATGTTAACAGATAGACTTAGCTCTTCTTAGCAACAAAATAATCCAAGACAATTCCAAAAGAGTCATGATGGAAAATGCTATCGATTTCCAGAGAAGGAATTATGGATGCTAATGCAGATTGAAGCATACAATTTTCACTTTTTTCCTTCTCACACTGATTTTCTGATTTTTCTTTCACAATATGACTAATGTAGAAATATGTTTAACATGATTGTTACATGTATAACCTGTATCCGATTGCTTGCTCTCTTGCAGAGTGGGGAGGGAAAGACTGATGGAAGAAAAATTTGGAACCTCAAAGTCTTACAAAAATGAATGTTGAAAACCATCTTTGCGTGTAACTGGAAAAAATACCAAGTGGGATAAAAAAGAAAACAGCTGATGTCATTTGCTGTGGATGCCTTCTCTTTCCTTCCTTATCTCCTGTCACTCAGGTGCCTTCTGCCACTATCTTTTCCTTCACCCTTGTCTCACATGATAACATGGCCTTACTCCTTAACAAGGCTACTAAATCCTTATTCAAGTGATCCCATTTCATCTTATCTCCTCCAAGAAAATGCCCCCTCTGTCTTTCCCACTATTTCACTTATATTTATTCTCTCCTTCTCTACTCTCTCATTTACTACAGCCAACAAATATGCCAATATCTCCGCTCCCAGATCCTAAAACCAAAACAAACAAACAAAAAATAACCACCACTTTAATTGATCCTCATTAGCTATCATCCTGTATCTCTTTTGTCCTTTGTGGCTAAACTCCTTGAAAAAGACATTTACAGTAAGTAGCCCCAATTTCTCTCCCCTTGCTCTCTAATTAAACTTTTACAATTTGGCTTTTGACCTTTTCATTCCATTCTAACTGTTGTCTACAAATCTCTAGTGGTCTCTTTGTTGTCATATTCAATGGTATTTGCTTATTTCTCATTCTCCTTGAGTTCTCTTCAGGCTTTTATACTGTTAATCACCTACTTCTCCTTAATACTCTCTTCTCTCTAGGTTTCTGTGATAGGACCATCTCCTGGTTCTCCTCCTACCTATCAGACTGTTCCTTCTCAGTCTCTTACTGGATTATTTTACATAGCATTCTCTCTAAACTCATCCACAGGGTTCCATATTGGGTTTGCTCCTCCCTCTACACTACTTCCTTGGTGATATAATCAGTTCCATGGGTTAAGCATCTCTATGCTGAGGTTTCTCAAATGGACCTATCCTGCCTCAAACTCATTCAACATCTCCAACTGCCTTTTAAAATCTCAAACTTTATGTCCAGTAGACATCTTAAACTCAATATGTCCAAAACCAATTTCATACTCATTCCCCCTAAATGCTCCTTTAACCTCCGACCTTACCTGCTACTATAAAGGACAAAACTACCATCCTAGTCCTTCAAGCTTATAACCTAGGAATCATCCTCAGCTCCTCACTATCAATCTCTCACCCTCCACATTCAACATATTACCAAGGCCTGTCAATTTCACTTTGCAATATCTAATATGTCTCCTTTTCTTCTCTGACAACTGACTCCTCTTTGGTATAGACCCTTACCACATCTGGATTATTGCAATAACCTGTTGGTAGATCCACCTGTTTCAAATCTCTCCCCACTCCAATTCACACCCCTACCATCAGCACACTCATACTCAATAAACTCCTTTGGCTTTCATATCAAATACAAAATCCCCTGCTTGGAGTTCAATGTCCTTCATAACCTTCATAACTCATAACCATCCTACCTTTCCAGTCTTCTTACTCCCTGCCATGTACTGTCATTCAGTGACACTGGACCCTCAGCTATTCCACAAGCAAGGCATTCTTTCTCTTGGCTCCAGAAATTTTCTTTGGCTTTGTCTCTCCCCCACCCCTTGCCTGGAATATTCTCCCTCATTCTGCCTACTAACCAACTTGGCTTCCTATAAGAACCTACTAAAGTACCATCTTCAGTAGTAAGACCTACTGAAAATATTTTATTCTGTCCTTTTATTTTACATGTAAGAATTTATAGGTTAAAATGGGGGTAAATTGCTGCTTTATATGAAAATAGCCAATTATTCATCAGGATACGTGAAAAGGGTATCATAACTGAATTCAGAGAACCTGGGATTACATCATGGTTCTAATACCTCTTGCCCTACTTACCTTTGTTAAGTTACCTAATTTTTTTGAACTTCAGTTTCCTTAACTGTAAAATGAAAGGGTTGGACTATATGACATCAGAGATAAATCCCAATTTTAAACCTGCGATTCTATGACTTACCTCTTCTAAATAGGTGACAAACACAAAGTTAAATTTATGCTTCACTCCCCTTGCAGATTAACTTTGGTGAACACTTAGTTTCAAATTAAGTACTTTATATTAAGTACTCCAAAGAGAAAATTGATTTCAATATACACAAACCATATTTGTTATTATCCCAGATGGTCCAATGGTCCTGAATGAGAGTACTTCTAGGCCACGGCTGTTTTCTCCAGAATTGATGCAATGGTAGTTCACAAAATAGGGTAGTGCCAAGCCTGGAGTGAGGAAGACCTGAGTTCAAATCTGATCTCAGACACCTGCTACCTCTATGACACATGGCAAGTCACTTACACACTGTTTACCTCAGTTTCCTCATCTGTAAAATGAACTGGAGAAGGAAATGACTAATCACTCTGGTATCTTTGTCAAGAAAACCCTAAAAGGTGCCAAGAAGAGTCAGACATGACTGAAAAGACTATACAACAATGACAAAATTTCTTGAACTATTTGCTGCCCAGAGAAGAAGATGGCAAAAATGATATACAACCTTGACCTAAATTGTATACACCTACATCTTAGAAATATGTTATGTAAGAACTTCACTCAGGGAGAAGAATCAGTATTATCCACAGGGATGCTGAAAGTAACTAGGAAACCTGACTCACTAATTACCACACATTCTTGAATGAATCAGAGTCCCAAAAGCCTACCTGTAGTTGGAATAGGTGTATTGTCCCTCCAGAATACAGTCTTGGTGCTATTTAAAGGAGGAATTGTAAAAGACAGAGATGGAAAAGGAAGATCCCATTTATGTGACATGAAAAGCACAGCCATGAAACTGCATTGTAATCTCTCTCACTCTCTAATGAAACCCTTACAGATCCCAAGGCAGCTGGCATTTGTCTTCTCCTGAAGATATTGATGACATGCAGGCAATGCACAGGTGTTCAAGAGGATTTCAGCTACAGATAACTAGCAGCCAAGTTTCAGGTGGAATCACCCATAAAGGTTTCAATTTTGAGACCAAAAGTTGTCTAAAAATCTTCCTTCCAAAGGTTTGCTGCTTGAGGCCTCATTTAAAAAACTTCCTCCTCCAATCTGACTCACCATCAAATTTCTGTGCAACTGTGTAGGAGATTGTTTTGGATGGAATTAGAATAAGATAATGATTATAAAGTTCATTACTTCTGAGGATCACACCTGTGAGTTCTTTCATCCTTATTATCTCTATCAACTATTTAAATGACTGAAGATTTTGCTTAGTGAGTGGGAGAAAGAAATGAAATCTATTGTTCATCTTATTCATTATTATCATCTATTCCATCAATCCTAATAGAAAAAAAAATCCTTTATATCAGGAAGTATTTTCCCTAGGCATGATGCTATGGTAATATTCAATATGTTAGTTTTCCAGAGAAAAAGGACAGGAAATTTATTAAATAACTTGACAGACTAATCAATTTCATTGCAATTATGTAAGAAGAGTAGTCACCTATGCTGATGCTTCATTGTTTTGTGGATGTGAGCATAGTTTCTTTAAACCAAACGCTTGTCTCAGGGCATCTCTGGCAGACTCTCTTAAGTTGGGAAGGCTTTATGTCTTGGCCAAATGGTGGACTGTGAGCCTGTTGAACTAGGCAAATGAAATTAACTTGGGAGGATGAGTATCCATTACCTAAGAGGTGAACACTAGGCAATAACTTTTCCTCATTTTTTATATCCAAACTCTTATATAAATCTCAGTTATTACAGTGTAAAGTTTTAATGATATTTATCTTCGAAGAAACTACCCCTTGCTGACAGTCATAGACTTTCGAATTGTCTTCTCTTTTTTATTTTTCAAGGGATTACAATCTATTGTAGCAGGATATACATACATATGCACACATATACAAACATATACATATGCGTATATACATGTGCACACATGTATATTCTTTTGCATTATATTGTAATCCATTGAAAACTAAAAAAGAAAAGACAATTATATATGCAACATATAAACACATTCATATGGGTATGTATGTGCATGTATGTATATATGTACAATTGTGTATAAGTACATGAGTGTATTTATGCATATGTGTATATGTATGTACATTATATTCTTCACCTATTCTCTAGAAATTCAAATTATCCTGAAAATAATCCATCCCAGTGACCTTGTTCCTTTGTAGTGTCCATGCTAATCTAGAGGATATTTAGATATTATTAAATAGTCCCAGTTCAGATGAACAACTATTTGTATACTAATTTGAGATCATTGAATGTCAAGAACAAAAATATTTTAATGAATTTTGATGTTACATTTATAGAATATTTTGCTCAATTCTTTTCAGTTCAATCAACCAAACATTTATTAAACACATACTATGTACAAGGAAGTGTGCTAACTCTTGAGGACCTCAAGGGGAGAAAATTCTTACTCCCTGGGGAGTTTTATTCTGCTGGAGAAATGCAAAAATCTCAAAGACAAGAAATGCAAAAAAATACAAGGAAAGTACATGGCAATAATATTAGTTAGGAGAGGGATGCAATCTCCTTGCAGGATTAGAAAAGACCTCATTTATGACAGATCTTTCCATCTGAACCTTGAAAAGACCTAAGTATTTTTATGTGAAGGTGAGAGTTAAAGCATTCCAAGCGTAAGTACTTTCTGTCATTTTCAGTCATCTCCAACTTTTCATGACTGCATTTGGCATTTTCTTGGCAAAATACTGGAAATTGTTTAACCTTTCCTTCTCCAACTGATTTTATAGATGAGAAACTGAGGCAAATAGGGTTAAGTGACTTGCCCTGGGTCACACAATGAGTAAATGTCTGAGACCAGATTGTATCTCAGATCAGTTCCAATCCCAATCGCTCATGCCTAGCCCAGTGTTCTATTGATTACATTACCTAGTTTTCCCTAAACAAATGTATAGAAAAGTACAAATATGGATGATGAAGTGTGGTGTAACAGAAACGATAGACAACGGATCCCATCACTTACTAGAGAAGAGAGGAAGAATTAATGAAAGCAGTGTCAGATTTTACATTCTTGAACTCAAAAATCACTGAGGATGTCAACTGTGGCCTTGGAATTAAACAGTTATTTTGAAAGGAATGCTATGGCAAGTCTGGACAACATACTAAAAAGCAGAGATATTATCTTGCTAACAAAGGTAAAAGTTTTTTTTTTTTTTCCATTTCAGTAGCAATGCATGGCTGTGAGAACTGGAATATAAGGAAAGCTGAATACTTCAGAATTGCTGCTTTTGAATTGTAGTGATACAACATACTGGATGTACAACATACAACTATAAACAATAAGTTGTTTGGGTTATTTGAATAAACTTAGTATTTTGACTATTATTTGGGAAACATTATCTATTTATTATCTACTAACAATAAATATAATTTTTTATACCAGGATGATGTCTTTTGCAAAGGAAAATAAAATAGAGAATAACAGAAACTCAACTATAGAAAATCAAATCACTTTGCACACATATCCCTAAAAAATAAAAATTAAAAAAATATCATTAAATTTGCAGGGTAGAAATGTATTCTTACATGCAATGGAGCTATAACTTGACTGTGGCTCTGTGTTCATAAAACTGAGTATTATTTTATATTTTGAAACCTCAAATAACCCTTACATTATAGCCATCCTGGCCAAAGTTATCAAAATTGTACCCTTCCTTTAATAGTCATGAACCCTTAATTGATGACTTATTTACTTACTATATGTAAGAAACTATATAAAGTCTTGAACATCCAGAGGGAAAAATGAAAAAAAAAAATCTGCTCTCTGGGTAGAATTGTTCTGCTATGAGAATAAAATATGATTAAAGACAAGTGGACTAAGTTTTCAGTATGGTCCAAAATTATTTCTTCCTCCTCTAAGCTCCTAGACATATTGATCAGTCGTCATTTCGTTGGTAGAAGTATTCCTTCCACCAATGCAGATCATCATCCTTTCATGCTTTAGCACATGGCTTTAAGGAATTGCTGTGTTTGAAAAAAAAAATCCTCACCTGTTAGCGAAGCCTGCTGGTAAGGAAACTTCCCAAAGTTAGCTCTGATGATTCTAAAAATGATCGATTGCTCAGTGATCCAAGCTTGGTAGACTGTCCTAGAACTTTAGTTCCTAGACCCTCCTCTGCTCATATGGCCTTTCCAGAATCTAGATTCAGCTCAACCAGAGTGGGAGTTTGGCAAAGCAATTAAACGAAATTTTAAGATAATTGTTGTTGTTGTCTGTTTTTATCTTAAGCTTCAAGGCAGCTTTTATGCTTTCTTCTTTCACCTTTATAAAAAGATTTCTGATTTTTTTTAATTTATGCCATCAGAGTGGTATCATATACATATCTAAGCTTGTGACGTTTCTCCCAGCAACAATAATTCCAGCTTTCTATTCACCCAGGATGGAATTTCACAAGATGTACACTATATGTGGGTTAAATAAATAAGGGGACAATATACAGTTTCGTCATCCTCCCTCTCCAATCTTAAATCAATCAGTCATTTCACATTCAGTTCTGTGAACTCTTGTCCCTCATACAGCTTATTCTGGAGG
Source organism: Petaurus breviceps papuanus (assembly GCF_028583685.1). Taxonomy (NCBI): domain Eukaryota; kingdom Metazoa; phylum Chordata; class Mammalia; order Diprotodontia; family Petauridae; genus Petaurus; species Petaurus breviceps. The sequence continues at coordinate 35,770,309 of NW_027186473.1, forward strand.
CAAGTAAGATAATATGGTAGTACCACATCTTTGAATATTTGCCTCATATTATTGTGATCCACAAAGTCAAAGGCTTTAGAAGAATCAATGGAGCAGAAGATGATTTTTTTTCTTTGCACTCCTTTGCTTTCTCATAATGCAAATGTCAGTAATTTAGTCTCTATTTCTTATTCCTCTTTAAAAACTAGCATGCTCCTCTGGTGATTCTCAGTCAACACATCACTGAAATGTAGCTAGCAGAACCTTAAGCATAACCTTGCTGGTGTTTAAAAGTAATATAATCATTCAGTAATTTGAACATTCTTTGGCATTGCCCTTCTTTAGGATTAGGACATGAATCTATCTTTTCAAAATCAACAGCCACTGTTTAGTTTTCCAAATTTGCAGAAAATGAATTAGTGCTTTAACAGCATCATCTTTTAAGATTTGAAATATCTCCGTCAAGGAATTTCATCGCCTTCACTAGCCTTGTTGATAGCAATGCTTCTTTAGATGTAATTGACTTTATACTTTAGGTCTTGTTCTAGATCAGTACCCATAACATTATGTTTATCTGTGATTTTAAGATCTTTCTTGTGTAGTTATTATGTATATTCTTACTGCCTCTTCTTTGTCTCCTCTATTTCTGTTAAGTCCCTACCAATTTTGTCTTTCATTATGCCCATTTTTGCATGAAATTTTCTCTTAATATATCTAATTTTCTTGAAGAGATCTCTTCTCTTTCTTATTTTATTGCTTTCTTCTATATCTTTGCATTGTTTAAGAAAACATTATCTCTCTGTGAGATTCTCTAGAATTCTTTATTTAGCTGGGCATATCTTTGCCTTTATCTTTTACCTTTTGTTTTCCTTCTTTCCTCTGTGATTATAAAACTTAATCAGACAGTCATTTTGCTTACATGTTTGTTTTCTTTTGTATATATTTTTAATTGCTGCCTCCTATCCAATATTGTGGACCTCTGTCTGTAGTTCTTCAGGCACTCTATCTGTGGGACCAAATCCCATAAATCTATCACTTCTTTACATTAATAAGAAATAGCTGTATTGTCTTATTGTTCTCCCTATCTTTTTTTCCCACTCAACTTTGAATTTCCCAATAAAAAGTTTAGGATCTGAGCCACAGTCAGATCCAGGCATTTTTTTAACCGATTGTATAGAGTTTTTCCACCTTTGGCACAGTAGCATATAATTAGTCTGATTTCTATATTGACCATATGGTGATGTCCACGTGTAGAATCACCTTTTTGGTTGTTGAAAAAGAATGTTTGCTATGACCAGCAAGTTATCTTGACAGAACTCTATTAGTTTCTGCCTTGCTTTGTTTTGTACTCCAAAGCCAGATCTGCCTGTTATTCAAATTAACATTTGATTGCCTACTTAAGCATTCAGATCCCCTATGGTGAACGTGATATGTGTGTGTGTGTGTGTGTGTGTGTGTGTGTGTGTTATTTCTAGAAGATGTTGTAATTCTTCATAGAACTGATCACTTTTTGCCTCTGACATCGGTACTTGTACTATGACGATATTGAATGATTTGTCTTGGATTCAAAGAGACTGTAATACTAGAAGCAACTAACAAAACTAAGTCCTCTCACACTGAAGTTCATTCATCCTAATTACTTCTTGCTCTCCACTATTGCTTAACTACTTCTTTTATAATTTTCATAGTACAAATTACAAAGATCATTTAGAGCTCTTTGCCTCTAATTAAGAAGCATTTCTGCCATTGGTTCAAACTGACCAGTTATAAGCCCTGCTAACTAGTTGTACTGCACATTTACTTAAGTAATTATTTGATATAGTACAAAATGACAGATGAGATGAAATGGTACATTTTGCTTAAGACACTTTTTTAGACAGTCCATTAAATTAAAATACAGTAATAAATTGTCACACATATTTAATTGTATTTGCCTTTGAAAGTACAAAAATGGCATTTTTTCCTTGAAAATTAAGTTCATTGATTTTACATTTTCATTAGCAAAAGATATAACTATCAACTACCTGAGTAGACAAACATATTAAAAGCTAACAAGTTAATCAACCAATCATCAATCAAAGCACCTATTATGTGCCAGACATTGGGGACAAAGATAAAGTGAATTAAACAATCTCTTTTCTTTTTTACAATTCACAATTATTATTGTGACAGGTGATATGGGAGAATGGAAAGATTTGGGATTTGGAGTCAGACTTTCTACTTTCCAAATCCACCTTATTCACATACATCATCTCTGAGACTTCATTTCCAAAATGAAAGGTAGATTACTTTCAAGGTCTCTGCCACTTCTTCATCTATTACATTTGCCTTTTCATTCACAAACTCTGTTTTTTATTAAACATTTTTATTTATTTTTGTTTTCCTAGCCACAAATAAATATTCTGGCCCGTGTAGACCTAATCAATTGTCCCATTCTCTGAGTTAACCAAATGAAAAGTTGTCTATGAGACAATATGGAAATATTATATATTTAAACTAGCTAAAAGAAAAATTAGTCTCCCAAAATAAAATAAAGTGAAACAAAAGAATTAGTGAGGCACATAATAGCTATCTTCAAATAGCAGAAAGAACATTACTAATGAAAGAAAATACACTTATTCAGCTATAAACAATGGATGGAAGTTGTAGCGGTAAAGATTTTAGTATTCTGTGAAGAGAAAAAAATCCTAAAAATCATCAGTAGTCAAATGTTGAATGAGATGATTTCAAAGTGTAGTGAGTTAGTTTTCCATCATTTTAAAAAAATATATATTTGCTTTTTGGAGAAGGAGCGCAGGGCAATTAAGGTTAAGTGACTTATCCAAGGTCACACAGCTAATGAGTCTGAGGCTGGATTTGAACTCAGTCCTCCTGAATCAAGGGCCAGTACTCTATTCACTGTGCCACCTAGCCACCCCAATCACTTTAAATATTCAAGTTCCCATTATGTAACTCTTTGTTAGAATATAGTTCAAAAGGTTTCTTGCATAATGAAATTCTATGATTCTATGATTCCATGAGTTTGTCAGATACTTGTACTCAGTTGGATTGAGCTTCTAGGGGAGAGTCTAATATCCTGGTTTTCCTTCTAGGGAAAAATCTAGTGTATTGAAATAGAAACTATCATGCATGCAAAATGTACTGGGATTTGAGAATAATTTAGCAACAACAAAGAAACACATACAAAATCTTTTTTTTCTGCCTTGCTGAATGGTATCATCTGAGATATATCTACTATGGATATAGTATGTCGATTATTATTAATTATGACTTTACAATTACAAGTGGAAACAAATTTTATTTTAATCTGTGTGCTATAATTTTAACTAATCCTTGCTTCAATAAAATAGTTTTGTGTACTATATCACTAGTCCTCGCTAAGCCTACTTCTTTCTAATGCAAATTGGCTTAAAAACATTAAGCTTATAAACTTCTGTCCTTTTAGAACTACAAATTTCAATTACCAATAAATATTAGAGCTGGAAGGTATGCTAAACATTGCTTAGTCTAACTGACTTAATTTGCAAATGGAGAAAATAAAATCCAGAAATGTGAGGTGATTTATTGAAGATCACATAGATGAATAATGGAAGATATAGACCTAGAACCTAAGTGTTCTGGCTCATGGTGACATATTTCTCCACTAAAGAAATCAAAAGCTGTAGAGAATGATCTGTCACTGTTCATGGAATGTACCATTAATCCTTACTATCTTCCTATTTACACAATAACATAATGTACAGGTATTAGCACCAACTAATTAATTAAAATAAAGCCAGATTTTCAGTTTATTGTAATATTTTATTTGTAATATTCTGAAATGTTTTCAAAATGTCTTTTGCTAAATCAAGATCTATGGGTATTATTAAAAATAAATAATACTATAATATTATTTGTAATAATATATAATGCTACAATAAACCTAGTGCATATTTGGTCACTTACATTTATAAGAGAAAATTTTTATAGAAGATATTGATCTTAATTTTCTATCTCTTCTTTTCAAGACAAACCATTTTTAGAAACTGAATTGATAAAAAAGAATTCATCATTTTAAATTAATATTAATAGCAAATTTATATATTTTTCCTATTAGTAGCCAGCATTCTAACAAGCAAGCAAGCAAACAGATTAAACTAGGTTTAAAAAAATTAACTTTTACAAATCGTTTTAGAATATAGTTTTGTGTTTTAAAGACATTACTTTTTAGAAACATGGTTGAAGCAAAGAAAAGTATCAGTGTAATAGCCTAGATACTTTGGCACTTCATTGACCTGGGATATCATGGATACAGGTATTATTTCCAATGGTTCAGTTTGTAATTGATCTGAATCTTCTCATTGTGGTCTTCAATACATATACCATAATCAATTCATGATTTTGGGGGGCCCTCTAATATCCTGAAGTGATTTGTAGTTATTTTGATTAGAATTTCTCCACATAGGTTAACAATAATATTACAGTTATCAGCAACTCCAGTTCCAAAAGTGGTTAGCAGCATAGAATAAGCATGAAGAAAGCAGATGTCAAGGGTGACTTAGAATTCAGGATTATGGCAGGAAGAGTAGAAGGAAAAGAAAAACAAAGAATTCCAAGGTGAGAAAAAAGAACCTAATAAACATTTCTTACTATAGGGTCAGTAATGTAAAGGGAAAGACACAAGAACAGGAATAATAAACTAAAAAGAACAGATAGGAATCAAAGCATGAGAGGACCCTTTGAACATAGAAGTCATATTTTGGGGGAGTGGAAGAAAACTAAAAATTGTGAGGGGAAAAGGGTTTTCTAAGTTTGGGACGTTGAAAGTGAATAAATGTTGATGTCTAAATTATCTCTTCAGGTCCTTAAGCTATGGTGAAGATGGTTCATGAGAACAAGAAAATTTGGATCTGGGGGATAGGGGTGTTGAAAAATTATTCAATGTAAATATTTAAATTACCCAGGAAGAAAGTAGGACTTGGCCAGAAAAGATGACTGATCCAAATGTTTGAGTCAGTGATAAAATCAGGAAGGGCCTAGTGGAAAGAATGTTACAACAACAATTTTAAACCAAGATTAGATTTGGTCATACCAGGTCAGAGTACTGGATGCTTTGTAGGAACATCTGGGAAGATATGTAGCAAACAGTCTAATGGACTTCAATGTGAGAAATGTTAATGAACCTATTTTGTTTCAGATAGCTAAACAGCTGCTTTTATTTTAAAGTAACAGAAAGGATAAAAGACTGTTTTGGGGTTTATTTTTGACTCATGCAAATATTATTGATTTGTCACATTAATAGTCTTATTGGTTTTTATCTTCTACATTTTCTCCTCTTTCTTGGAGGGGGGGGGGATTTACTATTTTATATGCATTGATTGTTTACTTAAATGCCTGTTGATTTGTGTCAAATGATACAGGACTATTTTATATCTATCAAGTTATTTCTTTCTTTTCAATCTTTCACCTACTCGTCAAATTTCTGGTTATGGTGATTTCTCAACTGTACTCATTTTATCCTTCCACTGTATCCAAACACACAGTATTTATCTATCTCTTCATCTATCTATCTGCTAATGAGAACCAAGATAACAATAAGACCTAGAAAAGTAACATTCCAAATAATACGAATGAAATAAAAATTGTGATCTTAGATAGATGAGAAAAGATTAACTTCATTTCATCGTTTTAAAGAAAAATTATTGCATTATTAAAATATTGCTAAGGACAGGGAAATATTCAGAGTGAACAAGAGAATTCAAATAAGGATTTGTGGATTAATTAATCCTCCTGTTTTCTGTAAATTATTCACATCCAAAATAATAAAGTACTTGGTTGGTAGTCAACATTTTGATAAATTTTTAACAGGGAGAATTCTACTTTGTTTTAATCATACTTGCCTGTGCTCTTCTCCTTAAGACAGTGATTAGTTGAAATCAATTCAAAAATCATTTATTAGTACTGATGATTTGCCTAAATTTTAATAAAGTGTTTTTGATAAAATCTCTTATGCTATCATTTTGACAAAAATGTAGGCATGTGGGGTAGCTAGGATTGTGGTAAATGTAGGACATAGGTGCTGCAGTATTTTTCCCCCTTACTACAGTTAAAAGAATAAAAAGCCTCAGTGGTTACACAGTAAACCATTCTTGATATATGCATCAATGTATAACTCTGTGTCTCCCTTATATCATCACAAAATATATTCTCATGCTATAAAAAATGTGATAGTGAGCATCAAATAATTGCTTATTTTTATGGAAAATGGCTAAATAAAGGAAGTATTTTCTCTCTTTTAAAGTATCTTCTCTGTTAAAAAAAAAGAATCAATGATGGATATGGTAACTATAGAAGGAGATCTTTAATTTAAAATCAGATTATATTCTTGGGAAATTTTAGAAATCCACGACAGATATTTAAAAAAATATTAAGAAAAAAAATTAAGACATAAACTTCTATATGGGAATAGATAGGTGCTCATATCTTTAACTTTAATCAATGTAATTCAGAGATGTTATGGTTTTTATTCACTTTCAGAACTGAATAGAGGTTTTTGTGACCTCACGTTATTTAGAAAGCTAAGACTTTCAGAAACATGAATTGTTTTCCCATTTGAAGTTTAGCTTTCAATCTTTAAAATTACATTAATAAAGTTCTGAGGCAGAATTTCTGCTTTGATAGTGGGTTGATGGGAATCCACCTTTCAAAATTCAATATTTTTCAATTTATTTTTCATTATTTGACTCTGCAGAGGCAATCAAGCTGCATCATAATTTTTTTGGTTCTCTTAATGGGAATCAAGTTTACAACTAAATAATCAGTTTTGGTTTTATTTTTATCTGCAATTATGTGTGTGTATAATTATTTCCAAAAAATCTCTAATTTTTTAAAAATAGATTTTTTTAAATTTTATAAGAAAATTCCATATTTTGTACTAACATATTATGGGATATTATTAAATTCAATGAACATTTCCCCAACACTTGTTGCATACAGAGTTAGTTCCACTAAGTATAAATTGAAAATTTAGTTAAAACAGTCTCTCATATCAGATCACTTACTGTCTAGTAAGAGAAAGAAACACAGATAGATGTGTGTATATATGTATGTCTAAGACAGGAACACTGGGAATTCATTTTAAGGCAAGGTGACATCCATTCTGTCCAATGAATAAAATGAGATAATATATGTGAATTCATATTTATACTTTACATTGTTATAGTATTGTATAGTTGACAATGTTGAGTTAAGTCAGAAGTCTTACATTTGATTTAAAAAAAAGCATGACAAATAAAAGATATATATTAAATGTGTTTTTTTTATTGATCTAATAAATATGTGCTAGGCAATTAGTCAATCTGCAAATCAAGAAGCATTTATTAATAATCTCCGAACATCAGGTACCATTCTGGAGCCTGAGGTTAGAAAAGCAAAAATAAAGTTTCTGCTTGGAAGAAGGTGATAGTTTATGACAAAAGAAAGGGGATAAATAAAATGAAAATATATAAAGTAGGGGGGGAGAGGTAATAAGACTTTTATGTAGCACAGCCAGTGTGTCAAGCCATGTGCTCACAATTTTACATGTAAGAGGACACTAGCAATGCAGTTTAGGTAAGGAAAGCTTTTCTGTAGAAGATGAAGCTTAAACTCAATTTTGCTGTGGGAAGCAAGCAGTTCTATGGAATAACTGCAATTAACAACTTTACCAAAGTTGTAGAATATTAAATAAACCTCAGTATTTCTATATACTACCAACAAAACCCAGCAGCAAGGGTTAGAAAGGGAAATTCATTTCAAAATAACTAGACAATATAAAATATTTGGAAATCTACCTGCCAAGATAAACTCAGGAGCTATAGAAACCGAATGACTAAACATGTTTGCACAAATAAAGTGAGATCTAAACAATCAGAAAAAGAGCAACTACTCATGGGAAGACTTAGCTAATATAATAAAAATTACAATTATATATAAATTAACTTACTTATCCAGGGCCATAACAATCAAACTATCAAAAATATTTTATAGAGCTAGAAAAAATAGCAAAATTCATCTAGAAGAACAAAAAGTCAAGAATATCAAGTGAATTAATGGGGCAATATGCAAAGGAAGGTGGCCTAGCTATACCAGATATAAAATTATACTATAAAGGTACAATGATCAAAATTATTTGCTACTGGCTAAGAAATAGAGAGTTAGTGTACTATATTAAGAATACAAGATATAAGTGTAAATGACTGTAATAATCTACTTACTGTTTGATAAACCCAAAGACTCCATAGGGGCGGCCAGGTGGCTCAGCAAGTAAGAGCACCGGCTCCAGTGTTGGGACAACCTGGAGATCGAATCCTGGGCTCAGACACTCAGCACCACAGCCAGAAATAACTGGCCTTGTAACCTTGAGCAAGTTACTTAACCCCGATTGCTTAAAAAAACAAACAAACAAACCCAAAGACTCCAGCTTTTGCAATAAGAACTCACTATTTGACAAAAAATATTGGGAAAAATGGAATATAATTTGGTAGAAACATGTCATAGACAAACTCCTCAAACTCTATAGTAAAATAAGGACAAAATAGATACATAATGTAATGCCATTGTTTATATTTCTTCCTTTTTCGACCAAATAGAACACATGTAAGTCCTCTCCCCTAGCACTTGAAGGCAGATATAATGAGTTGCCTGTGTCTTCTCTAGCTTTGCAAACTCATTTTCTTCATCCTATGGATGAACTTATCACTATCCTCATCTCTCTCTTAAAAAATTCCTAAAGGTGAACAAATCTATTTCTTAATATGTAGCATCTAAAGTGAACATATTGCATATGTGGTCCTTGTGAGGCCCAGTTATAGCAGGATTAACACTACCTTATTCCCCAAACTCATGCCTCTTTTAATGCAACATCATTTTCTATGGTTCAACCATTTTAGTTGTGGTCATTTTTTTGTGACTCCATTTTGTTTATTTGCAAAGATACTAGAAATGTTTGCTATTTTATTTTACAGTTAATTTTAAAGATGGGGAAACTGAGGCAAACAGGGTTAAGTTACACAACTAAAAAGTATCTGAGGCCAGATTTGAACTTGAGAAGATGTCTGAATCCAGGTCTAGCACTCTATCAATTATGCTACCTAGCTGCTTTGATATGATCAACAAACGCTTGTGTATTAATTGAACCTAAACTCACCTTTGAATTTCTTGACTGCCATATCATATCCATAATTTTTTAAAAAGACCAATCCATTCCTAACCGTGATACTTGTCCTATACTTCAGATATTTGGATAATAAACTCAGAAGTTGGGAGAAACTTAGAAACCAGCCATCTAGTCCAATTGTCTCACTTTATCTATGAGGAATTTGACACTTAGAGAAATAAGATTACTTCTGCAGGGTAACAAAACTAGTGTGCATTTGAGGGAGGACTTGAAAATAGGCCACTGTGACTACAAATTCAACTCTTTTTCCACTGTACCATTGTTATTTCCATAGACGCAAAGTTGAATTTTTTAATCAAACTGTAAGACTTTAAGCATATTTATTTTTAAATCTCATCTTATTTAATTCAGTAAGTGTTAGCCTGTCAACATCTTTGGGAATCTTGACTATCATTTGCTATGTTATCTAACTATCCTAGTTTAATGACATCTGGAAGTTTGATAAGCATGCTATCTATACCAATCCTCTCATTGATGAAAAGAAACACCCATTAAATATCATCAGGCAAAACCCCCAATTCCTGAGGTGCTCTACTGAAGACTTTCTTCCAAGTAGAATTAAAATATCAATGATTTGCTTTGGATTAAAGCTACTCAAGAATCTCTGAATCTATCCAACTGAAGGATCATCTCTATATCTTTTTTTTTTCACAAATACAACATGAGGGTTGCACATAAGATACAAACTCATATCTCCTTGACTCAAAATCCTGTACTTTTTAACTATACTGTTCCATTTATTCATAAAATACATATTGAGCTCCTAGGATATACAAGGAAATAGACATAAAAAGATTATGATGTGATCCCTACTCTCAGAAACTCTATGGTTTATTAGGAGATAAAAAGCATACACTTTAATATATGTACATATAATAGATATATATGCTATAATATATGCATAATCTAACTATAATGAAAAAGTCAGTGTTAATTCAGAAGAAAATATTATTTTTAATAGAGGGGATTACACTAAAACTGGACCTTGAAAAATGTGTGAGATTGGAAAGAGACATCTAGGTAGCAAGGGGAGGAGGGGGACATGTGCAAAGTCATGAGGATATGTAACTGTGATTTACAGTCAGTTTGCCACAAATAATCTAATTGGGCAGGACATCTAAAAGTAGAATCATAATTTCTTTCAGATAAAAAGAGAGAGCCAATCTGGATGAGCATTAGCAGAGGAGAATACAGTATAGGAGTCTCCAATAAGAGAAATAGTGAAAAATGCATTAGGAAAGATTGTCTGGGGTTGATTTGGGAGTAGTTTCAAATTACAGCCAAATATCATGGCTTTTCTGGTAGCGGATTTGGAATAACTGAGATTGTTGAAGGAGTGATACAAATTGAGCTATGTTTTAGGGATGCTCATCTGATAGCAGGAAGAAAAAGGGATATCCCAATGTTGCAGCCATCAGCTAGACCCTATCCCACCAAATTCTGGTTAAATAAAATACTGGCTATACACAATTAGTGAATAGCAGTAAAACTACTTATCCAAGTAAATGCCAAAAATAAATCTTTGATTTTATCAGTATTAGAAGACACCATAAAAAACTAAGAATTGAGCAAACTCCTTAGATGTGAGTTGAGGTCTTCATAAAACAAGAGAGAAATATCAGTGTCACTAAAGAAAAATCAGGGAGACATTAAGGGTCTGGTTTCCACTATATGCCTGCATCAAAATTTTTCTGCTTTGCTTCCATGAAGGCAGTCTCAAAGAGAATCTAGATTCTTGGGTGTCTATCACCAAGAAAGAATGAATATTATTTCTCCTATTCAAATTTTCCTCTCAGACAAGCAACATTTAGAAAGCATCTCAACCAATTAGGAGAGCCTAATGCAAAATTCTCCAGGCTTATCTGGAAACCTCTGTTTCACTAAATTTGTATTAAAACCTTTAAATACTCAAAGTGAGAAGTTCATTCATTAACTCCTCATTCCCATCATGACAAATTTTCTAACAAAAAAAAGTTTGAGTACTTTCAAGTGAAAAGAGAAATGATTCATCTTGTTTAATCATTTGAAATTTTTTCCTTGCCTCAACTATCTGAACCAGTCTCTTAAGAGGGACAAAATCAAATGAGCTTTTAATTAAACTACAAATTGTAGAGTCCACAAAATAAAAATTATGCATTCATAGACTTGGAGTATCTGTCACTCAAAACAACACTGTATCTATAATTACACATTCAGAGGAAAAACAGAATCATTTCCAGTGTTAATGATGGAGCAGCAGAAACCATCTGCATTGGTGCAATGATGCTTACTCTGGGGTACTCAGTAAGGACATTAATGGTGGGAATAATGAGCATGATTTCCCAGGGAACATAAAAATTTCATAGAACTACATGCAATATGCTTTTAGGCTCATAAAAGGGTGCCAGGGTGGATTGATTTTTGGATGTCATCATTTTATTCTTTCCCAGGAGATACTATAAAACACTCAAAGATGCTCATTCAAGGTAATGCTCTCCAAACATCAAGCCGTTCACTCTGTGTATTTATGTACTCCAAAACCTATCTCATTTGTACTTAGCCTAGCACCACTAGGCACTGGTACTTAATTATTAGGAAGCTGGTACCTGGACAGGATGAGGACATTCTCAATAGATGTCTATACCTTGAGATTGTGCAACCCCAGGAAGGACTCAGTGTGGAGCAGAACACAGCTGTAATTCAGCACAGAGGGATGAGATCATATCCTATCCTCTACCAAAACCATACCCTTATGCATTACTCTTTGAATAGCTTAAAGAAAAAAACTTCCGGCTCCAGAGTTGCTAAATAGGTGCTGTAAGAGAAAAGAGAGGACATAATCCTTGGCCCAATACATATAATGACTGCTTTAAGTAATGATAGAATCATATGAGTAAGAGTCAGAACAATGGTTTCTGTGAATTTCCAGCAGAATGCATCTTTTTGTGGCAAAAACAGCATCACATTTACTTTAGTAGGCAAGTTTTCAGGGTTCCTGTCTCACAACTATTCAGATGTGGGGTTCAGGAAGAATCACAAAGCAATAATGTACATTATTTTTATTTATCCAATCAATAAGTGTGAAACTCTGTATCATGGATGAGGGCAGTAGCTAAGCTCAAGAAAGGTCAGAATCAGGAAAAAGGAGGGGGGCTATCTTAAATACACTGCTGCCATTCATATCAGGACAATGCATGGCCTTAAAAAACTGAAAAGAAAGAGGAAGAAAGATATAGGAACAAATTATACAATGAAACTGCCAAATCCATATCAGGCAATCTATAATATTGCTTGTATGGGAGGAAAAGGGGGCTGGGGAAAGGACAGGTATTTTTGCCTTGGAGTGATATTTGCTTCTCCTGGAAGTCAAAATGAAGAAAGCTACAAGAAGTGATGTTAAAGCTCTATTAAATCTTAAAGTTTTGGAAGTTCACAAATAAAAATAGACTTTCTAGCAGGAAAAAAAAGTCAAGCAGGTCCTTCTTGCTTCTAACCCAGGAAACATCTTTGTGCATTGAATTAACATACAATGAACATGTAATATAAACTGAGAAAATATAATGAAAAAAACATATTTAGCCAAATTTAGGTAGACAAATTTCTTCTCCACTATTAGCTGCTTATTTTTGTTTGCCAGATACCTAGTGGATAAAGGAAGGCCAGTTTCAGTTATCATTGTATTTTCCTCTACACATAATGATCATGACTTTCTGCATTCCCCCAAGACCTCCCTTGTCTATTGTAATCTATTGTTACAATCTTCTTTTAGACTTCTTATGGCTATATTATAATTTTAACTTGTTTGTTATTGCTTCTTGAATTTCTTTTCCTTTCTTTTTGTTTTTTTTTTCTTTTGACTACTTGCAATATTTTTTTTTTTTCCTAAATAGTTGTTTCACCTTGTAGTGCACTGGGATTTTAAGCATTTTGTTTTGTTTTGCCTTCTGGTTATAATCTATGAGTTCCCTTAGTTCATACCTTAATATCTATAATCTGGAGTTCCATTTATTTTTTTTTTCTATTATGTATGATAATCTGGTATCATGGTATTCAGGATGTTTTTTTTTTTCTTGTTCTCATGTTATTCCAGGAGACCTATAATTCTTAAATAATTTCTCTGTCTCCAGCCTAAAAGGTCAGTTGATTTGGTTTGCATAAACCATACATGTATATATAAACATATATACAGACACATACATACATATAAACAAATATACATATATGTATATGTACACATGCACATTCATATATATGCCTTATTTTATTGTTACTAATTTTTGCTTTTCTTTTAAATTATTTTTTCTCAATTAAATGTAAAAAATTAACTTTTTTTTAACATTTTAATTTCAAAATTTTCTTCCCTGCTCATTCTGTTTTATCTACCTTAAGAAGGCAAGCAATAAGCTATAGATTATATGTGTTTAATGATGCAAAATATGTTTTCATATAAGACAAAAGAACAAGAAAGAATTTTTTAAGAAGTATGCTCTGATCTGCATTCAGACTCTATCAGGTATTTTTTTCCTCTGAAAGTGGATAGCATATTTCATTGTAATTCATTTGGAATTGTCTTATAATATCATTGTATTCCTGAGAATAGTTAATTCTTTCACTATTGATCATTGTAAAATATTGTCATTATTGTTTAGAATGTCCTGGTTCTTCTTACTTCACATTTTATTTTCCAAAAGCATTCTGCTCACCATTTCTTAGAGCATAATAATATTTCATCATAACTATACACCACAATTTGTTCAGCCATTCCCCAATTAATGAGCATTCCCTATATTTCAATTATTTTCCCCCACAAAAGATCAGCTATTGTATCAGCAATGCCATATTCACAATGCCTATGGAGATTACAAATATGCTGATATAATTAATCATCACAAAATACATCATGCTTGCCATATGGGGAAATAAACTAGAAAACTTATTAAGATACCAAAAGACTGAGTCCCAAAACCAGAAAGTGAAAGCCATCAGGGTAGCTATGATATTGGCACAGGTAGATAAAGTAGAAAGCACCCACATTTTCAAGCCTTTAAAACAGAACAGGCTACCTCAGGCAAAGGTCCTCCTCTCCCCACTCACAGCAAGCACCCAGCGTCCGGAAAGCGAGCTCCCAGCAGCTCCGGCCCCTGGCAGTCCTCAGCAGGAGTCCTTAGCAGAAATTCTGGTTAACTCAAAAAGGGCTTCGCGCTGCCGCTGCCTCTGCTGCTACCGCCGCCGTCGCTGCCGCCGCCGTCGCCACCACCGCCAGCCACAGCAGGAACTCCAGCTTGGCTTCCACTTCCTCTTGCTCCACCCCTTCCTGCTATGTCAGCAAGTCCAATGGGGCATGGAAGATCTTTAAATCCCATAACCCTTACACTATACATATATATTTTTACATATAGGTAATTTTCCCTTTTTTTTCCTTCTTTAAAAATTTCTTTAGGGTATAGACCTAATAGTGGTATTTCTAGGTGAAAAGAGTATGCACAGTTTCATAGCCCTTTGGGCATAAATCTAAATTGTTCTCCACAATGGATAGATCAGTTCACAACTCCATGAACAGTGCATTTATCCCAATTCTTTCATACCCATTGCAACATTTGTCATTTTCCTTTATTGTAATATTACTCACTCTATCAAATATGAGGTTGTACCTCAGAGAATTTTTATCTAATCAATAGTAATTTAGACCATTTTATATGAATATAGATAATTTTTATTTTATCTTCTCATAGTCTATTTAACCATTTATCAATTGGGGAATGACACATATTCTTCTAAATTTGACTATGTTCTTTATATTTCTGAGAAATGAGGACTTTATCAGATAAACTTCTTATAATTTTTCTCAGTTTCCTGCTTTCCTTTTTGTCTTGACTACATTGGTTTTATTTGCACAATTTCAAAAAAAAATGTAAATCAAATTCACCTATTTTATATCAAGTAATGTTTTCTGTCTCTTGGTTGGTCATAAATTGTTCCTTTATCCATAGCCTGACAAGAAACTTTCCATGATCCCCTAGTTTGCTGATAATGTTACCCTTTATGTCTAAATCATGAACTCGTTTTGACCTTATCTTGTTATATGGTATGAGATGTTACTCTATGCCTAGTTTTTAGTTAATGTATAAGGATTTTATATTGTGACTGTTCCATCTTGCTCCTATGGTTTTAAGTCAATTTATGGTTTATAATTCTCTCTGTGTTTTTAGAGCAGATGGGGCTGGAGAGTTTAAGTGATTTGGGGACAGTGATCTTCTTGCTGCCATGTGAGTCAGAACTCTGAGATATTAAACTTTCATAGGATTAACTATTCATTGACTTCTGGCGAGACAAAATAAAATGAGATGGTAGATTGAAGGACTTAAAGTGCATATTAGCATGGAGGGAGATCTCTAGAGGCATGCCATTCTATTAGGGAAGATATTCAGTGAAAGCTCAAAACAAGAAAAAAAAAACATGCTTAAAAAAACAAACAAATCTGATAACAATATAGCTTGCAAGAAAAGAAAAGCAATCTCTGGAAATATGTCCATGTAGTAGTTCCATTGTTAATAGATAACAGATAGCCAGATGTATTCAAATGGACATCCTCCCTCTGCCTTTCAATCTATCCATCTCTAATAAAATAAAGCTTTTTCAGGGTGAGATTAATTTTTTTTTGGTCCCATCTTGTGATTTTATTATCTCAGAGGACTCTCCATTGAGAAAGTTCCCTTTAGGGGGACCTAGGTGGAGCAGCGTATAGATTACTGGCCTTGGAGTCAAGAGGACTTCCCTATTTCATCTAATTCTAATCAGAGCATGGTTAACATGCTCCCCTCCCCATTTCCCCCATCTTCCCCAGCACTGTAAAACCTCTTTCAGGTCTCTCTTATGTCAGATGATTTATCCTATTTTACCTCTCCATTTCCCATTCTCTTGGTGCATTCTTCTTTCTCATCCCTTAATTTTTTTTTAAACATAACTGTTTCATTTAACACACAGCTCTGCTTTCTATCTATGGATACCATTATATATACTCAGGCCATGAGGCCTGTTCCTGGTTTGCTGGGTATGGGTCTGTGTTGGCTTCATCTGAACTGTACTGTGTTCCTCTCATTCTGGTGCAACAGACTTTTCCTGCCAACTTTCTAAGTTGTCTTGGGCTGGAAAATGGTTTCACTCCATCTTTTTGCATATTCTGCCATTCTAGAATTTGTTTAGAGTTATTTTTAAAGCAAATTGGAATGGTTTGGGGGAGAGCTCAGGTGAGTCCCTGCCCTTCACTCTGCCATCTTGGCGCCATCTCTCCATTTACATTATTTGAAAAAAAAATTTGTAATTGTTCACCTTCTGATTTCTTTCCAAAATTGGACACATAATAATTTGTCTCAGTAGCCTTGATAAGCATTTAAACTCAGTAATAGTATAGCTGAGCAAGGGAAACTCATTACAGTAAATATATAGTTGGGGAAGCCAATTTGTAAACCCTATTGATTACTTATGAAACTAAAAAAAAAAAAAAGAAAAATTCTTCATTCTTTTTGGAAGATACTAAAGCTCATTATTATTTTTTTTCTTTCCCTTGTTGGAATTCTCAGCAACATAGGTGATTAGATGCACATTCCATGCATTTACAATAGACATTAATAAGTACATATTGCTATACTATTTTTTTCATCAAATCAGGGGAAAAAATAGAGCAAATTCCATTGCTGAGTTGCATGGATATGAAATCAGCAACATTTTTCTCATTTTTAGCTTTTTCCATCCTTTGATCAATGTGCTGTAAGTGCTTTTTCTTTACTTACCATAGGCACTAGACATTTTAACAATGATTGAAAATGCTGAATATCATGGTGTGAATAGCTTTTACTCTAAGGTATGACACAAGAAATTGATTTTCACTTGTCTTCGACAATCTAAAAATTGTATCATACTTTTTTAAAGCAAAAGAAGAATCAGTAGTTTGGAAATCCTAAAACAAAGTACATTAGAACTACCAGCATGCATGTTTTAGGTGATTCATTTGAAGCTTACGAATGGATTGCTTTCTTAGAATAAAAACTCTACCATGGAATCACAAATTGTATATAATGGGTATTTGGGATAATAAAGATTTCCCCCTTCTTCACCCCAGCTTCCCTACAGGTTTTTAAAAACAAAATAAATTGTTTTTTTAACTATAATTTACTTACTCAGAAACATTCATTCTCATATATTTAGTGGAAACATTGACACATGGAGTATACTAATTTATAAGCAATGGATTTTGAGTTGCCAAACACTCTGGCCCTAATTCCCAAGGCTCAAGATTCTCTCTTATAACCAGAATATTGCAGAATACACAAATTGATATGTGAGGCAGATCAAGACAAATTTATAGTTTTTCCTTTCCTTTTTAAAAAAATATCTATTCCTCTCTCTCTTTTTTGCTACTGTTTAATCTTTGTTTACTGAAAAGCTGTCTGTCTAGTTTGCTTATTTCTTCTCAAAGCACATATTGAGAGTTGCATGATGCCCATGGACTTATGTTCATAGTGATAACTCAGATTGTTGCATAGTTTTATTTTATTTATATTTTTCCATGATATAAATCAAGCAATTAAAACCAGTTTCTCTTCTCGCTTTCTTTGCATAAGGCACAAAATTCAGACAAGATTGACTAGTTGAAGTAGTAAATACCCTGAAGGAGATATGGGAGATGCAGAATGTCCCAGAGAAGTCAAACACCACCATGTCTTCTCACATCCTGATGTAGATAGCTCAGAACTGAGCCCAAGAACCTTCATAAAAGCAGTGCGATGTGAATGACTAAACTTACAAAATGCCAATCCCATGAATAGTAAAATATTTGCAGCAACAGTTTTAATGTGGAGAATTGCAAATACAATGGATGCTCACCAATTTAGAAATGGCTACATGAGACATGATATGTTAATGTAATTGCATACTATAACAATGTAAGAAATACTGAATATAAAAGTACTGAGAATTAAGAGAGACATGAACAAATGCAAATTAAAACCAACAGGAAAATAATATATAATTTTCTAATAATTGAAATTCCTAAAAAAGTAATGAAATAATCAAAATGAAAAGTTTTGAACGTATAATGACCAAATGTCATCACAAAGTAAAATTTTGAGAAGATATTTCAGCCCATTTCTTCTAAAAAGTTGCAAATTATACATGGGCAACATTACATATAGTTTCAGAATGTTTTCTGTATGGGCAGTTTGGCTGAACCTATTGATTTCTCTGATATTTTAGAACAAGAATGTCTCTCTGAGAGAACTGAAATGAGGAATTTTGGAAATGGGGAATATTTTTTTAAAGATAGAAAATATTTTAAAATTTAAGTTTGAGATAAATATGTAAACTCCAACTTTTCTTTCTTGTTTATGAATTTTTTTGACCAGGTATATGGATAAAGTATGGTAAACATCAAAGAAGAAATGATCTTCTATTTATTTTTAATCTATTTCTCTATACATTAATAGAAATCAAAATTTAAAAATAATATAATATTCTAGAAGATTTTGATATTTTATATATATATATATATTTGTAACTTAATGAGTTTTACTTGGATCTTTTTTTTCTTTTTTCATGTATTTTTGATAGACTGATTAATTAAGTGGGTTTATATTCCTACTATTTTCTGAAATTATCTTAAATATTTCTGATTCATCTGTGCTTTACATTAATTATATTATCTATAAATGATACTATCTTACCTTTTTTGTTAATTCATATTCCTTTACTTTTCCTTCCTTTGGTTATATCTGTCATTTATAGAATTCCATGAAATAATGGAGAAAGGGAAAAAATATTTAACCTTGTTTTGAATGATAACATATAAATATTTCCCCATTATATGTACTCCATTGTTTGGGTTCCAATAAAAATTTCCACTTTTTAAAAGAAAACCTTTTCAGTTATTTCCTTTGTATTTTCAACATCAAGAAATATGTATTTTAGCAAGGGATATTTTCTGCATATGATATAATCATTTATCTTTATTCATATTTTGTGTTGTGAATTTTGATTATTTATTCACAAATTATTTACTTATGTAAAACCATTCTTACAGTATAAGCATTAAAATGTTGAATTTTATTCACCAGAAATTCAATATTTTTTAAATTTATGTTCATTATGAATATTGGCTTTTAATTATCTTTTTTTTTTCTATCTTATTCTTCCAGGTACAAAAAAAAAAAATCAAAGTAAGTTTTTTTTTTCAAGGCAGAATTAAGAAAAGAATCATCTTTGTTTTACATATAATAAGTATCAATTATTTAGTGTTTGATATTCTTTGTTAATGATATCTGGTTATTTGGTTATTAAAATGCCAAGGTTGACTGCCATTGACTTGCTTAAGAATCTTTGTATATAATTAGAGGTTTTAATATTTTTGTGTACAATCTGGGTGATTTCTATTTTGCATATAATTAGTTGCATATAATTATTATATATAACCGAATATCTTAAAATTTATAAGTTAATTCTTATACTGATAACAAACTTAACATAATATATTGTTCAATATGAATATAGTCTTTTATGTATATATTTGTATATATACATACATATGCACATAAATATATACTGCACATACATACATACACACATATATAAAACTGTTCAATAAAGCCATATACAGATACACATACATAATTCACAACATAAATAAGCACCTACACATATGCATCCAAATATATGTGCACATATAAACTCATAGATATATAGTGTCTTTTTTTATCAATACTGTTCTGATGTTAATTTTGTTGTTGAGTTGTTTTTTCAGTCCTGTTTATCACTTCATGGGGAACAGGATTAAGTTACTGACCCAGAATCACACAGTTAGTGTCTGAGGCCAGATTTGAACTGAGGAAGATGATTCTTCCTGATTGCCAGTCCAGTGTTCTATCTACTACACCACCTAGCTGTCCCACTGATATTGATGTATGACTATAAAATACAGACTACAAAAATTTCCAAATAATTTAAAACATCCGTAGTTTGGGAAATGGAGGGTCACATGGTAGACATTACCAGGTTACAGCATATAATGAATGAAGAACTTAAAAGATGAACAAGATTAAAAGAAGGTATCTATCTATCTATCTATCTATCTATCTATCTATCTATCTATCTATCTATCTATCTATCTATCTATCTGTCTATCTTTCTATCTATGTCTATTTATATGTCTTTCTGGTGTGGTTGTTCCTGTAGTAAGAATAAGGGATGAGTAGTGAACCTTTATTATTTTCTATTTGAAACCAGGAGAATATGGAATGTAAAGAAGGCATACAGTATGTTGTGTGGAACTTCAGTGGTGATCTTATAGGATGGCATGGGCAAGATTAATATATGGTTGATATATATAGAATCATTGTGATAAAAAATGCAATAATATGTTATTTTATATATTTACTAATTTATATTTTTATGCCTGGGGTTTTGTGAGTTTTAAAAAACTGTCTGCATGTTTGTGTGCATAAATAATATTTTAGATATATTATTTTATTCATATCTAGGCAACATATTTGCTAGAATTCTATTTAATTCTTTGATTTTATTTCAATTTTAGTATTATCTGACATATCATTCCAAAAATATGCTGTGAAATTTCCAATGATTTATGTTTTTTTTTTCCTATGAAATCAGTTAACTTTTCCTTTAAAAAATAATTTCTAGGAATCTAGGTGATAAATATTTTATATTGTTCTGTTTTTTCTGTAAATCTTTCCTTTAATCAGTCTTCACTTCTCTCAAACCTTTTTCAATTGAAATCAACTTTATCTCAAATATCTATAAGTTTTCTGAATAATCCTGAATTTCTTAAACATGCTATCAGGGTTAAGTAACTTGCTCAAGGTTACACGGCCAGTTATTTCTGGGTGTGGTGCCGAGTATCTTGAGCCCAAGATTCGATCCAGGTCACCCCAACACTGGAGCCATTACTCTTACTCACTGAGCCAAGCCACCTGGCTGCCCCTAAGCAATTGGGGTTAAGTAACTTGCTCTAGGTTACACGGCCAGGTGTTTCTGGGTGGGTGCTAAGTGTCTGAGCCCAGGATTCGATCTCCAAGTCATCCCAACACTGGATCCAGTGCTCTTACTCTCTGTGCTACCTGGCCACCCCTAAACATGCTATTTTAAAAACTATATGTATCATTCCATCATATATTTATTTCAGGAAATACATTATAGGGTATTATTTTTTATGACAATTGTAACTATTTTTTTCTATAAATTGGAGAAATGAAACCATTTACTTTTACACTTTTAATTCATAATTTTTTTCTATCTTGTATAAACATCATGTTTCTCTCGTTGGGGTTACATAAAAACTCTTTGAACATTTGAGTAGTCTACTTCTGGTATCTTATTTGTATAGAAAGGTCACTCAGACTTCTACAGACATGAGTATTCATGGTTTCACTACTAGGTTTAAATACTCATATCCTCCACTAGACACATCCAGCAACATATGCAAATTCAAATTAGATCAATTACTCATCCATGTTTTGAGTATCTATTGCATCATTTTCATGTTAATCCCCACATCTATTCTCTGATTTGCATGTACATTTTAAGATAAACAATTTCACAGCCCTTTCCTATCCCCAGGTATTCTTTCCATCACCACTTCACTTGTTTTATGTGTATGTGTCCACAATGAAATAATTCTTCTTCTTCAATCTCATTCCTTTATTATTCTTTGTATCATTAAACATTTCAATGTTGTTTGTAGGTTTTTTAAAATTTTCCTTTATTCATTCATTGATTAGAAACTTATTTTTTGTACAATATTATTCATTCAAAATGATGTTCCTTGAAGAAAGTTTTTATGGTTTTATAGTTTTTAACCTTTCTTGCTTTGATGGTTCCACTGGAAGATTATGCAGATTAATGTTATTATTAAATTATTTGCTGAATCAATCCTCACACATATCCTTAAATCTTATTTTGATGCATATTCTGCTGCATTTGTAGAATTGTGTAAATTTTATTTCTTGGTATAATTTTATGTTTAAATTGAATTTTCTTTTGGTTTGTCCATTTTTTGTTATCAATTTGCCTCCAATTTTACTGACAGTCTATAATTGAACTATTCCATATTTTTCATTTATCTTTTAATAATAACTCCATTCATTTAATTCTTTCATTTTTAATCTAATTTGAAAGGATGTTTTTTTTTCCTAGATTTAACTTTGTTTCTAGGTCTGATGCTCTTTTTGTGTTTATTTTTCCTTATAGTGATTTCCCTTCAGGATCTTTGCATTCATAACATTAACTTATTATATTAGAGCTTTCATCAGTTTTTATCTTTCCTATTTTTTGTTATCTTGTCTTTTCTTTTTTTAAATTTTTATTTATTTCTTTATTGTCTTTTCTTTTCCTATATGCCCATGCAATTCATTCTGAGACTGTTTGTTAGACCTGTATTTCCCCTATCCTTCTCCCTCCTTTCATTTTCATCTATTAATTTCTTCATGCATTTCCATTAAGAGATTTTTTAAAATGTCTATTAATTCAAAGACTATTAAGGAAGTGTGATCTTTCGTGACTGTCATTCCACTATCACTCCAGAAGGCTAAAGCTTTCCAAACAACTTAACTCAATTTATAGACCACAGCACCATTTAATAGTTATTAGTCTCTTTTTTCTTTCTAAAGCAAGTAGGAAAAAAACATATTTAGTACAGGGGTATAACACTCACCTTAAGATAATATGCATCTACTTTTCTTCAACATATGTAGACCTATGACACACCTCAAAAGCATAGTTATACATTAATTGCTTTTTAAAGATATACACATTCACATATACATACATGCACACACATTTGCATGCATGTGTGTATTCATGTGTACATACATATATACATGCATACACATATAGATGCATGTCTTTATAAAAATAATTTTTCCAAAAAGAAATATGTTCTTGTTTATACTTTATTTTCATAAACTTAAATACAAGTGATCTTAGTAACAGATTTATGAGATATGGTATTACACAATATATTAACTTTATTTCCCTTGTCACTTTCTTGTAATGTTTGCTTATATATGTGTGTGTTTATATATATATATATATATATATATATATTTTTTTTTTTTTTATTTGTTTATATCTGTTGGGGTTTATGGACTGGATTTCTTTCTGAAGGACCATGCCTTAAACCCAAACAGCTCTGGCTTTCAATGATTGGCCAACAATAGGTCCCAGTCCAAGGCTCACTAGATCATTGTTTGGATCCTCATAACTCTGAGTAAGTGTAAATAGCAATTGTTTCTGTTTTAACCAGAAATCCTAAGGACTTTCCACTCTGAGAGTGATTGTTTTTGAGTATGTGAAAGAGGGCATTTCTCTCTCTCTCTCTCTCTCTCTCTCTCTCTCTCTCTCTCTCTTACCTAGCCTTAAACACTGAATGGGCATTGCCTCAGTCAAACTGAAATCAGGGAAAGATCTTAACTTAAAAAGACCAAGGTCTCCCACTGCACATGAGTCAATCTCTAATCCTCCTGAACTATGTCTTATCACTGGACCCAGATAGCTCTGGAGAAGAGAGTGAAACTGGTGATTGCATAGCCTCCCTCACTTAAATGCAATTCACTTGCAAATCATGGCATCACCTTCCTGATGAAAGGACAAACAACAACAACTGTTTGCTTACATTACTCAGTTTATATTAAATTTGATATTTAAAAATTCATTTTGTCTTTTCAGTTGGTAGAGGTATATAGATTTCTCTTTTCCCAATTCAGTATGTTTCATTTGTCCAAAGAAAGCTAGTAAAATTTATTGAGAACAATCTCAGTTGGAGTCGATTACTTACCCTTGATTTTATATTCTGACTCTGTCCTTAACATTTCATGACTTTCAACATGGAGTGGTTCATAAATTGTCAGTTTTAAGAAATAGGAGACAAGCATTGAGATCCATTAAAAATGTCTTCCACTTGTCATCATTCTACAAAGTTTGAAAATCAACTTCCTCACTATGTTATCAATAAAGACAAATTGTAATATTCACATCCAAATAAAATGAACAAAAATTTCCAAAACAAACTCCAGTGATTTCCAAAAATTTCTTCAATTTAAAAACATTACATGAAATAATACAATGACATATACCTTGTTCACAAATAGATTGAGATTAAATATGCAATTTTTAAGCATATATTCCACAGATTTTATGAAGTCGATGGGGCCTACATCCAAATCTCACTGCTAAAACATTTTGTCTTTATTGCTGTGGGCTACTCAGTGTCCAGCACTAAGCATGATTGGGGATCTTAATAAGAAGTGACCAGATCATGTAGGTAGTTCAAAGAAGAACCATGAACTCCATTTATTGATTCTTTGTACAAGGTTTTTATAGAGCAAATGAGACAAAAGAATAGGACTCAAGTATTCTCATCATTACCTTAGTCTGTTATATCCTGGATGTAGCACAGAATAGATAATTTGATAAGGCTTTTTCATCTAGATGCCAAGAAGTCTTAGGAAAAGTCAGTTAACTCCTTTCATATGCAGTCACATTACAAAAGATGCTCTCCAGAGCTGGGTTCAAGGCTGAAGCCAAAGCCGTGATCATCGAGGACATTTGAATACAAGCTGACCACCTAAGAATCAAATATTTTGCCTTTGAACAACTAAAGTCTTGGGGTAGAGCCTATTGGTCTCAGAATTCAAACAACATCCTTTTAAGTGAAACCTATATCAAAAGACCCAAGGAGCAAGCTTATCGAAAAGCCACATCTCAAAGGGCCTTCTATAGAGTGCATTGCAAGATTTTTGTCTAAGTCCTAAATCAGGCTTCCTTGGCACCCTACACAATATAATCCTGAGCCATTCACCTAACAAATCCTAAACTATTTCTTCATCTGTAAATGATGATGATGATGGTAAGAACTAGAAGAAATAGTAGTAGTGGTAGTTAATGCTGTTGTTTTATAAAAAGCTGTTTTATGAAGATAAAATAAGAAAAAAAAATATAAGGCCCTTTGCAAATATTTAAACTTTGTATAAACCTCACTTACCACCACCACCACCATCATCATGATTACAAACCCTTAAGTGAAAGGGTCTTCACAGTCAATTAAATGATTCATTTTTCCCCCTTTCTGCCACAGAAAGACACAAAGAAAAATAATGACAAAAAACTTAACCCTCTTACATTTTGCTAATCAATATGCCCCCTGTAATTATTATTAATTTATAAGTTAATTATTAAATTATAAGACTGAAAATAAACTAATGTTTTCTTTGTTCTGAGGGCTTATAGTTTAATACACATAATTCATATTAATAAAAAATATTTAATTGAGGGAAACATAAGTACCCACAAAGCATTTTTGTTTTCAAATGAATATTAACAGTGGCCTATAATACATAATCAATAATTAATTACAAGATAGCATACCTATTTGATTCTATTTATTTCTATGAAATATATTAGAAGGAGCTAGTTAAATGATTAGGAACATGAAAAAAATGTGTTGTCTAAAATAACACACAGTAACATTCAGTTTTATAATGAATCTAGTTATTTTGAAATTATACAATCATATAATTTCTTTGTGTGATCTACTTTTATGTACACATACATATCATATATGTGTGTGAGTGTGTATGTGCATATCTGTATTCACATTTTATCTCTCTCTCTAAAGAGGTATGGCCACTGCTCTCCTATACTGTGTTTTGGTCTGTGAGCAATCACAAGCACTCTTTTCCACCATAGAAATATGACCAGTGTCCCTGCCCCTGCTATTGTTCTTTCTTCCTCCATGACTGCCACAAAGAAACATATACGGGCTAAGATACAGAGTTCTGCTCTTAGTCCCAGCAAAGGGTTCCCTGGAATCTCCTTAAAATGTTTTAAACTTAAATACTATAACAAACACAATAAGAAAAGAAAAAAGAAACCTATTATAAACTCAATGGCAAAATAACAAAAGACAAATAAAAGCATTGCCATGTGCACAGCAAAATGTAATAGAGATTCAAAATTTACAGCAATAAATTTAAAACCTATATGATAAATACTAGGCATTGCATTCAGAGCTGTCCATCTTTTTTTTTGTTTCCCATTAAGTTTTCTTTTGCTCTCTGCTGTGCACTTTTTACATTGTTCTTTTCTTCCTTTCCTCCTCCCCTCCCCCAAGAAGGCTACAATTAATCATGGATACAGACACACACACACACATATAAACATACCCACATATACAGTCAAATACATACACTCCGATATGCATATACATATATATGCATACATATACACATACACGCATACATATATTTACATACACACATATAATTAGATATCTATAATCATACTCATATATAGACATACACTTTCATATGCATTTATGCAAGACAATGCAATACTTAGCTGTCATTTTTCTCTGAGGTTGGATAACCTCTTCATTTATAAGCCCAAATTTTCCATTTTTTACCAAGTTCACCAACTCATTATTTCCTAAACTCCAGCAATATTCCAACCTTATACTGTCTCGTTATTTTAAATAGTATAAAACAATATTTATTAACATGACTGACATATAGTATAGTTTCCCTAGTTTTAACTTTTTTTTTTTAAGCAATTGGGGTTAAGTAACTTGAGCCCAGGATTTGATCCAGGTCATCCCGACACTGGAGTCAGTGCTCTTAGTCGCTGAGCCACCTGGCTGCCCCTAAGCAATTGGGGTTAAGTAACTTGCTCAAGGTTTCAAGGCCAGGTGTTTCTGGGTGGGTGCTAAGTGTCTGAGCCTGGGATTCCATTGACACTGGAGCCGGTGCTCTTACTCCCTGTGCTACCTGGCCGCCGCCCCTAGTTTTAACTTTTGATTTAATCTGCTTTAACTTTAACTTTGCCTGAGATCATGGTTGCTACCCCAGTTTTTTTTTTTTACTGCCGTAATAAATTCTACTCCTGATCTTAATTTTGTGTGTGTGTGTGTGTGTCTTATTTCCTATTCTGCTAAATCCTCTACTTTATTTCCACCTGCTACCTTGCCCTCTTATTACTTAACCTACCCTCCACAGCATCCTTTCTTTATCTTCTCATTCCCATTAACCTAAAGACCCTTCTATGCCTCCCTTGAACTACTCCCTCACCCTCCCCTCTAAAAATTCCCTTTTATACTATCCCCTTCTTTACCTCTTAGTCTTTTATTGCTTTCTGTATTTAGAAGAAGTGTATACCCTTCTAGATATATATGCAGTGTTCCCTCTTTAACCCATTCCCAATGAAAGTAGGGCTCTAGAACTACCAGCCCTTCTCCACCATCTAACTCCTCCTGTCAGTTCTTCCTCTCCCACTTCATTTGTATAAGATAATTACTCTTTTTACCTATTCCTAGATGGTTTTACTTTTTGGAATGATATCATACTCAGGTCCATCCCAATCTTTCTTTTAACCTACTCATCTACTAATAACAATCCTAAATATGTATTTTACATTTCTTTTTATAAAAAGTAAACAGTCTGTATATGGCTTGGATATATATAAAATCTTCTATTAAGTTCAGGTGTTTCTTTTTCTTAATTAAAGTCCTGAAAGTCTGACAATTTATCAAGTATCCATTTTTTTTTCCATTCAGGATTATGCTTAACTTTGCTGAGTATGATATTTTCAGCTACAACTCCAGTTCTTTTGCCCTTCTATATATAGTGTTCCAAGACCTGCAGTCATTTAGTGCCATCCCTGCTAGGGCTTGTGTAATTCTAATTGTGACACCACCATATTTAGTTTTTTTCCTTGTTGCTCATAATATTTTCTCCTTAAACTATGGGTTTTGGAATTTGAATGTGATATTCCTGTAGGTTTTCCTTATAGAATCTCTTTCAGTTGATGATTGGTATTTTTTTAAATCTTATTTCTTCTTTCCCCTCATGTTCTAATACTTCAGGACAATTTTCTTTAATTATTTCTTGTATTCTTATATCAAGATTCTTTTTCTTATTATTGTAGCTTTCAAATAGTTCACTTATTTTTATATTTTCTCTGTTCTGTAGATCAGTGCTTTTTTCCTTATGAGATGTTTCATATTTTCTTCATTTTTTTATTTTTTTATATTTTCTTTTATTATTTTTCAGTCTCTTATAACTTCACTGGCTTCCCTTGCTCAATTCTAATTTTCAAGGAGTTATTTTCTTCTTTAAGATGCTGGATCTCCTTTTTTAGTTGGTTGACTTTCTTTTCATAATCTTGTTTTTCTTGGATTGTTCTTATATTTAAAATTTTTTCCTCTCTCTCATTTGATTTTTAATGTCTTTTTTTTTGTTTTTTAGTTCTCCTACGAATTATTTTTGGACAGGTGACCATTTAATGTTACTCTTTGGAATTTTTTTTGCATTATTTTTTGCTTCATGATCCTCCTCCAGAGATGAACCCTAGTCTTCTCTATTCCCTCAGTAACTTTCAATGAATGGATTTTTACTCCTTTGCCTACTAATTTTTTAGAATTTCTTATAGCTTGTTTTTCATAATCACCTCAATTCCTGGGTTATAGGCTATGTTGCCTCTGGCCTCAGATTCTACTTCAGTTCTCCTCTCTAGACTGAAAAACCAAGAATTCCATACTCTTATAAGTGCCCACAGCCAGTGGAGTCCCTCTCCCACTGCTTCTGGACTTACCAAGCATATTTTGGTTCCTTCTCACCCAGGACCAAGTCTTTGCTGCATAGCTGGGCCTGGTGTTTCTTATCAGGAGAAGTTCCCTCAGTCTTTCCCATTCAGACACCCGACTCCCCACACTGTCTGGGATATGAAAGTTGGGGCATAGGCTGGGGTATAGGCCCAACCAACTAGAACTATGGCTTTCTGCTTACTATTTCAGCGGAACTGATGAGGCATAGGTTCTGGGAACCCCCTTGAACTCTGATTAAATCTTCCCCTTTGCTGAAGCATTTGCCTGAGGCCATAAGCCTTTCATTGTGGCTCAGCCCAAACCTCAGTTACTAGCCTATCCCTCCTTTGTCCAGCTAGCTGCCACTCTTGGTCCTCCCAAACCCTCCATTGTCTCATCTCCAGGTAGCCTTCAGCTTCCTCTCACCCTTAATCTCTCATCACTGTAGTCTGACTTCATTTGACTCCTCCTGAAGACCCTCCCCAAATTCCTCCTCTAGACCATCCCTAAAATCCTCCCACAACCATTCTATATAAAAGACCCCATCTTGGCTCCATAAGGTGTGAGAGCACCTGAGAATTATCTAGTGCACACTCACTCTGTGTCAGATTATTCTGACCTGCTTGTCCGGAATGGCATCACAGATACCAAGGCTCCTTAGAGTCTACCCATTATGGTAAACCTCTGATAAACGTTGTTTTTCTTTGGCTGAGAGAAGACTTGGATCAAATGCATTTGGCAGGACCAAGCATGTTGATATTTTGGGGTCTCATGCACCCCTAGCCACAAACCCTATACCTCAACATTTTATAGTTCCCTGACCTCTTTGTAACTAGGCTGAAGGTTTTTCCTTTTCACTAGGACCAAACAACAGTCCTGAAATTTTTTTTCTTGAGATACACTCTGGCTGTCCCAGGAGGACCACTATTCTACATCAACTCTTGTTGATTTTTGCTCTATGTTACCCTGAAATGCTATTTTATCTTGTTTGTAGGGGAAATCTGGAGAGCTTGTAATTTTCTGTCCTACTCACCCATCTTCCCAGAATCCTCTCCCTGCAACCTCCTTTTGACCATTTTTTGTTTCCTTTACCATTTTTGAGCTGAGAACTCTAGAACCTCCAGCACATACTGCTGGCTTTCTGTGGCTGAGCCACCCCTGTGCTGATCTACGATATATTGTGCTTTACATTAAACCTAATGAGGCAGACCTTTCCTGCTAAACTTCTACATTGTATTGGGCAAGAAAAATTTTTCACCTTGTCCATTTCTTGGTTCTATCAATTTAGAATTCATTTTGAGGTTCTCTTTTAATTTTTTTTTTTTTTAATTTGGAAGGGTATTTCCTTCCAAATAAAGAAGAGTTCAGTTAAATCCCTGCCTTTATCCTATCATCGTGCTTTCTCCCTCTGGCTACATGAAAATCTATCTCTCTCTCTCTATATCTACCTATCTATCTAATACACACATATATACATGCACACATACATGTATGTATATATAAACACATTTATATATACACATATACACATCATTCTATATGTGTGTGAATATGTATGTATGCATATGTATACAGATTTATGCATGTATTTGTGTATATATGTTTGTGTATATGTGTGTGTATGTGTGTGGGTGATTCTATGTAGGTTCTAGATTTCAAGAATGTATTTTCTAATAATGAAAAAAGGGAAAGGCTTTCTAGTTTAAATTGGACAGTTCAAAAGGGGATAAAATATGATTTGCTTTCACAATTCTAATGCTAATATAAATGTCAACTTAATAAATCCACCAATTAGCAAGCACCTATTAAGGGTCTGCTTTGTTTTAGGCATTGTATTAGGCTCTGGAAATAAAAAAAAATAAATGAAAAAATAAAGTTTTTCTCCTCAAAGAGCTTATTATTTGGAAATACTAAATATACATATATAAGTATGTACAAAACATGATCATCAATACAACAAATTGCTTTTGTTTGCCCTTCATTCTCAAAGATGACCATGACATCTGGAAGGTGATGCCATGACATGCAATTGAATAGGATTTAAGTGAGGGAGGGCTGTGCAATATCATCAGCCTCACCTTTTCCTCCAGAACCATCTGTGCCCAGTAGCCAGTTATAGATCAAAACGAATGGAGATGGTCCCAGGTGTAGTAGAAGACCATGACCTTTTCAAGCTAAGGTTTTCAACAGCACTCAGTTTGACTGAGACAATTCCCATTCAATAATTAAGGCTAAAAAGAAATGAGGCAAAGGATGGCCTCTTTACCTAATACAAAAAATAAATAAATGAAAGATCTGTGAGAGGAAGACCCTCAGGATTTCTGGCTAAAACAGAATCGATTGCTATTCACATTCATTTGGAGCCAATCAGGGCCCAAACAATGACCAATTAGGGCTTCACCTGGGACCTATTGTTGGTCAATCAATGAGAACCAAA
>NW_027186473.1:35801638-35868744 GCF_028583685.1 Petaurus breviceps papuanus
AAGGAAGGGAGGGAGGGAGGGAGGGAGGAAAAAGGAAAGGAATGAAGGAACAAAGGAACAAAAGAAGAAAGTTGTCTTGTCTGACTAGCCATTTCCAGTTTGGTCCCCAGTGGCCAGTTCCTTTTCTGCTTAGAGAGGTTGTTCTTATCCTTCCTTCTTGAAGAGGACTATAACATCAGGGAGGTGATTCCATGACATGCAAGTGAATTGGATTTAAGTGAGGAAGGGCTGTGCAAAGTCAATAGTCTCACTTTCTCCACTGGAGCCATCTGGGTGCAATGGCCTAATATAGCTCAGGACAACTGAAGACAGCCCCAAAACAAATTAGACCGACAATCTGATAAGGTCTCATATAGCCATCTAAATTGTGTAAGCAACGTAATATTGTGAGAGGTGAATGTGAGAAGAGAGTGTGTTCTAAGCTTTGCAGACATCTGAAGTATAGGCCGAGATTTGGGGGATGGAGTATCTTGTGTGAAAAGCAAAAAGAAGACATTTAGGTTAGATCATAGAGTGTGAATAGGGAGAAATATGTATAATAGAGCTGCAAAAATAATGGGAAGCCAGATTGTAAAGGGTGTTAAATGTCAAACAGAAGGTTTAATATTTTATCCTGGAGGATATCTGTGTTTTAAGATTATCATTTAGTCAATATAAGGGGACTTTTGAGGAGGATAGAGGCTTAAAATTTGAAAACCAATTAAGACGATATTGCACTGAACTAGACAAGAGAATGTGATACCCTGAACTAGGGTCATAGTTATATGAGTAGATAAATGGTGCAGATAAATGAGAGATGGAACATTAAAAAAATTACAACTACTTTAATATGTGGATTGAAGGATAGTGATGAGTCTAGAATTGAGGTTGTGAAAACGGTTGATGCCATGTATGAAGGATGATAGTATTCTTGACAGAAATAGGAAAGCTAAGTAAAGTGGTGAGTTCAGGTGAAAAGTAAGTTGTCTTTTTTTTTTCTTTTGGCCATTTTTTTGGATGAGTTGAGTTTTGTGATACCTATGGAATGTTTAATTTGATATGTTCAATAAACAGTTGGAGACAAGAGGCAGACGCTCAGAAGGAGATAAGTTGGACATATGTTTCTGGAAATGACTTGAATACATATTATAATTAATTTCATTGGACCTTATTTTATTATCAGGTCTTTAAATAAGAGTATAGATAGAGAAAAAAGGCAGGGTTATATGGTATCATATAGATGATAAACCATTAAAAGGGACTGAATAGAAAGGAAAATCAAAAAAGGACAAAAAAAAAGTAGCAAAGATTTCCAAGTCTTATATGGAACTTCATTGATTGTTGCCTCCCACTAACTACAGCTTCATATCTAAGTGAAAGGTAATTTAACTCATCAATTTAATTAAATAAAGTTATTAAGCACTTATTTACAAATCACTGCATTTAATACTGGGAATGAAAAGACAAAAACAGACCAGGCCCTGCCTACAAAGATATTATATTCTCCTGAGAGTATAAAACGTATACATAAATAAATATGGAGACCATGTTTTCTTCTAGACAGTAAGTGGTCTGCAGCAAAGATCTTATTTGATAGGTGTCAGCAGAGCTGTTGTTTGAAAAAATTTTCAGATTCAAGGCAGGAGGTCATCTTAGATGTGAAAACCCACTTGAAGGTGGAGTGAGTATGTTATATGTAAATAACAGGTAGCAGTCCATTTGGTTGGAATAAATCACAGGAAATAGAAGTAATATGGAATAACTTTGGAAAATTAGGTACTAGCCAGACTATGTGTGTGGTTTTAAATGCCAGTCTAATAATTTTACATTTTATTTAGATGCAGTGGGAAATGATTGAAGACTTTAGAGAAAGTAAGTGGTGTATCTGTAATATATATCTGACAGCTACAAACAACATTAAATAAACAAGCAAAAAGGAATGAATATTTCTTAGTCCCATAATGGGGGGAAAAATCAGATTACTTGTGTCATATCTATGGGTCTTACTTAATTGTTGTTGGACTTGGTTTTCTAAAAGGATCAAATTTCAAAAGGAGAAGGGAAAATAGGAGTGATTTGACCCCATGTAATGATTTGATTTTTTTTTTTCAGTTTTTAGGAGACTGTGTTGGAATTTAATGAATTCTGCCCTATATGTATGCCACACATCATACTAATTATTGGGGATATACATTCAAGCCATCAAAATCATCTTTCCTGTCAATTAGCTTATATTCTAGTAGGATAATACAATGCACAAAGGGGAGATAAGTAGAAATGGGGAAAGCACATATGGCAGCTTGTTTTTAAAAATGATGTGGAGGACTGGATCCTGGAAACATAAAGTAAGAAACTGCTGTGAAGCCAAGCATGAGCAACTCTCTCGAGGACTGCTGCTGTGAATAGCTTAAAGATTCTGATCACATAGTATAGTGAAATGTCTATTTCTTCACCAGTAAACTAAAGCAAAATATTCACTGAAACCAAAGTACAGCATTCACAATGATTTAACATAGCAACTTGTCACGAAAGTGGCCACATAGTTTTAAACAAAAGATATCATTTAAAATACAAAAGTCTCCCACCCCTAGGTTACATTGTCTTAATCTGTCAGTCAGAAAGTCTTCTCTATTGATTGGAAACTAGCTTCCAATCATCCTTAACTCAATCATCCTTAATGGGTACAAAGTCCAAAGTCCAAAGTTCTCCTACGCCTAGGTCACAGTAAATTATGATCTTGTCATTCAGCACTAAATACCCAAGGAAAGGTCCTTTCATCTTGGTCCAAGGCTGGATCCCAAATTCCATGGCTCCTCTTCCATGCTCCCAGCTCTTGCCTGAATTAACCCAACTGTCACCTGGACTCACAGGTATGCAGCTCCCAGCTCCTGTTCATTTCCTCTTTCATTTCAAAAGTCACCATGACCAGTCCACCTCAAGCCCTTCAAAGTCTGTTCCTGGAAAGAGAAAACTTAACAGAGCCACAATGATATCTATGCACACATCAAGCTTAGTAGAATTACAACAACATTCACAAACATTGCCAGCATTGTCACCTCAATTCACTTTCTTCCTGTGAAATCAACACAAGTCAACAGACAGAGGGGCAGCTAGGTGGCACAGTGAATAGAGAACTGGCCCTGGAGTCAGGAGGACCTGAGTTCAAATCCGGCCTCAGACACTTAACACAAAAACTAGCTGTGTGACCCTGGGCAAGTCACTTAACCCCTATTGCTCTCCAAAAAGCAAAAACAAAAACAAGTTGACTGGGTGGAACTGTATGACAAAGTAACACAATTTTAACAGATAGAATGTTCCTATCTGACAAAGTAACACAATCAAAGATAGAGTCCTTCTATCTGACTAAGTAACACAAACAACAGACAGAAAGCTTCTGTCTGACAAAGTATGCAAATACAAATCAACAGAGAGAGAACAGAATAGACAGAGTGCTGGACACCACAAGTGTTCTCCTCAGTTCTGCTCAGTCCCAGTTGTGCTCTAGCTTTTTATATGTTATTAGATCTTCTCTGTTCTTCCCACCTGTATATCAGCAATGCAATATTCACAATGCCTACGGCAATTGTAAATACGCTGATGTAGTTGTTAACCACAAAATATATCAGGCTTTCTATATGGGGGATAAAGAGAGAACATTTATAAAAATACCAAAAGACTGAGTCCCAAAACCAGAAAGTCAAAGCCATCAGAGTAGTTATGAAATTGGCACAGGTAGATAAAGTAGAAAGCACCCACATTCTCAAGCCTTTAAAACAGAACAGGCTACCTCAGGCAAAGGTCCTCCTCTCCCCACTCACAGCAACCACCCAGCGTCCAGGAAGCATGTTCCCAGCTGCTCCAGCCCCTGGCAGTCCTCAGAAGGAGTCCTTAGCAGAAATTCTGGCTGGCTCAAAAAGGGGTTCATGCCTCCACCTCCACCTCGGACTACCTCTGCTGCTGTCGCCGCCACTGCTAGCCACCACAGGAACTCTAGCTTGGCTTCCACTTCCTCTTGCTCCATCCCTTCCTGCTATGTCAGCAAGTCCAATGGGGCATGGAAGATCTTTAAATCCCATAACCCTTACAATCTGTTACATCCTTCCTGTTCCTGTCTTTGGCAAGTTCCTCCCACTTTGGGCTTCAGAGGTTCTGGTTCTTTCCTTCTTGCCACACACACACACACACACACACATACACAGACACACACACACACACACACACACACACACACACACACACACACACACACACACATATATATATATGCAAGATTTGAACTCAGGTTATCCTGAATCCAGGACCAGTGCTTTATTCACTGTGCCACCTAGCAACCCCTACAGGCTCTTTTTCTTAACAAAGACCAGCTGTGAGCTCAGAGTCAGGGACAGCATCATCATTATTGTTTGCAGTCAAAAAGGATCTAGGGTCATGGGGAGCTGTGTAACTGGTTGTACCAAGAAAGCAGTTGCCCTGAGGAGAAGTAGCCTTTATGTTCCTGAGGAATCAGTGGCCCTGAAGATCAGTAGTTCTTGATGTTAAAAGTATCAGGGGCCATTCCTGGGAATGGAATAGAGTACAGATGAAAACAGAAGTGATCACACCTCTAGCTGGATCACAACACCATGGAAACACCAAGCAATGTCAATTCCTCTGAACTAGCTCTGAAAATAGAAGTACAAAGAATCAACCCCTGTTACCCTTGGGAATAGAGCCCAACTTTAACATAAAGTTTGAAGTCAAGAAATATGTTTGAAAAATGACCAAACATTAAAAAAAAATGGACCTTGACCATAAAAAGTGGTGACAGAGAAGGTCAAGACACAAACTCAGTAGAAGACAGGGATGTCAAAATAGCTACCAGCAAAACCCCTAAAAAAAGTGCATTGGACAGAAGTCAAATAGGAATTCCTAAAAGTGCTAAGATGTTATTTGTAAAATCAAATAAAAATGGTGGAGGAAAAAACTGGGGAAAGAAATTAAATCAGTGACAGAAAATTACAAAAAGACTATTAACAGCTTGGTAAAAGAGGTACCAAAAATATCAAATGAAAGAACACTTAAAAAAAGAATTGGTCACGGGGCAGCCAGGTAGCACAGTGAGTAAGAGCACTGGCTCCAGTGTCGGGATGACCTGGGGATCAAGTCCGGGCTCAGATACTTAGCACCACACCCAGAAATAAATGGCCGTGTAACCTTGAGCAAGTTACTTAACCCTTATTGCTTAAAAAAAAAGAATTGGTCAAATGGAAAAAAAAAGAAGTACAAGACATCACTGATGAAAACAATTGCTTAAAAGATAAAATTGGCCAAAAGGAAGAAGAGCCACAATAGGTCAATGAGGAAAAATTCCAAAAAAAAACAAAAGAAATAAAAAAGGATTGGAGAAGTTAAACCTAATGCTTCCAAGAGACATTAAGAAGCAAAGGACAACAAACAACAAAGTCAAAAGAATGAAAAAAAAGTTAAAAGAAAATGTGCAATATGTTTTTTAAAGCCTTATCTGGAAAATAAATTGTGGAAACGTAATTTGGGAATTTTGAGACTGTTAAAAGCCATGATCAAAGAAAGCATGTAGACAACATCTTTCAAGAAATTATCAAACAAAATTCATTTGATATTCTAGAACTAGAGGGTAAAATAGACATTGAAAGACTCCACCAATTGTCTCCTAATAGAGATTCCCCAATAAAATATCCTGGGCATATTATGACCCAATTCTAGAGCTCTCAGGTAGAGGAGAAAATACTGTGAGCAGCAAGAAAAAAATAGTTTAAATAACCTGGAGCCACAGTCAGGATTACATAGGAATTAGTGCCAACTACTATAAAGAAAAAAGGATTGGAACATGATCTTAAAGAAGGCAAAGGAACTAGAATCATAATCAATATTAACTTACCAAGCAAAACTGCATATAATCATCCAGGGTGAGGATAGGGAAGATTAACATTTAATGAAAGGACTTGTAAGCATTTGTGATGAAAAGGCTAAAGGTGAATGGAACCTTCAAATTCAAATAATCTTTCAAATACAAAACTCAAGATAAGAATAAAATGCTGACCAGGAAAGAGTTACAATAAGTTTCTCAATAAGGTTAAATTGCTTACATTCTTATATTCAAAGATTATACATATGACTCCTAATTATTTCATTTATTACTAAGACAGAAGCACTCTAAGTAGATGGCATAGGAGTGAGTCACTTATGTTGTTATGATCTCAAATGAATTGGAGAGAAAGAAGATGCAATAGCAATTGTGGGAAGGGAGAGAAAGAAAGGGAAAATCATCTCACATAGAAGAAGTATGCAAGGAAGAGTTTTAAAATGGAGGAGAATATATCAGGGAGAAACAAGAAACACTGGAACCTCACTTCATATGGTTCAAAAAAAGCGTGCTATTTTCAGCTATGTTGTCAAATGCTTTCAATGTGGATAGTAAATTCTTCAACTTGAAAAGGCTACAAACCAAGACCTAAGTGGAAGGAGTGTAGGTGCATAATTTTCTGTTTGCAGGTGATTTTGCACTTGTTGCAGCCTCTGAAGCTGAGATGCAACCAAGTATGGAAAATTTCTCTGCTCCTTATGCTAATTTTGCCCTAACAATTAACACCAATTAAACACAAGCACTCCATCAGCTACCACCACAACATGTATACAGAGAACCATCACTTACAGCAAAGGGAGAAGTTTTGAATGCTATGGTAAGTTCACTTACCTTGGTAGTACACTTACCAGGGGTCAACACATTGATAATAAGGTTGACACAAATTGCCAGAGCTATCTTGGTGTGTGGGAGGCTCTGAAGGACAATATGGAAGAGAAGAGGTATTAGGCTAACTATGAAACTGAAAGTCTACGGAGCTGTTGTGCTTGCCTCATTGTTGTATGTCTGTGAAACCTGGATAGTATACCAGCACCATGCCAGGAAACTGAATCGCTTCCATTTAAATTGTCTTAGGAAAATTCTGAAGATCACCTGGCAGGATAAGATATCAGACACTGAAGTCTTTTCTCAAACTAAACTGCCATGTATGCAGATTCTGCTTCAGACAGTGCAATGCTGATAGGCTAATCATGTTGTTCATATGGAAAGCATATGCTTGCCAAAAAGACACTTCTGTGGAGAACTCACATAGGGCAAGTATTCACATAGTGGTCAGAAGAAATATTCCAAGGACACTCGCAAGGTTTCTCTTAAGAAATTTCAAATTGATTATGTGACGCAGGAGACACTGGTACAAGACAACTCAACATTGTCTGCCCACATCAGAGAAGGTTCTGTGCTCTATGGACAAAGCAGAATTGAAACAGCTCAAAGGAAATGCAGGGTGTACAAATTTAGAGAATCCACTCCAAAGGTTCACAGGGACTATTTTTGCTCCACCTGTAATAGAGCATTCTGAGCTCATATTGGTCTGATCAGCCAGTTGGCACACTGAAACTTCAATCTAGCATAATGATATCATTTTGGTCCAATTCAAAAATGAAGGAAAACAACTAACCAACTCTACATATATACATACATACATGTGTATATATACATACATGCATGCATACATATATGTGTTTGTATATATGGTAATAGAAATCAATCTTGCCCAAAAGGGAAGTAGAAGTTGAAAAAGATAAAAGAAATGGTGGGGGTGTGATGAAAAGAATGGTGGATAAAGAAAGGCAGTGGTTAGGGGAAAAACAGACTTTTGAGGAGGAAGAAGGTAGAGACGGAGAGAAAGACAGAGAGAGAGAGAGAGAGACAGACAGACAGACAGACAGAGACAGAGAGAGAGAGACACAGAGAGGAGAAGAGAATATAGGAGAATGCACAGTTAGTAATAATAGCTGTGAATGCAAATGGGATGAATTCACCCATAAAACAGACTTGGATAACAAAATGAATTAGAAAGCAGAATCAAACAACATCTTGTTTAGAAGAAACACATTTGAAACAGAGAGACAGACAGAGTCAAAATAAGGGCCTAGAGCAGACTTATAAGAACTGATACAAAGTGAAGTAAGTAGAACCAGAACATTATACATGGTCACATCAATACTTTACTGACAATCAACTGTGAAATACTTAGCTACTCTGTTGAAGATACTGATCAAAGTCAATTCCAAAAGACCCATGATGAAAAATGCTATCCACTTCCAGATAGAACTAATGAACTTTAGAGTAGATTGGAGCATTCTTTTTTCAGACCCTTTATGATTCTGGCTTGTTTTGTTTTGTTTTTGTCTTTAGTTCCCTAACATAGCTAATATTGATATATCTTTTGCTTGACTTCACAATATATAATTTATATCATAAAGTTTACTTTCTCAATGGTTGGGGGAGGAGCTGGAGGAAGGAAGAGAATTTGGAACTGGAAATTTTAAAATGAACATTAAGAATTAATGAGAAAATAAATGGAAATACTAGTTGAGACTGCCCTAATTTCTACTTATTTCTTGCCTATCTTGGGGTAAATATCCCATGTCTGATTATAAGCTACTCCCCAGAGACACCAATGTAGTCATGATTTACTTATGTGAAATACTCTGAGTTTGAACCACTTTAACTCTGTCACAAGAAGCAAGAAAAAAGCTTTCTTAAAGTCTTATGCCTATTGATGTGCTCTGGCAGGATTATTCCCCCTTGCCTTTTTTTCCCCTAGTGAAATATGTTATCAGCTTCTTTAACTCTCTGCAACATTAGTCATTTCTAATACAATCAGTTTCTATTCATTCTTTTTGTGCCTCTTTATTATTCTAAAGTAGTATGCTATATTTTATAATGATGGATATTTTGATGATAAAGATTGGTTGTCTTTGGACAGCATCATTGAAAGGATGAATAACTGTGACTTACTTAGATCCTTGCATGAATCAGAAAATCTGAGTAAAATCATAAATTTATAAACCTTTATGTTCAGAATGTAAATGACCTCATATTTGAAATCAGAAATAAAACGAACTTCTTTTCCAACTCAGGAGTGTGTGTGTGTGTGTGTGTGTGTGTGTGTGTGAGAGAGAGAGAGAGAGAGAGAGAGAGAGTCTGGTGAATTGTTGTCTGGTGAAAGAAGACCCCTAAGGGATCATTGGAATGTATACTACATTTTTTTTGAAGAAAGAAAAGATATATATTTTTTTACTCTTACATCTTAAAATTTAATTTTTTCAATATGTTTTACTAAATAAAAATAACTGTAGACTAGTTAGGATCTACAATATGTATGAGGCAAATATATTTCTTTAAATAGATGTGTTCTTTATCAATAATCCATGGGTTTATGAGTCAAATAGCTAGGATTAAACTTTCTTTTTATGATTAGGTTTTTTATGTTTGAAAGTAGAAAGTACAGTTCAACCCCTGAAACAATTTGTCTTATATTTATGAAAGTCTTTTATATTTGAACAGCCTTTAGCCATACCTAACTAATTAACTAAATAGTAAATTGGAAGGCAAGTTATTGCTGGTTTCTGGCAATGTGTCCGCAACAATGGAAATATGCCCTATCCCCTCCTTTTCCTTTTTTCCTCCAACTCAATATTCTTGTGTGTATATGTGCATATACACATATATTTACATATATGTATAAATGTATACATACAGATATATGTTTTAAGGTTCATCATTCTTAAAAAATGTAATCAAATTAACTGGGCATTATTCTTGGAGGTATTATGAGCAATATATATATATAAAAGTGAAAAACAGAAAGTCAGAGAGAAAGATTTGAACCACTAGTAATTTTTTTTGTCAAACAGTAATTGACAATGTGTGATTGTTTAAAAATCTTTCCTTGCCTTTTGAAAGGTATTCTGAAATAATTATGGCAATGATATTTATTATTTGGGAAAGCTATTTTAGCTAAGATATGAATGAAATGATGCTACATACTTTGTTTTAATATATCTTTTTTTTTTTTTTAAGCAATCAGGGTTAAGTAACCTGCTCAAGGTTACACAGCCAGTTATTTCTGGGCGTGGTGCTAAGTGTCTGAGCCCGGGATTTGATCTCCAGGTCATCCCAACACTGGAGCCGGCGCTCCTACTCGCTGAGCCACCTGGCCGCCCCTAAGCAATTAGGGTTAAGTAACTTGCTCAAGGTTACACGGCCAGGTGTTTCTGGGTGGGTGCTAAGTGTCTGAGCCCGGGATTCGATCTGCAGGTCGTTCTGACACTGAAGCCGGTGCTCTTACTCGCTGTGCTACCTGGCCGCCCCTTAATATATCTTTCTTTATCCTAACCTTTTAAGGGGAAAAGCAGTTTTGTTCATTTTTTAAAAAATTCCCTCCACCTAGCAAAGTGCCTTGAATATATGTCAAATATCTAGTAAAATTGTGATTGTTTCATTGTAGGTTTCCTTTTCATTGATACAGATCCCAACCCCTCTTTGCCCATTTTGTGAAGCTATTGCCAATATTTTCCTATTAGTTCTCCATAATAAGCTGACCCAACACACCAAAAGCCTTCCTCAAGTATTCTTTACATTGTGTGGGTATTATTGGAACACTACACTGTCAGTCATTTCTCACCTTATTTATACAACTGATCCATATCTTCTTCAGTTTTCATATTTATTAGAAAACATTTTATAAGGACTTTATTTTGTAAGTCCTGAAATGTTCATAAGGTGCTAGAGACAGTTCATGCAAATATCTACTTATTGTTATTTGAATTTTCCTTCACTTCTGTTCTTCAAAGGCTATAATGTTTCATCAGTAAATCCTTATTTAATTGAGTTGAATTGAATTTATAAATGCATTCAAATTAGTCCTTTACACCTTCTATGGAAAGAAATCTATATAGAATAAATATTCCCAATGGGATTTTTTGAGCAGAGAAAAATTATTATTTGAATTAATTTTTCTTCCAAGATCTCATTTCTTTCTTTTCTCTGTGGGCTAGGGGATGTGATAGTAAAGACTTCAGTTCCTGTTCAAGAAAACTCAAATAATAGACATGCGTTTTAAAAGCTATATGACTTTTGTTTCCCTAATTTTTTCTCATTGAAATTATCTTCTATGTTTTTTAAATTATTTTTATACATTACTTTACAAATATGTCTTTATGATGACCCATTTTTAAATTGTCCCCTCCATGTTTGTCTGAAATGGTTGCTGTGTATGTGTCTGTGAGTGTGTGTGTGTGTGGGGGGGGGGTTAAACTGATCTATATGATAGAGGCCAACAAA
This sequence comes from Petaurus breviceps papuanus, assembly GCF_028583685.1. Taxonomy (NCBI): domain Eukaryota; kingdom Metazoa; phylum Chordata; class Mammalia; order Diprotodontia; family Petauridae; genus Petaurus; species Petaurus breviceps. The sequence continues at coordinate 35,812,791 of NW_027186473.1, forward strand.
CAAATTTGGCATCTTCAAGGGTGAAACTTTCCCAAAGGCAATCTTAGTACTGCAAACAATATCTGACAAGTTGATAGATTATAAAGAGGGCTTGGAAAATACAATAATTTTTTTAATAAATAATTTCAATGTTAAGGTGATATAGAGAATATTTAGTACTTTTATTTTTTAATTGGATTTATTTTTAATTTATGGGATAAAACAAGCATTTCCATAACATAGTATAATAAAAAGATGATTGTACATGAAACTGTAAATCTATTATGTACAGCCTGACATTCCTTTTAAATATACAACAAAGTTGTCATGTATTTTTTCTTCCCCTCTGCCATAAGAATGGTCACTATTAGACACAAATATATGTAAAATATTCTATACATTCTTCTATTTATCAGTTCTTACCCTGAATGTGGATAGTGTCTTTTTTAATATGTCTTTTGTAGTTAATTTCAGTATTTACAGTAGTCAAAATGACTTATTCACCCAACATCATTTTAAGTTAATTAGTTTATTTTTAGTTTTCAGCATTCACTTCCATAAGTTTTAAATTTTCTCCACCGGACAGCTAGGTGGTGCAGTGAATAAAGCATTGGCCCTGGAGTCAGGAGGACCTAAGTTCAAATCTGACCTAAGACACTTAACAGAAAAACTAGCTGTGTGACCTTGGGAAAGTCACTTAACCCCAATTGCCCTCCAAAAAGAAAAAATAAAAAAAATTCTCTATCTCCCTGTCCTCCACCTTCCCCAAGATAACATGCAATCTGATATACACTCTACATATACATTCCTATTAAACACATTTTACATTAGTCATGTTGTATAGAATTATAAGGAATGGGAAGAACCACGAGATAGAAAACAAAACAAAAAGAAAATAGTCTGTTTCACTCTGCATTCAGACTCCATATTCTTTCTCTGGATGTGGATGACATTTTCCATCATGAGTCCTTTGGAATTGTTTCAGGTCCTTGCATTGCTGAGAAAGACTAAATCTATCAAAGTCAGTTGTCCTACATAGTGGCTATTGCTGTATACAGTGTTCTGGTTCTGCTCACTTCACTCAGCATCAGTTCATATAAGTCTTTCCAGGTTTTTCTGAGGCCTAACCACTCATCATTTCTTATAGCACAATAGTATCCTATTACATTTCTATAGCACAACTTGTTCAACCATTCCTTAATTGATAGACCTTCCTTCAATTTCCAGTTCTTGGCCACCACAAAAAGAGCTGCGGTAAATGTTTTTGTACACGTGGGTCCTTTTCCATTTTTCATGATCTCTTGGAGATGCAGCCCTGGAAGTGACGTTGCTGGGGCAAAGGGTATGCTCATTTTCATAGTCCTTTTGGCATAGTTCCAAATTCCTCTCCAGAAACTTCACAACTCCATCAACAATGCATGAGCGTTCTAATTTTCCCACATACTATCCAACATTTTTAATTTTCTTGTTTTGTCATGTAGGCCAATCTTTTAAGTTAATTTGATTTGCATTTCTCTAACCAATAGTGATTTAGAGCATTTTTCATATGAATATAAATAGCTTTAATTTCTTCTTATGATAACTGTTCATATCTTTTGACTAGTTATCACTTGGGGAATGATTTCTATTCTTATAAATCTTCCTCAGTTCCCTATATATTTTAGAAATGAAGCCTTTATCAGAGATACTAGGTGTAAAAATTCTTTTCACTTTTCTGCTTTCCTCCTAATCTTGGTTGCATTGATTTTGTAAAAAAAACACTTTTCAATTTAATGTAATCAAAATTATCCATTTTGCATTTCATAGTGTTCTCTATGTCTTGTTTGGTTATAAATTCTTCCATTCTCCATAAATATGACAGGTAAACTATTCCTTGCTCTCCTAATTTGCTTATAGTATCAGCTTTTATAACCAAATCTTGTACCCATTTAGATTTTATTTTGGTATATCGTGTCAAATATTGGTCTATACCTAGTTTCTGCCAGACTTTATCCAGTTTCCTAGCAGTTTTTGCTACATCATTCATTCCTAAAACAATATTACTGTTGCTATTATACAATGTCTTTTGACTCTCCTCATTGTGCTCTTCATTATTTTGTGTAAGTCTTCCCATGCTATTTGAAGATTGTCTGGCACATCATTTCTTATCGTATTCCATCACAATCATATCCCACAAGTCATTCAGCCACTCACAAATTGATGGGCATCCCTGCAATTTTCAGTTCTTTGCCAACACAAAGAAAGCTCTGTAAATGTTTTAGAATATATGTTCTTTTTTTCCATTTTTCCCTTCTTTTCTTTTTTCATTTAGAATTTTTATAAGACATTAAACCCATTTCAATTCTCAAAAGCAGAAAAGAATATTTTGTGTACATATCAAATCTAACAGGACAAAAGTGAACCAATCAAATATGCCTTCTATGGCACATAATTTCTCCAATATCAAAGTAAAGACAGCTATAATTAAAGATTCCTGTGCTATCAAGGTAGTGGATATTTATCCAATAAATGTATTTTTCCTTACTGTGTCTATTATAACTAGTAAAACTAGTAAGAGTTCAATTACTAGGACCATTCAAAAATCACCTGAAAAATAAATATATTGTGACAAGAGGCTAGTATGAAGATAAACTTTTAAAAAGCAGAATAAATAAAACAATGTGCTTATTAAAAGGAATATGTAATGACCTCACATGTATAATCATTATAATATCATAATTGTGATTGGGTGGGGAAGGGACTGAAAGGAGGGAGAGAATTTACAATTCAAAATATAGAAATATATTTAAAATTATATACATACAGGCATTCACACAAATATATGTTTATGAACTTATTTAAGCAATTCTTTAAAACACACACACACACATGCACACAAACATACAGTTAAATTTTTATTGTTCAGTTATGTAGAACTTTCCATGACCTTGTGGACCATAGCATGCCAATGTTATCCATGGGGTTGTTTGTTTCTTTGTTTTGTTTTTTGTTTGTTTGTTTGCTTGCTTTTAGCAAAGATACCGAAGTGGTGTGCTATTTCCTTCTCTAGTGTGTTATGGCAAACAGAGTTTAAATGACTTGTCCAAACTAACAGAGACCAGATTTTGTCTGAAGCCAGATTTGATTTCAAGTCCTAACTCTAATTCGTGTGCTCCATACATTGAGCAAACTAATTTCCTCCATAGTTAGATTAGATTTTATTTTATCTTTGATTTCACTTTATCAAAGCATTCTCTTCCTGATTATTTCAAGTTAGAACTATAAATATAATTCAGATATAGCCTTAATTTTGAAAAGCCCCATACAATTTTCCAAACTATTATAGATGTTCACATTTCCACAAATTAAATTGTCAGTTACTATTTAGAATAAAAAAGTACATTTTTAGACATCACTTGAATGTTAATTTATATTTTAGAGATAAAACCTAGTTTTCTTTTAATTGTACTCTAGATAAAGAATGAATATAAAATCACAATCTTTCTCTATTTGAGGGGAAATATATAGTGAAATTCCACAGAGAATAAAATTGAATATAGTTCTGAGACTTACTAGCTATGTTACTAGCTATGTGACAATGGAAAAATCACTTTACATCTCTCAGCCATAGTTTCTTCAAAGGTAGAATAGTGATAAAAATTCCTTATATCTCCCTCACATGTCTTCTATAAGTCTTAAGTGAGATAATGTGCATAAAACACTTTGGAAATTTTGTATTTAAAATGCTCTATCAATCAAAGTTGACACATGATCATTTTATCCAAGACTTTTTTTAGCATGAACTTTCATTTTAGGTACATCTCCCTCTAAGAATTTTGAAACTTAGGAAAAGTCATGCAAGGATAAATCATCACTGTTGTCCATCTCCTTTTAACACAATTATCTCATTGTTATTTTTCTTTTGAAAGTCTAATAGATTTTTTTTTTCAAAGTTTGAAGCAGAGTTTGATTTTTTTTTCAAGTCTGGAGTTAATCTTAGTGGACCTACTTCTATTGTGTTATGTAATGTTATATGAGAGCCTGTTAATAAACTTCTAAAATTTAGAAAGTTGATTGTTTTTGTTATTTTTTATTTTAATGAGTTTTTTTCTTGTTTGACTTCCCACTGTGTCTGTGGGAAGCAGTGAACTTGCAAATTAGAACTTATGAACTGTCAATATCAAAGGCAAAAGAGAAGTGTAAGGGAAAGTAGCAGAAAGCATTCAATAAGTGACTATGGAGGAAGAACTTGATTTATAGGTTTATTTGTGCTTTGAAAGAGAAATGAAGGATTGAGTCAATTATCCATATAATTCGAACAAAATCTAAGCAAACACATTTCCATCAAATAACCCTATGTATCAGAACAATAAATTCTTTAACTAGATTGATCTTGATGATGACTATTTGTATCTTTATTTTGTTCCACCAGCCAATACATCATTCACAAAAAAAAGAAATCATTATTTAAAAAGGTCGTATTGCAAAATTCCTTCTCAAAATACATATACAATGCTAACATGGTATAGTGGGAAGTACACTGGTTTTGGAGATGGAGTGCCTGGATGCTAAGTCATTCTGTTACTAATTCTGTAATATTTGACAGTTACTCTGGGCCTCAAGTCCTCATCTATGAAATAAGAGGATTAGACTAGTCCATTCTGAACTAGATTTTCCAGTCTCTGGCATTTTTAAATCTATGATCCTCTGATCCAATGAATGAGATATCACCACTGGGAGTGAGAATGATACAGTACATAGTGTAGACTGAATCATTTATCTTCCTGATTTGGATTTGATTCAGTAGTTTCAGAAGACACTGCTTACTTACAAACCTCAGTTCTTTAAGATAAAATAATTAATTAATGCTCATCAAAGTCAATGAAAAGGAGAAGCTACATTGCACATTGGATAGAGCACCAGGCCTGCAGTCAGGAAGACTCATCTCTGTGGAGCACTATATCACCAAAGTGATACCTACAGTGGCTTCTATGAATATGCAGGCTTATTTCCAGGTTTGAATCACAAGATATAACAGATTCTCTTCTTCAAAGACAAAACCAAGATAGTCATTCATATACCAGAAAGCCAAATCTACCACAGTAATAAATAAGTTGGTACAAATTACCAATATAGGGAATACTACCTGCCCCGAGCCTTCCTTATGTCAGGCCTCCCCACAAACTAGCTCCCTTGGGCAAAATTTCCCTCTCTCACCCATGCTAGCTGCTCTGCCTCTTTCTACCTCCTCTCTCTCTCTCAGTTCCATCTCACTCTCCACTTCCTGCTCTATCTGTTCAGCAAACTCTTCCCACCACAGGCTTCCATGTGACTCAATCTTAAAGCAGGTCACATAGACCTATTAATGGGCATGAAACATCTTTCTATTCCATTAACAATACATTAACAATACAAGCACTTAGAGCTTGGACAAGACATCAAAGATGCCAATGTTATCCACTGCATCCTGAACCATCTCCAGTTGTTTTGATTTTTGGTCTCACCACTGAACTTTAATGACTCTGGAAGAGAGAGTGAGTCTGAGAACTTTATGTAATTTCTCCTCACTTAAATTCAATTCACAAACAAAGTCAAGTTATTGCTCAGTTATGTCATTATCTTTGAAAATGCAGGACAAACAACAAGATAATGTCTATCGACAAGTATACGAAAAATATCAGACCTGATAACATATTTTGTGTATAATTACATTCAAGAACAACTATAAATAGGGCTCCTCCTATTTTATTTGCTCAAGCCTCAGTGACTCCTGCTATTTTATCTTAAATGGGGGTTATGAAGATCATACTTCAAAATATGAATCCTTCAAATATAAAACTACAAATGAAAAAATGGATAGACATTTTGTACTAAGTGATACAGATCCAGATTTGAGCTTCATAGTGTCATAGAGGACTTTTTCCTAGAGGCCCTCTTCATTTTGCCTTCTCTACTGATTGGTGATCTTACCAGATCCTATGAATTGAATTATCATCTCTATATTAATGAATCTCAAATTACCTGTCCTAACCTCTTTGCTGAGCTTCAGTGTCTATCTCCAAATGGCTATTGGAAATCTCAAATTGGATGCCCTATAGAAATCCTAGACTCAGCATATCCAACACTGAACTTATCTCTTTTCCCTCCAACCCTCTATCCCACCCCCTACCCCACGCCCCCCCCACACACATCTTTTTAAACTTCCCTAATACTGAAAAAGGAATCTTTACAGTGAACAAGGCAGGAAAATTAAATGTTATTCTTTATTCCTCACTTTCACACTCCAAAATCCAATCTGTTTTAAAGGCCTGTTGATTTTACTTTCATAAAAATCTTTTCATATATATTCTCTTATCTCCTCTGAAATTGTTACTATGCCAGTGCAAGCCTTTATCACCTCAAGAAAAGACAATTTCAAGAGACCGCTTATTGGTATGTTTGGCACAAGTCTGATCTCGCTGAAATCTGTCCTCCACTTAGCTGTGAAAGTGATCTTTCTAAAACCCCCAATAAGCTTAAGTGGCTCCTCATAATATTCAGGATCAAATATAAAATCCTATAGCATGAAAACACTTCATAATCTGTTCCCCCATAATTTTCAGGCTTCTAATACTTTACTGATTATCCCCCCATCATATAAATTTGTTTCTAACATCCCTGGATTCCTTGCTATTGCTCACATAAGTCATTCCATATGCCAACTCCAGAAATTTTCACTAGCTCTCACCCATACATTGAGTGCTTTCCCCCTTCATTGTTGCCTCTTGATTTCTATGGATTTCAAATGTAAGCTGTCACATAATCAATAAATATTTATTAAGCAACTACTATGTGCCAGTCACCACACTAAGCACTAGGAATACAAAAAGAGGAGGGGAAAGTCCCTGATATTAAGTTTACTATCAAATGGGGGAGAAACATACAAATATATGCAAAACAAGTTATATACAGTTCAAACAGGAAATAATTAAGAGAGGGAAAGCAGAATCAAAAGGTGCTGAGGGAATGGTTGAGTAGAAGGTGGGATTTTATTTGGGACTTAAAGCCAAAGAGGTCAGTAGTCAGAGGGGAGGAGAGATATCAATATAATCATTAGTGACAGGCAGAAAATAAATGCCTAGAGTCAAGACATGGAATGTCTTTTTTAATAGAATGGCAAGGAAGTCATTAATTCTGGATGGAAAGAGTGTGTCAAGGAATAAGGTAAAAGAAGATTGCAAAGATAGGAAGGATATAGGTAAGAAAGGAATTTGAAACCCAATTTGATTTGAGAATCATTAGCACAGCAATGGCAATTAAATCCACTTCAGGAGATGAGCAATAGAATATATTTAGAACAGAAAAGAGTCTAGGATGGAAACCTGTGGGATATTTATGGTTGGAAAATATGACCTGGAAGAGTATCCAGTGAAAGAGACAGAAGAGTAGTGAGATAGGTAGGAGAAGAAAGAAGACAGAACAGTGCCCTGAGCTCTGAGAGAAAAGAGTCTGAGAATAAGGGAAATGAGGATTTAAAAATGTCACTGGATTTGGCACTAAGAGATTACTAAAAATTTTAGAGTGAATAATTTTAATGGAATGATAAGATCAGAAGCTGGTTGTAAAGAAAGAGATTGAGAGGAGTGAAATTGGACACATCTTTAGAGGACTTTTTCAAGGGGTTTAGTTACTAAGGACAGTAGAGGTAAAGGATGATAATGAGGATAGGAATGGATATCTTTGGAGGCAGTACAGAATGAGGGGAGAGAGAGAGAGAGAGAGACAGAGAGAGAGAGAGAGAGAGAGAGACAGAGAGAGACAGAGAGAGACAGAGAGAGAGAGAGAGTCAAAGACAGACAGAAATATTCAAAATAAATAAAAGACTGGGGATAATAGATGTACCAATCGATTGAAGAAAACAGGATGGAAGAGGATTGCTTGAACAAGTAGAGGGGTTATTTTTGGTAAGATGTAAGGTCCCTTTATCTTATGAGATAGGGGTGAAGTAAAAAGGGACTGAAGGAATTTCAGGAATAAGAGATAAGGAAGAAGGGAAAAGAAGTAGCTCACAGCAAACAGCTTCAATTTCCTTCTAAATCCAACCTTCTACAGGAAGTCTTTCTTAATTCCCCTTAATTCTAGGCCTTCACTCTATCCAGGCCCAAACAGCCTATAAACCCCAGGATGCATATGGTCAGCAGGCTGCTTTAAGCTCATCAAAAGATTTCCTCTATTTACAAAGGATGTTTTCTTCTACATTTGTCTCTGGCCATCAGAAATCCTTTGGTATGCTACAAGTAAACTGAGGGCCATAAGTGACCCAGGGGCCAGAGGTTGTGCAGGTCTGCTCTATTCCAATGTATCCTGTATATAGCTTGTTTGTGCCTAACTTTTGGTTTCTTGTCTGCTCCATTAGACTGAGCTCTTTCAGAACAGAGACTGTGTTTTATATCCCTTTATATCCTCAGGACTTAGCACAGTGTCTTGCACACAGTGGGTGCTTAATAAATGTCTATTGAATTACTGACTACCTGAAACAAATAAGAACTAAGGAGACAAAGCAACTACATTTCATCACAGACAATATTGGCCATCTGTGGATATAGAGATAGAGATATATATCCTAATACTAACGAAAATGAAACTGGGGTTGATATATTTATTTCTGTGCTGGCAGAAAGATGGGTACAATATTTTTCTTTTTGTTTTTGCTGCTTTATACACTCTGGAAATGGGGGGAGCTGATTACCCTACCCACATTGGACAAAGCTGAGTATAATGCTTGCTCCCCCTAGTGCTGTTCAATAGCCTCTTGACAGCCCAAAATACTAGTCTGGGAAAATAAATTGGTGGGTAAAGGCAATTAACCTAATAATATAAGAAGTCTGGATTATCTGGAGGATTGTTTCAATTATCTAGATTAGCATAAGCTTCCATTTTACTATTCCTCTGCCAATTTGGACATATTTTTACCCTTTTTATTATAAAGTCACTTTCTATATTTTTATATGGACAACAATCTTAAATGAGCACATTTTTCAAATATTTGATGTCAGATAAAATAAAATCATTTTCAATAAAAATAATGTATTTGTATATGGTCTGGTAGTCACAGGCAAACTACTTCATCACTAACCCTATGAATAGTAAGAGTGAGTAAAATAGTGTAATGCCAAGGAAAGGCAACTTCCCAAGTTTCAAAATACCAGCACAGGTGCTCTCCATTTTATTCAGTGACAAATTAAGAACAGACAGAATCAAAATATAACATAATTCAAAATACAGCATTTACCAAGGGTAATTTAATAATCTCCAAGTACTACCCCACCACTGGACATTAGATTCATTTAATCAGTCACAAAGTCCTTCTTCTAAATACTACTCCACCCCTAGGCTGTACATTCATTTAGTCAACCACAAAGCTCCTCTTCTCAAATGGAGATTAGTTTCCAATCATAAGTAAAGTACATTCATTTGGTCAATCACAGAGCACAAAAAGGTCAAAAGGTCCCCACCCTTGGATTACAATTGAATCTACCCCAGAGTTACAGCAAGCTAAAACACAGCATTTAATACCCAAAGAGAGGTCTTTTCTTCATCTTGACCTGAGGCAAGTTCTTAGCAATCTTTGTTCCTGGGGAGACAAAGCTTAGCAAGGCCACAAGATACATTGCCAGTGTCTTCATTAATTCCTTCTCTGTCTGCAGAACAGTCCTAGGATCCCTGAAAACATTAGCAAAACACTCTTCCAGGATTTTTGTAAACATACAGCAAGAAAATCCTTCTTCAGGGCTTCTGAACCAACAGCAAGGTTCCAGGACCTCTTCAACAACAGCACTGTCCTTCACCAGTGGACAGAATTCACTCTCTGTCTGCAGAACAGTCTCAGGAGCTCTGAACCAACAGCAAGGTTCCAGAACCTGTGCAACAACAGCACTGTCTTTCACCAGTGAACAAATCTAGCAAAACAACATCAAAACAGACAGACAAGGTACCAGCATAACAGCCATGTCTCCTCAGTCCTTGGCAGCTCTGGGTGGCAGCTCTCAAAAGTCCTGGGCAATTCAAACTGGCCCTCAGCAGTCCTCTCAGTCTCTCTCTGCTCCAAGGTGCTGCTTCCAAAAAGGTCTTCTACCTCTCTCTTTTCTTGTGTCTCTCTAAATTTACATCACCAGCTCCTCCCAGTTCAGCCCTCTCTTTCCACGTCAACAAGTCCATCCAACAAGTGGGATTCACATGCTCTGGGTTTTAACACAATCAAACCAAAAACCAAGCCAGTACAGGGGGATCTTTAAATGTCATTACTATTACAAATAGGTGGACACTACATAGGATAATGAGGGTTACAGGGAAGATGGCTCAGTTGACTCCAAAAAATTCTGGACTTTGTTTTGATACTTGTCTGGGTTTCTACCATGACACATGAATTCTTTATTGTTGTGGGTAATGATCTTTTTTCTGTGCTTCTGTTTTATTTTTGCAAAAAAATAAAAAGACAGCAATATCTTGAAATCTCAGAAAGGCAGAGTACCTAAGAGGAGATGGTGGTCAACAGTGTCAAATGCTCCAGAGAGGTCAAGAGAACAAGGATTGAGAAAAAGGCATTACATTTAGCAATTAGGAGATCATTGGTAACTTGAGCTACAACAGTTTCAGCTGAGTGGTAAGGTCAGACCAAGATTAAAGAGCATTTAGAAAAGGGTAAGAAGAGAGGAAGTGAAGACAAAAAATTCAGACAGCTTTATTCTTTTTAGTTTAGTTCTGAAAGAGAGCAGAAGCTAACAATGATAGCTTGAGGGTATGATAGGGTTCACCATGCATGTTAAAATACCAACTAAAAGTGATAGGATTAGAGGAATTTTTTTTCTAAGATAGAATAAAAAAATGTCTCTACCATACAACTTGTGAAACAGAGAAACATTTATATTTCTACTTAAAGCACTTTATATTTTTTTACCTACTATTAGGAATTCTAGCAGTTATAAAGAGATAAGGGAAAATATTTGAAATGTTAAAATGGAGATAAAGAGGTATTCTCTCAACCTATTTGGGCTAAGATCACAGAAATGAATATATCTCAAAATATATTTCAGATGGCATGGTAACATATGTAAATAATTTAACTGCATTAGCAACAATAAACAAAAAATAAACAAATAAATGAATGAAGATTAAAATATAATCAGACTGCAGAAGATAGAATTAACTATAAAAATGATAAAAATCATCAAACTGTTAAACAAAAATCTACTTTATAATTACAACAAAGTACCCCAGAAAATTTTGGGAATTAATAACCAGAAAGGATAATGTTCAGTATTGTAATGGGAATGTAAATTTTAAAGATCTTCCCTGCCCCTAGGCTAAAGTGCACCTGGACCCTGGGGTGGGAGGCTTGTTTTGTAGTTGATACTTTTTGATTGGCCAGTGGGTCCAAAAGGTTGTTACATTCTCTGAGCCAGGAGAAGCCTATATAAGCCCTGATGTGTAGCTTTGTTTTGGGGGCTCACTTTGAGAAATGTCCTGTGACTTGATCAGATGAAACTCTGGGCTAGCCATTGTCCAGAGCCCCCCGGATTTGAAACCCAGATGTTGTTTGGTATGGATGTAATGGTTGGACAGTTTGGAAATCTGTCTACTTGATCTGTTTCTGTCTTGATAATTCTGTCTGTATATTCTGAAGTTCAGGGTGCTGACCTTTTTGCCCTGAACGAGGTAAATGATATATGTTTGACTTATTAAAGCAAGCTTGGTAACCCATTGTGAGTTGCTTTCCTTTATCAAAGCAGATCCAAGAACCTGTGTTGGGAGCAAACCCTGAGGATGCTGGCGTGCTTACCACCACAAGTATACAGAAAGTGATACAACTATAATGACTGAAGTAATCGAATACAATGTTCATGGGTAGGTAAAATTAGTAAGATAAAATGGTGTTTCTTTAATTTGATTATAAATTCCTCTTAATATTACTCAAAATTCTGAGGGTTTTCTTTATAGAAAAGAAGAATAGTAAGGCTCATTAAAAGTAGAAGAAAAAAAGTTGATTAAAGTAGCTGTTCACAGATTTTAAACATGTTACAAAGAGGTTTCTGAAGGAAACACTTTGACATAAGCAAAGGGAGAGATTAAGATTGTGATACTAAGCACTAAAACAAAATAAGAGCTTAAAACTATACTTATAAATGTAAAGACTAATTATTAAAATTTGATATTTACATAAAAAAATAAAAGGGAGAAAGCTCTCATTTGTAATATGCCTGGGAAAACTGGTTTATAGTGTGCAAAAATATTTTCACCTAACTACCCTCTTTGAAGAGGTGGAAGTTCTTTGAGTATTATAAACTGCATGTGATTTTATACTTTTTATCATTGATGCTAATAATTTTCCTATTTTTTGTCATTAAAATAATATTTGTTATATGGAATGGCTCTCTGAAAGAGGTAGCAAAGAAATAGCAGAGTAAATTATGATGATGTAAAAAAAGATACCATCAAAAAATTACTTTAAAAAGAGAATTTAAGGGATATATACATATATATACACATATAGAATGTATATATGTTTATATATAAGCATGTATATAAGTGTGTATACATATACTTCCCTGAGTTTACCTCATTGACATATATGTATATACATACATGCATATATAAATATATATGTGTATGTATATACATGCATATATACTGTGTGTGTGTGTGCATGTGAGTGTGTGAATTCTACCTGGATGATGATGGAAGAAAATTTAATAATGAGACTATCTCACTTTTGGGTAGGGGGTGAACTTTTTTGTTCTTTTAAAGAAATACTAGATATTATTAAGCACAAGATACATTTACTTGATTACATTGCAAAATATATAAAATAAACATAGTTATGATAAATATGATATGTAAATAGCTTGAGTATATATGTGTTGCAGTTCACAACAAATAAATGGCCACAAAATATGTAAAGGCAATTTTCAAAAGAAGAAATAAAACATATTAATTATCTTTAAAAAATGTCAAGTTTGGAGGGCAGAGTCAAGATGGTGGAGTAGAAGCAGGATCTCTTCCCAGCGCCGGCTTTCACCTTCCCCAATCCATGTAAAAAGGGGACTCTGAACAAACTTTGGAGCTGCAGAAGCCACAAAATGATACAGAGAAGTTAACCTCCCACTGAGGACAGCCTGGCAGACCAGCAGGAATCAGCCAGAGCAGTGCTCTGGGAGCGGAGCCCAGGCCCACATGAGTCAGAGGTTTTAGCTCCAGGGCGGGCCTGACCAGCCACAGGTCAGAGGGCCTCCAGATCAGCTGCAGGCAGCTGCGGCTGTTTCCAGATTTATCAACTCAAAGATGCTAAGGACAAAGTGAGATGTCAGTGCAGTGTGGACTTTGGGTCCAGTAGTCAGGAGTGCAATGGTTTCTGCCACCAGGGCAAGAAGCCACTGAGGTGCCAGGCACAGCCAGTGCCATGTGGCAGCTTCAGCTCCTGGCCTGCAGACTGTAGGGGGACCAAGCAACCAGTCTGAGGGGTAATCACTTTTGCTTTAACCTGCTTGGATATGGATTGCAGTCTAAGGTGCAGGCCCTGGGGTTCATGACCAGCTTGCCAGAGCATGTGGAAGCCTCAGAGAGGGCACCCAACTAATACCTTCTGCAGTAGAGAAAACCCCAGTGTTCAGGATGAAAGCTCCCCTGTCTGGTGGCAGAGTCCTACTGTGGCAAAAAGACCAGGGGTCAAGTGATTGTGGGCTGACATGAATAGACAAAGGAAACAAAACAAACAGAAAATTCTGACAGACTCCTATTTTGGGGATAAAAAGGAGCAAAACATTGAACAGGAGGAAGACAGTGAAGTCTCAACTCCTGCAACAAAAGCTTCAAAGGAAAATACAAGCTGGTTACAGTGCATAGAGGACCTTAAGAAGCAGATAAGAGAAGTTTAGGAAAAATTGGGAAGAGAAATGAGAACAATGCAAGAAAATTATGGAATGAGAGTCTACAGCCTGACTGAGGAAAATAACACTTTAAAAAACAAAGTGACTCAAATGGCAAAAGAGGCTCAAAAAGGCAATGAGGAGTGGAATGCCTTGAAAAGTTGAATTTGCCAGATGGAAAAGAATCTCAAAAGCTCAATGAGTTGAATATTTCCCTCCAATTTAGATTGGAGCAAAGGGAAGCTAGTGACTTTAAGAGAAATCCAGATGATGTTAAACAGATACAAACAAATGAAAGAATAGAATGCAATGTGAAATATCTCATGGGAAAAACCACTGACCTGGAAAATAGATCCAGGAGAGATAATTTAAAAATTATTGGTCTACCTGAGAGCCATGATCATGTAAAGAACCTAGAAATCATCCTCCAAGAAATTCTCAAGGAAAATTGCCCTGATGTTCTAAAACCAGAAGGCAAAATAGAGGTTGAAAGAATCTACCGAACACCTCCTGAAAAAGATCCCAAAAAGAAAACTCCTAGGAATATTATAGCCAGGTTCCGGAATTCCCAGATCAAGGAGAGAATATTATGAGCAGCCAGGAAGAAACAATTTGAATATTGTGGAATCACAATCAGGAAAACACAGGAACTGGCAGCTTCTACACTGAGGGATCAAAGGGCCTAGAATAGGATATACCAGAGGGCAGAGGAGCTGGGCTTAAAACCAAGAATCACCTACCCAGCAAAACTGAGTAACATCTTTCAGGGAAAAACATATGGTCATTCAGTGGAATAGAGTACTTTCAAGCATTCTTAATGAAAAAAAAAAACAGAGTTGAATAGAAAATTTGACATCCAGATACAAGAAGCAAGAGAAGCTTGAGAAAGTAAACAGGGAAAAGAAATCATAAGCCACTGATGAAAGTTGAACTATTAACATATTGTAATTGATGAAAGTTTTCTCAGTATGAAAATAGTTGAAGGGAATATATATTGGAGGGCATATGGATGTATGAATTCATATGTGAATGTGTGTATATATGCTTACAGGTATACATAGATAGAGGACACAGGACCAATATAATAGGAAGGGATGATACTTAAAAAGTGAAATTAAGAGGTGAGAGAGGAATATAATGAGAGGAGATGGAGAGAGACAGAATAGGGTAAAAAGGACAGGATCAAAGTGGAGAATAGAACAAGTGTGTGGTGGGACAGGAGGGAGGGAAATGTAGTCAGTCTTTTACAACATATCTTCTATGTTAATGTTTTGCATTTGCTACACATATACAACCTATACTGAACTGCTTATCTTCCCAGTAAGGGTGGGTGACAAGGGAGGAAGAGAATAAATCTGAAAACAAAGATTTAAAATCAACTGTTTAAAATTATATATATACACACACACACACACACACACATATATATATATATATATATATATATATATATACTATTATTAATACTAGATATACAGGCACTGGGGCATAGAGATCCACCATGCCCTACTGAGAAAGGCTAAGGGTGTATGGGAGAAGATATGGGAAAGAGAAGATTGGAGGCGGGGATAGCCTGTGGGGCTGCTATTCTGCGGTGATGGGTAGGGGAAAAACAGGGAGAAAATTTGTAACTCAAAATCAGGTGGAAATTAATTATGTAAATCAGAAGTTAATAAAGAATTTGAAAAAAAAAGTTAAGTTCACAAATAATGCAAGGAATGAAAATCAAAACAACAAAATGAATGAGTCAATGCTGAGGAGGAGAGGAGCACACTTCATAAAAGGAGGCATATTGATTTATTGATGATGATCTTTAAAAATAACCAATCAGTATGAAATCAAAGACAAACAAATGATTATTTCTGTGTCATTTTTTTCATTGTTTAGATAATATATTATATGTTATAAAAAGCACAGATTAATTACTTATTCACAACCTTTCATAATGGCATTAGTCATATTTTTTAAAATAGCATTTAAATTGAGTGAAAAATCTATTGGACCCAAATATTCAATTAGAGGGAAACAAATTAATTTGTAACACAATGCAATGGTTACTGTAAAAAATATTACATATAAAGAAATCAGGGAATATTTTTATGAAGTATTTCAAAATCATAAGTAATATAAAAAGTAGTATAAGACAATTTAGAATGTATGAGGGGAGTATAAATATCATTTAATCTATAAACAACAAATACAGTCTGAAAATTTATTTCTATATGTTTAAAATTCAATATTGAGATAATATTTTAAATATAAGCTTGGATACATTGACATTTAATAATAAATATATGCATTTTCATTTTTACATAAATAAAAATATAAGAAAAGGATAAGCTCCACATCATTGTGTAAAGTATGACAAAAAGTTAGTTTCCCTTTTTCTAACATAGCAATAAGGGAATAATAACATGAAACAACCAATGTTGTCTTTTACCATCCCTGTTTCTCTTCTCACACAATAGATGGACACCAGACACATGTAACTTTCTGTACCTTGGAAAGTGATCTTTTAAGTTTCATGGACAGTCTTTGTTCTCATAAAGTATTTGATATGTTTTCAATAAAACATTATGAGAACAAAAAGCTAGCAAACAGTTAATAAGGAGTTAGAAAAGAAGGCTCCATTGAATTATCTTTTAAACACAATCTGTCATCCAGAATTCTTTTATACAGGATGTAGTGAACAGATGATGAATCTCTAAATTAACATAGCAATTCTCACAATAGTGAGAATCTATCACTTGGTAGTATCTCCCACCACATCTCCTACTTTGGTGGCATACATTCTTTTCAATTAGAAAAAGACTACAGAGATTTGCTATAAGCTTTAACATTGATGATATTATTACTCCTAATGGAATTTGATAATTTTAATTTGGAGCCACAGCACAATTGTAATATTCAACCAATGAAATCTTATGAATGAGCAGTCTGCAATTACAATGTAATATATATGTGTGTGAGTGTGTGGGTATGTGTATATATATATATTGTATATGTATATGTGTATATATGAATATGTGTATATTCATGTATACATATGTGTATATGTATATGCATAGGTATAGGTATAGGTGTAGGTGTAGTTATAGGTGTAGGTATAGGTATAGGTATTTATTGCTTCCTCTGAAGAACCATACAACACCTCTTCTGAGTGAAGTTCATGAAATCAAAATCAAACAGCTCTTTTGCTTAACATGAACTCGGCAATCAATCGACTTTGTTACATATTATAATAAAATCTTGCATTTACACAGTACTCTAAGACTGGTGAAGCACTTTCTATTCATCATTAACATTTTGTCCTCACAACAAACTTATAGAACAAGTACTGCAATTATGGTCACCATCCCCGTTTTACAAAGTAGAAAACTGAAGCATAAAAAAAGGTTAATTCACATGTAGCTCATAAGCATTAGAATATAGTCTATTCATTATTTTAACCCAGGAGGGACCCATTCCTTATTTAATGTTGATCTGATTAGGAAGGACTAAGTTTTTAGACTTCTTTCCAAGGGCTTTTATATTGTAACTTACTATAAATACTTTTTGGTTTTCTTGGGTATTGATTAACAAATACTTTATTAAAATTTTATTGCTGAACCACCAGCAAAGATGCAGAATATATCTGTCCCTTTTTTGAATGGGGAGAAAAAGTGACTTGTAATATAAATACAGCTATAGACTTTGCTTTGTGTCAAGGTATACCTTTAATAACTAGTGCTTATTTAATTGAGGCAAATGCAGTTCTCTAAATGATTGTCAACTCAGAGTCTGCCAGACCTGAGAGTTGTTATCTTTCCAGTGATAGTGAAGGCTAAAAGCTTAATACTTTGTGACCCATAAATAATATTACTTACCCTAAAACCAGGTTTAAAATATAATATAGATAAGATAGACAGAAATATATCATATATGCATATGTATAGATTGTGCACATACACGAGTATGTGTATAATAACATATGTCATATATCTGAGATATATGAAAGAGAAGAGAAGAAAACTTTCCATATACCATATATGCATAGAAAAATGATGATCTTTTATCTTACTTTCTTCCATTTAAAGTTTTGGTAGATAACTGCCTAACACAGTTTCTAAAATTGTGACCATATATGGCATCAATAATGTAATTGTAGGAACTAGATTTATGCCTCCTCTCTTTGATTTGATTAAAGAAAAGCAAGAGACAATGATGAGTAAAAAGAGGAGAAAAAATTATTGATTTCATTGCTGCTCAACACATTTTGATCTACACTTTGTAGAAAACATGGTGAAGAGAATATTAAGAAAGATGTCATCTAAATACAATATTCAGCATTAGCCCCCCCCCACCTCCCATCATCTCAGATCTCAAATACTCCAATGGATCTGTGACTATTTATTTAGAAGTTCCTAACAATGATGCATATCAAAATATCTTTTCTTGACCCACTTGTGATGCTGATAAGCATGTCTTCAGAAATGAAGTTGTAATGGCAAGCACAGTAGTAGTTCACACCTGGTTTCAGATATTGAATTAACACCTTGTTTCAGTTCAAGTTCCTTTTGAGCTTTGTATCAAGTCTGTTAAGAAATAGAAGATGTGAATCCCACAACTTGTGAACCCTAGACCTCATGAACTCCTGCAACAGGAAGGGGAGGAGCTAATGACCATATATAATGAGAGGCCCAGGGTAGAGACAGAGGAACTGAGAAGAGGACTCTTGTGGTTGCAGAGTCAAGAAGGTGAAAACTTGTGATATCCCAGTACTCTGTTTGGCTTCTCTGTCTGTGTTGATGTTTATTTGTGATACTTTGTACAGAAGCCCTGGGACCTTACTGGAAGCCCTGAAAGAGGATTTTCTGGTTGTATGTTTACAGAAGTCCTAGAGTAGGGTTTTCGAGGTCCTGTGACTTTACTGATGATTTGTGCTGACCTCTTGGAGCTTGGTCTGTGTTGATATCTATGTTGATGATGTGTGTTGAATTCTCAGACCTTGTTGGTGGGTCTGAGTTGATTTCACAGGCAAATAGTGAATTGATGATGGTGCTGGCAATGTGTATGAATATTATTGTGGTTCTGCCAAGCTTTGTCTTCTCAGAAACAGGAATTGTGAAGGATCTGAGGTGAACTAGGCACTGTGAACTTCAATATGGAATGGGAACTGGATGAAGAACTGGACAAAGAGCTATACAAGGAACTGGGAGCTGCCTGCCTTTTAACTCAGGTGACAGTTGGAGCTGGGGCCATGGAAGAGGAACCATGGAAGCTGAGAGCCAGCCTCAAGTTAAGCTGAAAGAAGACTTTACTTGGATAGTGTGTACTGACTGAGAAGATTATGATTTACTGAGACCTAAGGGTGGAGAACTTTAACTTTTGTACTTTGTGATTGTATTAAGGATTTTTTGATTGACTAAATGAATGTACTTTTTGAAAACTATGTGGCCATTTTAGTGATAAGTTGTTGAGTTGTGTCATGGTGAATGCTGTATTTTGATTTTCTGTGATGAATTTTAACATTGTGAATGCTATACCTTGATTTTCTGTGAATTGTTTGCTCTGATTTGTTATTGAATAAATAAAGAGTCCACTATACTGTGTAATCAGAATCTTAAAAGCTGTTCACACCACAGCAGTCCTCTTCAAAGCTGCTCATGCTTGGTTTTACAGAGGATCATAGTTATTCTACCTATGTGCCCAAGGCCTTTATCAACATTTTGCTATTCTCTACCCTCCCCCACACACTTAATAATATATTTTTTTCAATTATATGTAAAGAGAGTTTTCAACATTAACTTTCGTAAAATCTTGAGTTTCAATTTTTTTCTCCTTTCCTCCCTCCTTCCATCCTCTCTCCTCTCCCCAAGACAGCAAGCAATCTGACATTGAGTATAGATGTACAAAAATACTAAACATATTTCCACATTAGTCATGTTGTGAATCAGAAGAAAAAAGAAAAAAAACATGAGAAAGAAAAAAAAGAGAAAATAGTATGCTTTGATCTACATTCAGACTCCATAGTTCTTTCTCTGAGTGTGGATAGCATTTTCCATATGTGTCTTCAAGTATTGTCATTTATCATTGTATTTTTGAGAAGAGCTAAGTCTGTAAAAGTTAGTCATCAAACAATGTTGTTGTTAATGTGTACAATGTTCTCCTGGTTCACTCAGCATCAGTTAATGTAAGTTTTTACAGGTTTTACTGAAAACTGTTTGTTAATCATTTCTTTTTTTTTACCTTGAAGCCAAAGTGGTGATTTTATTATATGCTTCTAAAAAAGTAAGATGTACATAGATTGTGATTCCATGTACAACCCCTTTTTTTCTGTTTATCCCTTGTTGGTGCTTCTCAAGTTCATATTAACAAAAAACAAAAATATTTTTTAAAGCAAACAGAAACTTGTCTTAGGACCAAAGTCTCCCCCCTTGTTTCTCAAAGACCAGTGGCAACCAAGTTCCAGGGAGTGGGGATCCAGGGAATGGACACTTTGCTTTCATCCACATTTTCAATAGGTGTCCAAGGACTGTCCTGGAAGAGCTCATATTTCCATTTCAACTGCTTCAATTTTTAAACTAAGTTCACCACATATTGCCTTCACCCAGATGGTCTTTCTTTCATTGTGGGTGCTCTGCTATATACTCCACCTTCACAGAGATATCCATGACTTCATTAATAGTTTTCCGCTCCTGGTTGAAAAGGATTAGAGTACCATGTACAGAGTGAAAGAATGGACTACATGGGTTGATGTTGGGGGCAGATTGTTTAGAGAGCTCATGAAGCTCATCCTCAAAAATGTATATTAAAGCAATCATCAGATGATAGAAATCTGACAGAGTCAAGTCCAAGGCCTCACTACCTTGACTGGAGATTTTCCCATGGTAGGGAGAACATTAAATGGGGCACCCTGTTAGATTCAGCAGAAACAGTTTGTTGGCACTGTCCTGAGGACTGAGTTCCTCTTACTTATGTACCAGCAGCATTTCAGTGATTTTGGTCAGTTATTCAGAAAGCTCTTCTACCTTTTTCTTCCTTACCTACAGCAACATTCTATGTATGTTTTCCTTTGTCCCACAGGAGGGTTCCCTGTCCAGTGGCAAAGGATTCAACTTGGAATCTAGGGTCTCCTTGTGGACATGAGAAGCGAAGACTTTCTTCAGCAGCCTCTCTTTCTCCTTCACTAACTTGTGGAAGTTCTCCTCCATATTGAAGAAACTGGTAGCATATTCAGGACCCATATTTGCGACCAGATCTAATAACTGATTAAAGAAATAAAGGGAGTTGAGCCAAGGCAGCAAAGTAAAAGCAGGGACTTGATTGAAATCTACCCCCAAAACCCCTCCAAATACCTGTAAAAAGGACTCTAAACATATTCTAGAGCAGCAGGACCCACAAAGTGACAGAGTGAAACAAATTTTCAGCCCAAGACAACCTGGTTGTTAACAAAAAGGTCTGTTGCACCAGTCTGATAGAACAGCTAAATCCATTGTGGGCCCCACTGGCACAGAAAGGACTGGAGAAGGCCTCAGGGGACTGAATCAGAGGTAGCTGAGGTAGTTTCCAGATTTATCAATACACAAATACCAAAGAAAACTTAAAAGGTCAATAGTAAAGGTCTGTCAGACCTGTGTGAGGGAGGAGCATTGTCCAGGCCCAGATCTGGGGCAGCAGCAGTAGACACAGACAGCTGTAGTAGCTGCTATTTCTGGAGCTCTTACCGCAAAGATGGTCAAGGGACTGAGGAGCTGATTAGAAGGGGATTGCAGAGATCTCTTTGCTGGTGCTGATGCAGGTTTCTCTTGCTTTGCCCATGCTTGGAACTGGGTCTCAGTCCTAGGTAGCAGCAGTCCTGGGGTAAGGATAAGCACTAATGTGGTGGAGCTTGTGACAGTGGTGGATCACAGTTCCAAGGCAGAAAAGAGTGCTTGTGATCATTGACAGACCAGAGGACAGATCAGGAGAGGGGTATGCACTTTTCCTTTGATCATACAAACTTGGAAGAGTTGAATATTTACAGGTCTCTACAAATCTCTCTGAAAACTGTTGCACAAAACTCCTGAAGTTTGGGACAGTTTGTCATCCACCTAGGAAGCAGAGTCCTACCTTAACAAAGAGCAAAGAAGTCAAGAAATTGACTGGGAAAATGAAAAAATAGTGCAAAAAATAATCAGACAAAAGGATCTTACTTTGGTGACAAGTAAAATCAAAACATGCAAACAGAAGACAATAAAGCCAAAGTTCATACAATCCAAAGTCTCCGAGAAAAATAAGAATTGGTCACAAATCATGCAATAGCTCAAAAAGGATTTTAAAAATCAAGTAAGAGAAGTAGAGGAAAAATCAGGAAGAGAAATGAGTGATGCAAGAAATTAATTGAAAACAAGTCAATGTCTTGCTAAAAGAGACCCCAAAAAATGCTGAAGGAAAGATAGAGTCTTGCAAATGACCATTCCAGAATAAGCAAATAGTAAATTGAGGATATACTTGGGAACTATTTTGTTGTCCTTAGTCCAGTAATATATAGACCCTGAAGGAAAGGTCACTCTATGTTCTTTAGTCTGTTTAGTACCATCAGAGCTTCAAGAGACAGCTGGGTGTCCTCCTCATCCTTGATCTCCCACACCTCCTTACACCACTTCTTCCTGGCCTGTATGGCTTTCTGATCAATGTCACTGTCCCCAAGCCCCATCCAATACTTGGCCATTATCCTTCATGCTCCTGGGAGTCAGAACTGACAGGGCCCAATTGCTAATCATTTCTTACAGCACAATAGTAATCCATTGCATTCATCAACTAAAACTTCTCAGCCATTCCCCAATTCATGGATACCCCTTCAGTTTCCAATTATTCACTACCACAAAAATAGGTGCTATAAATATTTTGGTAGACGTGGGTCTTTTCTCATTTTTTTTAATTATCTCTTTTGGATATAAATCTTGCAGTGGAATTTCTGGGTCAAAGAGTATGTGCAGTTTTATACCCTTTGGACATAGTTTCAAATTGTTCCCCAGAATGGTTGGATTAGTTCAAAACTATACCAACAATCATTAGTGTTCCAATTTTTCCACATCTTCTCCAACATTTATCTTTTTCCAATTTTGTTGTATCAACTAGTCAGATAGGTGTAAGGTGGTGCCTC
Organism: Petaurus breviceps papuanus; assembly: GCF_028583685.1. NCBI lineage: Eukaryota > Metazoa > Chordata > Mammalia > Diprotodontia > Petauridae > Petaurus > Petaurus breviceps. The sequence continues at coordinate 35,835,777 of NW_027186473.1, forward strand.
AGAGTTGTTTTAATTTGTGTTTCTCTAATCAATAGCGACTTAAAACATTTTTATATGACTGTAGATAACTTTAATATTTTCATCTGTAAACTACATATTCATATCATTTGACCATTTATCAATTGGTAAATGAATTCTATATTTTTTAGATTTGACTCAGTTCTCTCTACATTTTAGAAATGACATCTTTATCAGAAACACTGGCTGTAAAAAATGCCCCCTAATATTCTACTTTCCTTTTAATCTTGGTTGAATCAGTGTTCTTTGAACATTTTCAAATTTTAATATAATCAAAATTATCCATTTCAAATTCCATAATGTTCTCTATCTCTTGTTTGTCATTAAGTTTTTCCTTCTCCAGGACAGGTAAACTATTCCTTGCTCTTCTAATTTGCTAATGGAACCACCTTAATGTCTAAATCATATATTTAGTTTGACCTTATCTTGGTATATGGTGTAAGATGTTGTTTTATGCCTCTTTTCTGCCATACAATTTTCTAGTTTCCCTAGCACTTTTTTCCCCCTCAGACAGGTAGTTCTTATCCCAGAAGCTGGATTATACTGTTTATCAAACAGTAGATTACTATACTCAATGACTACCATGTCTTGCGTATCTAACATATTCCACTTATCCTTCACTATTTCTTAGCCAGTACCAAAGTTTTAATTAGATGGATATTCTTGACCTTTTGTTTTTCCAGATGAATTTAGTTATTATTTCTTCCAGCTCTATAAAATTATTTCTTGGTGGTTTGATTGGTACGGCACTGAATAAATAAATTAATTTAGACTGGATTGTCATTTTTATTGTATGAACTCAGACTACCCATGAACAACAGATATGCTTGCAATAATATAAGTAACTTTTTTTGTGTGAAAAGTGTTTTGTAATTGTGTTCATATAGTTCCTGGGTTTGTTTTGGCAGGTGTAGACTCCCAAATATTTTATACTCTCTACAATTATGTTTAATGGAAATTCTCTGGTAATATATAGAAATGCTAATGATTTATATCTATTTTATATACTGTCATTTTACTAAAGTTGTTCCTTATTTCAAGTAGTTTTTTAGTTGATTCTCTATGATTCCCTAAGTAAACCATCATTTAATTTGGAAAGAGTGATAGATTTGTTTCCTCTTTGCTTATTCTAATTCCTTTAATTTCTTTTTCTTCCCTTGTTGCTAAAGCAAACATTTCTTTTTTTTTGGGGGGGGTAGCAATATTGCTTTAATCAAACATATGTCATTTACCTAGTCCAGGGGAAAAAAAGGTCAGCATCCTGAACTTCAGAGAATACAGAGGTTACAAGCAGACAAAAAATACAGAGAAACACTCAGCAGACAGGCCTCCCAACTGTCTGATCATTACATCCATACCTAGTCAGTTACCAGAGAAGGAAGCATCAACATCTTGCTTTTCAAAGCCAGGGGTCTCGACGGCTACCCAGAGTTTCATCTGTTCAATTTAAACAATCCTTCTCAAAGTGAGCCCCAAAACAAAGCCTCACATCAGGGTTTATATAGATCTTCTCCTGTCTCAGAGAATGTCACAACCCTCTTGACCCACTGCCCAATCCCAGAGCACCAAGGTGTTGGCATTTCTTAAAACCAAGCCTCCCACCACAGGCTCCAGGTGCACTTAAGCCTATCAAGGTGTCTAGGGGCAGGGAAGATCTTAAATTCCCATTCCCTTAACATACAGCCCCAAGATCTTTCATGCCCATAGCACAGGCAATTTATATTTGAAGTAGCATTAACATCTCTTTTGGTACAACATAATCCTCACAAAATAGAGACATCACATTTGGAGGATACTTAGTTACCAAAGTTGCCACAAGGCCTTAAACAAACACAAAATACATTGCATTAACATCCCTTCATTCTAAAACAAAAATATCCATATAAAATTCTCTTAGGGGAAGGAGGTGTCCTTCCCCCCATACTGCTCCAGCCCCTGTTTCCAAGTCCTGAGGGGTGGCTGGGCAACAAAATCAAAAGGGTGAGGTCTTTGGGGGTCTTTGGCACTTCACCCCACCCACCATATACATAAGTCCATCCTCCCCCTGTGTCCCAAACTGTGGGATGCAGCAAGAAAACACACACAGTGATCCTGCCTTGCCACACAGTCCCTTATCTTGTCCTGTGGCTAAATTACAAACTCCTGGGTTCATTCTCCTCCTGCAGGATGCAGACACTCCTGGCTATTGCCCCAGTCCTGATACAGAGACCATTCCTGCTCTCAGCTCAGTGAAGTCAGCATGCAGGCCACTCTTCTCTCCTATTCCATGGCTCCACAGGTCACAGCTACCACAACTGGGAAACAAACAATTATCCCAGCCCCTATACTTTCCTTTTAGTATGCAGATCCTGTTTGTGATGGCATTTGTAAAAGCAAACACCTCACTATACACAGGATGGCTGCCAACACTGGTTTTTAGATCCATTTTTCTAAAGGAAAGCAACTCAAAATGTGTTTACACTCTTGCTTTAATCAAACATATGTCATTTACCTAGTTCAGGGGGGAAAAGGTCAGCACCCTGAACTTCAGAGAATACAGAGGTTACAAGCAGACAAAAAATACAGAGAAACACTCAGCAGACAGGCATCCAACTGTCTGACCATTACATCCATATCTAGTCAGTTGTCAGAGAGGGAAGCATCAACATCTGACTTTTCAAAGCCAGGGGGCTCAACTGCTGCTCAGAATCTCATCTAGTTAAATCACACAACACTTTTCAAAGTTAGCCCCTAAAGCGAACATTTCTAATGCAATACTGGATAACAGAGGTGATAATGGACATCCTTGTTTCACCACTAATCTTACTGGAAGTATGTCTACCTTATACCTATTGCATATAATGTTTGCTGATGGTTTCAGATAGATGCTACTTATCACTTTAAGGAAAACTCCATTTATTCTTATGCTCCCTAGTGTTTGTTTTTAAATAGCAATGCTGGTTGTATTTTGTTGAAAACATTTTCTTTATGTATTGAAATAATCATATAATTTCTCTGAGTTTTGTTTTGGATATGGTCAATTATGGTCATACTTTTCCTAATATGGAACCAGCCCTGAATTCCTAATATAAATACCATCTGTTCACAGTGTATTATCCTTGTGACAAGTTGCTACAATATTTTAGCTAATGTTTTTATTTAAAATTTCGCATCAATATACATTAGGGAAATTGTTCTATATTTTTATCTCTCTGTTTTATTTTTCTTTGTTTCAGTCTCAGCCCCATATTTGTATCATAAACATAATTTGTTAGGACTTCTTCCTCACCAATTTTTCAAGTAGTTTATGTAGGATTAAAATTAATTGTTCTTTAAACGTTCAGTAGAATTCTCTTTTAAATCAATGTGGCCCAGGAGATTTTTTTCTTGAGGACTTCATTGATGGTTTCTTCAATCTTTTTTTTTTCTAAAATGGGGTTAAGTATTTTATTTCTTCTGTTAAACTGGGCATTTTAAAATATTCATCCATTTTCCCTTAGGTTACCAGATTTATTGCATACAATTGAATAAAAATAGTTCCTAATTATTCTCTTAAATTCCTCTTCTTTGCTGGTCAATTCATCCTTTTCATTTTGATACTGGCAATTTTATTTTCTTTTATTTTTAAATAAAATTAGTCAAGGATTTATGCACTTTAGTGCAATTTTTTTCTTTCCTCATAAAGGTAGCTCTTAGTTTTATTTAACTCAATAACTTTCTTACTTTTAACTTTATTAATCTCCCCTTTGACTTTCATAATTGCTAATTTGATATTTAATTTGAGACTTTTTATTTGTCCTTTTTCTACCTATTTAGTTCAATGGCCAATTTGTTGATCTCCTCTTTCTCTATTCATATAAGCATATAGAGATATAAAATTGCCCCTAAGAACTGCTTTGACTATGTCCCATAAGTTTTGGTATGTTGTTTCATTAGTGGAATTCTCTTTGATGAAATTTTTTATGTTTATATGATTTGTTGTTTGACCCAGTCATTCTTTAGGGTTAGATTATTTAGTTTCTAATAAATTTTTAGTCTATCTTTCCATGGCCCTTTATTACATGCAATTTTAAATGCATCACTATCTGAAAGGGACATATTTCATATCTCTACCTTTCTTCATTGGATTTTGAGGTTTTCTACTTTAATATATGGTCGATTTATATATATATATGTATATATATATAAAGTGTGTGTGTGTGTAGATGTGTATATATGTATACAACATATTGCTGAAAGGTAGATTTCTTTGTATCCCCATTCAATTTTCTCTACAGCTTAATCATATATAACTTTAAAAAAATCTATTCACCTCCTTAATTTTTTAAAAATGTTGTCATTAGATTTATCTAGTTTTGAGAGGGGGAGGTTGAGGGCCCCCACTAGTATTGTTTTTCCATCTATTTCTTCCTTCAACTCATATCTTCTCTAAGAATTTGGATGCTATACCACTTGGTGTATCTATGTTTAGTATTTTTATTACTTCATTGTCTATGGTACCTTTTAGAAAGATTTAGTTTCCTTCCTCATCTCTTTTAATTATATCTATTTTTGCTTTTACTTTGTATGAGATCAAGATTGCTACCCTTGCTTTAAAATTATTTCAGTTGAAGCAAAATATATTCTCCTCCAACATTTTATCTTTACTTTGTGTACATTTCTCAGCATCAAATGTGTTTCTTATAGACAACATATTGTGGATATATGTTTCTTTGTTTTTTAATTCACCCTGCTATTTGTTCTGTTTTATGGTAGAGTTCCTTCCATTCACATTCACAGTTATCATTACAGTGTCTTTCTCTACATTGTATTTGTTCCCCCATTTATATTTTTCTCTCTTACCCTTTCCCTCCTCACCAGTGTTTTTCTTCTGACCATTGCCTCCATCAATCAGTTCTCCCTTCTATTTCTCCCTTTCCCTGTTCTTTCCCCTTTCCCCTACTACTTCTGCAATTCATTCTATACACCTTCACCTTTTTCTTACCCCTTTCTCTTCCTACTTCCCTATTGGATAACATAAATTTTTATAACCAAGTGTGTATGTTATTCTCTCTTTGAGTCAAAATCAATGATAGTAAGATTCAAACAGTGCTCACCCTGCCTTCTTTCTTTCCCTCTAGTGTCTTTTATGTCATTTTTAGGTCTTTTGTGCCTCTTCATGTAGTTTACCCTTTTAAGCCTCCTCCTTTCCTCTTTGAGTATAATCCTTTTTTCAACCACTTAATTGATTTTTTTTCTTATTCATCATATCAAAATCAAATTATAAGTATACATTCTGTCTATTTATACTCCTTCTAAAAGTTGTAATGAAGATAGAGTTCTTAAGAGTTCTGAATATCATTATCCCATGTAGGGATGTAAACAGTTTTACCTGATTGAATAACTTTTATGCTTCTATTTAGTATTGTATTTAAAGATAAAATTTTCTGCTCAGCTTTGGTTGTTTCATCAGGAAAGTTTGGAAGTTTCCTATTGAATATCATTGAATATCTATTTCTTTTATCTTATCCATTTCCCTGAAGATTATGCTCAGTTTTGCTGGGTGGTTTATTCTTGGTTGTAATACAAGCTGCTTTGCCTTCAGGAATAGCATATACCATATCCTCTGATCCTTTAATACAGAAGCTGCTAAATCCTACATAATTCTGACTGTGGTTCTGTTATTTAATTTGTGTCTTTCTGACTCTTTATGGTATTTTATCCTAGACCTGATACTTCTGAATACGTGCACACACATACACACACACATATGCATACACACACAGCCCTAAGAATATATTTAAGATCTCTCCAATTTAGCTGTAGTATTCCTGGGAGTTTTCATTTGGGGATCTCTTTCAGGAGGCAATCAGTGAATTCTTTCACATTCTATTTTACTCTCGGGTCCTAGAATGTCAGGACAATTGACCTTTATAATTTCTTGAAAGATGATTTCTAGGATCTTTTGTTTTTGTTTTTAAATATGTCTTTCAAGTTGTCCAGTAATTTTTAAATTATCTCTCCTGGATCTAGTTTACAGGTCAGTGGCTTTTCCAATGATGTATTTCACATTGTCTTCTATTTCTTCATTCTTTTATTTTGTTTGGTTTTTTTCTTGATTTCTCATGAAGTTATTAGCTTTCATTTGCTTAATTCTAATTTTTAAGGAATTATTTGCTTCAGTGAGCTTTTGAACTTCTTTTTCCATTTGGCTAATACTGTTTTTTAAGGCATTCTTTTTCTCTTGGCTTTTTTTTTTTTTTACCTCTTTTACCATTTTACTTAGTCTGTTTTTTAAGATGTTATTTTCTTCAGTATGTGTGTGTGTCTCCTTTACCAAAATGTTGATTTTTTAAATGATTTTCTTATATCACTCTCATTTCTCTTCCCAAAATTTCCTCTTCCTCTTTTACTTGATTTTCAAAATTATTTTGGAGTTCTTCCATGGCCTGAGACAAATTCATTTTTTTCTTGGAAGTTTTGGATGTAGGACCTATAACTTTGTTATCTACTTCTGAGTGTTTTGATCTGCCTTTTCAGCAAAATAACTTTCTAAGGTCAGATTTTTTTTTTCCATTGGCTGCTAATTTTTCCAGCTTATATCCTGATTTTAAACTTTTTGTTAAAGTAGGGCTATTCTTCCTGGGTAAAAGTGCATTATCTCAAGTTTCAGAGGTTTTGTGAAACTGTTTTCAGAGATACTCCTAGGGACCCCAAGTTATTTCTGGGCCTGTTCTCTGGTCTGTAAGGGACCATAAGTACACCTTTGTGACTTGGAGCCAGGATAACAGTCTGCACATTTCTGTGACCACTAGCTCTGGTGTGCTAGTGCTCCTCCTCAGCCTAGGACTGCCACATAGTATTGTGACTTGGGTCTGAATAATGGCAAAGCAATGGAGTCCTGCTTCAAATCCCTGTGATCTCTTTTGGATCAGATGTTTGATCCCCTTATGATCTGTCAGCTGATAGCTCTGGAAGTAGCTGCTGCTACTACTACTGTTAATTCAGTGGCCCCCAAGGCCTGCTCTTGGTTTATTGTGGTCAGGGCTGTGCTGAACCAGCCTGCACTGGACTGTGTTCCACTCTCACCCATTTGTGACACACATTTCCTGCCAACCTTCTAGCTTGTCGTTGGCTTCTGTGTTCTGAGATATCTGGAAAACACCACTGCTGTCATGGATTCAGTCACCCTGAGGTCTGCTACTGGTTTGCTGGGGCTGGTTTGTGGTGGCATGGCCTGAGCTGGAGTGTGCTCTTCTCTCACCCTGGTGCAACACTTTCCTGTTGATCTTTCAAATTGTCTCTGGCAAGAAATTTTTTTCACTCCATCTTTTTATGCATTCTGATAATCTACAATTTGTTTAGCTAAGGTAAGTCCTTGCCTTTACTCTACCATCTTGGCTTCACCTCTTGTCTTACTTGATTTTCAAAGTTCTTTTTTAAATTCTTCCAAGATTTTTTTTTTGACTTGACATCATTTGACATTTATTACTGAAAAAAAGAGTGGGTTTCTAACTACATTGTCTTCCTCTGAATAGGAGCCCAGATCTTCTCTATCCCTGTAGTAGCTATCTATTGCTGTGTTCTTTCTCCTTCGTTTTCTCACAATTTTACTTCTCAAGAAACCCAAATCTCTTATCTATAAACTGCTCCCATCCCATCAGTCCATTATTATTTCCATATTTCTTGATTTGCTTGAAGACACTTGGGGGGAATGTAACATCTTTTGTTGTTGTTGTTGTTTCTGAATTCACAAAATTGTACCTATTCATTCTCTACTTCCCAACTTAAAAAGTCCAAAATTCTTCCTATAATTAGAAATCATATTACCTGATATTGTCTATTAATTGGCCTTATTTAATGTTTAAATTTATTAAAAAAAACTTTTAATTGCTTTAGTGCATAAAAAACCTTTCAGTATCACTGTATTCAGGTTCCAGGCTTAAGGTGAAGAAATCTGGTCCTGGTTTGTTAGGAAATTGGCATGAATTGCTTAATGAATTAATATGCTCAGAAGACAAAACCTTAGTTTCTTAAGCTATTTCAACTTTCACTCAATCACAGGGGAAATTTTACGTATCTAAATATGCATCAGTAAAAGAGAGAGAGAATAGCTCAATGCATTGGGCATATAGCTTAAAAAAACCTAGCAAAAAAAAAATATATATATATCAAAATGAATCTCTAATGAAATTGAAAGTTAAAAAAAGTCATTGAACTAAAAAACAAACAAAGTAGGAACTGCTTTTATGGGGGAAATTCAATAAAATCAACAAAGACTTATGTTTTTTAAGAAAGATGAAAATCAAATGACTTATCAAAATTGAGAAGAGTCAATGCACAACCAACGAAGATCAATCTAATGCAATTATTTAGGAATTATTTTATAAGCTAGAAACATAACAAAATGTATCTGAAGAAAAAAAGTCAAGAATATCAAGGAAATCAATGAAAAATATGAAGTTATAGAGATGATACTGGATATAAATGGATAATTTTGATTATGTGAATATTTTTTTTAAATGGTGACTTTAGGAAACTCTGCCTTACAGTTTTTATTCAAGTCAAAGACATCATTCATATCATTTTGCATTTTCCTATTTCACTATCACATTATTTTAATATTCAATTATTTTACTACCTTATTATTTTATTTTATTATGCTGGGTTTTTTTTCTTTTGTTGCTTTTTTTTTTTTACCATTTCACCTGTTTCTAAGGCATGTGGCAATGAGCTAGTGCAGGGGCAGATAAAATGTCAGCTGTAGTCAGAAGCCCACACACAACTGATCCAAGATATAGGGTCATCTCCTCACTGCACTGAAGCAGTGTGATTTGGCAGACCCGGGTGTCTAAATAGCCTTTAAAAAATTTTCCATGTCAGTCATCTTATAAAAGAAAACACAGAAAAAATGGTAAAGGGAAAAAATATGAAACCATTTGAATTCATACTCAGTTTTTTCTCTGGAGATAGATAATATTTTTCTTCACAAATTCTTTAGAATTGACTTGGATTACTGTATTGCAGAGAATAATTAAGTCATTCACAGGTGATCATCAGTCAATATTTCTGTTACTCTATAAATCCTATCCTGGTTCTACTCATTTAATTTTGTATTAGTTCATGTAAGTATTTCTAGGCTTTTTGCAGAGCATCCTTGATTCTCATTTCAAGTAGCACAAAAGTATTGCATCACAAGCATATAAAATCACGTACCTGGCCATTTGTTTGACCATTCCTCAATTGATGAATATTCCCTTGATTTCCAGTTCTTTGCAACCAGTTAATGGGATGCTGTAACTACTTTTCTACATGTAGGTCTTTTTCCTTTTGTTATTTTTTTATTTTTGGGATACAGTCCTAGTTGTGGTATTGCTAGGTCAAAGGGTATGTATGTTTTTATGGACCTCTGGGAAGAGTTTCCAATTGATGTAAAGAATGGTTGAATCACTGTCAAATTAATGGAGAACAGAAGAATTTATGGCAAAACAAGAGATAGGGAACACTATGACATGCAAAATGGATAACATTTTTGCATTAAACTGAAAAGTTGTTTTTTTTTTGTTTGTTTTTGTACAAACAAAGTCAATGCAACCAAGATTAGAAGGAAAGCAGAAAACTGGAAAATAATTTTTTATAGCCAATGTCTCTGATAAAGGTATCATTTCTAAAATATATAGAGAACTGAATCAAATTTATAAGAATATGTCATTTCCCAATTGATAAATGGTCAAAGGGTATAAAGAGGCATTTTTCAGAGGAAGAAATGAAAGAAATATTTTAGAAATGAGTCCTTTATCAGAGACACTGGTTGTAAAAATTCTTTCCCAATTTTCCACTTCTCTTTTAATCTTGGTAACATTGGCTTTATTTGTAAAAAATCTTTTCAATTTAACGTAATCAAAATTATCTATTTTGCACTTTATAACACTCTCTAACTCTTGTTTCATCATGAAGTCTTCCCTTTCCATAGATCTGACAGGTAAACTATCCCTTCCTCTCCCAGATTGATTACATTATCATCTTTATACCTAGATCATGCACCCTTTTTGACTTTATTTTGGTGTGAGGTGTTAGATATTGGTCTATGCCCAATTTCTGCCAATATCTTGATTTCTTATGAAGTCATTAGCTTCCATTTGCCACATTCTAATTTTGAAGGATTTTTTTTTTTCAGTGAGCTTTTCAACTTCCTTCTCCATTTGACCACTCTTGCTTTTTAAGGCATTCTTCTCCCCATTGGCTTTTTGACTCTCTTTTGCCATTTGAGTTATTCTATTTTTAAGGTGTTATTTTCTTTGTTATATTTTTTATTTTTAGCAAGCTGTTGACTTGTTTTTCATAATTTTCTTGCATTACTTTCATTTTTCTTTTCAATTTTCCCTCTACTTCTCTCACTTTATTTTCAAAATTCTTTTTGCTCTCCTTCATGGCCTGCAATTAATTAATATTCCTTTTGGAAGCTTTGATGCAGGAGTTTTGACTTTGTCTTCTTCTCATTCTATGTTCTGATTTTCTTTCTCACCAAAGAACAAATTTATAGTCTGATTTCTCTTCCTCTGTTTGCTTATTTTCCCAATCAATTACTTGATTTTTGAGCTCTTTGCCACTGTAGAACTCTGAATCCAGAGTGGAAAGTGTGCTGTCCCAAATTTCTGTGGTTTTGCACAACTGTTGTCAGAGATACTTCTAAGGACCTGCCTCAGATCTCTGAGGAGGACGCCCTCTTCACAGTGGCCACAAGTTCTTCCACACCAGTGCTCCTCTTTACTCCAGGACCACCACCCAAGACTGCAACCCAGATGCAAGCAAGGAAAAACAAGAGAATCCTGCCTCAGTGTCAGTAAAGAGATTCCTGCAGTTGCCCTCTGATAAGCCACTTTATCTTTCCACTATCTTTGGTCCTGGGACTTTGGAAGTAGCCACTGATGCTGTTGCCACCACCTCCCTGGGGGCCTGGACTGGACCACTCTTCTCTTATGTAAGTCCAACAGGATTTCCCTACTGACTTTCTACTTTGCATTTGGCATTTGTGGGTTGAGAAGTCTGGAAACCACCACAACTGTCAACGATCCCCTGAGGTCTCCTCTGGCCTGATCCATGCTGTTGTGGCCCATGTGGGACTGAACTTGGCTCCCAACCCAGTGTGATAGACCCTTCCTACTGGTTTTCCAGGCTACCTTCAGATGGAGATGTGTTTCAGTCTGTCATTTTGTGGCTTCTATAGCTCAAAAACTTGTTTAGAGTAATTTTTTTTACAGGTATTGGAGTTGGTTGAGGGACAAGCTCAAGCAAGTTCCTGCTTTTACTCCACCATCTTGTCTTCTTGTCTCTCCCTCCCCCCCCCATTTTATTTTTGGAACATTTATTCTATCATATTCAACTTACACCTGTTTATTCTGTCTATCTTTATTTCTTCTAACTGCCCTAATAATTAGAAGGTTTAGGGGAATTACAAGTATCATTTTCTCATGTGGGAATGTAAACAATTTAACATTATTGAATCCCTTATGATTTCTCTTTCCTACTTATCATTTTGTGATTCTCTTGAGTATTCTATTTGAAAGTCTTTTATTTTTAATTAATCTTTGGACTTTTCATCTGGAATTATTAGTGAATTTTTTTTTATTTCAACTTTGCCCTCTCATTCTAGAATATCAGGATAATTTTTTCTTGATAATTTCTTGAAAGCTGGTATCTAGGTTCTTTTTGCTTTGCCATGGCTTTCAGTTAGTTCAATAATTTTTAAAAATTATCTCCCCTATATCTATTTTCCATGTCAGGTTTTATTCCAATGAGAGATTTTCCATTGTCTTCCATTCTCCCCATTCTTTTTAATTTGTTTTATTTTTCTTGATGTCTCATGGAGTTGTTAATATTCTCTTGAATAATTTTAATTTTTTTAGGAATAGTGTTCTTCAATGATGTGCTGTATGTTTTCCATTCAGCTAATTCAACTTTTTTTAAGGACTTCTCCTCAGTGAAGTGTGTGTATGTGTTTGTGTGTGTGTGTGTGTGTGTGTGTGTGTTTCCATTTGGCTAATACTGAAGAAAAAAACACAATAGGCCAAATGTTAAAAAAAAGTAAAAAGCACAAAAATCCAATGAAGAATAGGATGCCTTAAATTTCAGAATTGGAATTTTTCATGATTTTTTGCATCTCTCTTACTTCTCTTCCCAATTTTCCCTCTGCCTCTCTTACTTGATTTTTAAAATCCTTTTTTTGAAATCTTCCATGGCCTGAGAACAATTCATATAAATTTTCTTTGAGGGTTTGGATTAGATTTACTTTGTTGTCTTCTGCATTTAAGTTTTGAACTTCCCTGTCACCACAGCAACTTCCTACAGTCTGGATTATTTTGCTGCTGTTTGCTCATTTTTTCCAGCCTATTTCTGGACTTTTAACTCTGCGCTATAGTGGGACTCTGCTTCTGTAGTGGAGGAGTTACTTTCCCATTCTTCTGTGTTTTTGGTCCAGCTGTTTTCAGAGCTAATTATATGGACCTATAAGTTTCTGGTTCTTCCAAGGTGTTATGATCTAGGGAGGGCTGTGTTTAATAGTCTCCTGGTCTTGCTCTGGTCTTTGAGAGAATATAAGCTCTTTTATTTCCTCAAATTGTGATCAGGATCCCAACTTTCTTGTGGCAGTAAACTCTGGTGTGCTAGTGTTCCTCCCCACCCTGGACTACTACTTAGGACTAAGACCCAGATCCACATATGGGCAATGGGACCAAGTCTTGCCCCTGGTGCCAACAAAAGGACCTCTGTAATCTCTTTCTGATTGATCAGTCATCTGAGTCCTTTATAATATGTGTTAGTAATTATATATGGGTTATACAATTATATATAAATTATATTAAATTATATAAAAATAATATGGGTTATAAATTGATAATGAGACTGCTAATTCAGTTACCCTGAATGTTTACTTTTGGCCTGTGTGGCATTGCACTTTACTTTCACCCTCATGCAATAGACCTTTCCTCCTATCCTTCTAATTTGTCTTGGGCTAGAAAATTTTTTCTCACTTCATCCTTTTTGGGGTTCTGCTGAGCCAGAACTTATTTTGTGCCATTATTTAAAGTAGTTTGGAGGGTTTCTTGGAGAATTCAGGTGAGTCCCTGCCTTTACTGCTTCATGTTGCCTCCACCACCATCTAAGCAGCTTTTTTAAGGATTTCATAGCTCACTTCCTGTAGTGAGTCAAGGGCTAGAAAAGGTGTTCTGCTTACTATATCAGTGAAGGCACTTATCCTGTGGTCTAAAAACTTTTGTGAAAAGGATTCCACTTACCATTAGTACAGGGAATGTGAGCACATTTAGGGCCAACATGGAATTCAAAAGACCTGAAAGGAATACAGCTCTTGTTGGGATACAATTCATCATGGATCATATCCAAATAGTAGCCTTGAGTAAAACAAGGGTTGACAAATGAAGGCTCAACCTTACTGAATTTGGAGATGAATATACTTCTTTTTTTTCTGGAGTTTCCACTCAGATGAGGATTGCTGTGAAACTGGTATAGATTTTGCAATAAAATTAATCTAGTAACCAGGTTTGCATGCCTCCAAAAAGCAATGAACAGGATCATGACAATGCAGTTGCCTCTTGCAGGAAAGTGCAATATCACCATTATCAGTGCATATGCTCCCACCATGACAAACCCTGATGAAGTCATAGAAATGAATTTATGAAGATAAGGAAACCCTCATCATTAATGTGCCAAAAGAATACAAACATATAATTCTGGATGATTTCAATTCCAAGGTAGGCACAGTCTATTAGACATGACAGAGAGTCTTCAGGAGGAATGGAGTCAGAAACAGAACTAGCAATGGTCATTTATGACGGAAGTTTTGTGTGCCTCATGATGCTGGCTGTCACTTAGCTAAGCCCAATAAGACTTCATGGATGCATGCCCTTAGTAAAGATTGCATTTAATAGACTATGCAATTGTAAGGAGAAGAGACACAGAATGTGAGTGAAAAAGGCAATGTGTGGTGCAGAGTGCTAGACTTCTCATAGACACATTATTCCCAAGGTAAACATTCACATTCAACAAAAGCAGTGGCCCCAAGGCAAGCAGTAGCCAGGAGAGTCAACATCAATACATTTAAGTGATTCTAAATGTGTGAACAGTTTGTTGCTGACTTGGAGGGAAGGCTGAGCCAGTACAAGTTTGGCAAGAGTGGAGCAGAAGGGGAGTGGGCAGCTTTTAGAGATTTGGTATACAGCATTGCAATTACTCATCTGGGCCAGAAAACTCACAAACATCAGGACTGGTTTGATGCAAATGACAGAGAAATTAAAAAGCTACTAAATGAAAAATGAGAACTCCACAGCATTTACCAGCAGGATGATTTGTCCATCTCTAATAAGACAGCATTTAACTCCATAAAAAGTAAAGTACAAGTGAAGCTAAGAGAGATGGAAGATTCTTGGCTCAATAAAAAGGCTGATGAAATTCAGTCTCATATTGATTGAAACCATCCAAAACACCTCTGTGATGCCCTGGCAGTTATTCTTGGCCCAAAGACCTATGATGTATCTCAACTATTCAGAGCTAATGGAACCACACTGACCATTGGTGAGGATAATCCTGGAAAGATAGGTAAAACTATCATCAACCAATTCTGCAGTCATTAATCATACCTCTGGTTGAAGTTAATCTCACACTAGCCAAATTTCCAATTGGAGAAGTTTTGAAAACCATTAGACTCCTCTCATGTGACAAAGGGCTTGGTATTGATTCCATACTAGGAAAGATTTATAAGGCAGGTGTTCCTCTGCTTATAAAAAAGCTAACTGAAATTTGATGGGTTATATGGCAAGAGGAGGTTATTCAGGAAATCAAGGATGACCACATTATCCATCTCTATAAAGGAAAAGGAAATAGATTGTCCTGTGACAAACACATGGTGGGGGGTGGGGGGAGGAAGGTGTCCTCTTTCTTAGTCTTTGCTTGCAAGATTCTTTCCAGAGTCCTCCTTAACCTGCTGATACTTCACCTAGAAGTTGGTCATCTACCTGAGAGCCAGTGTAGCTTTAAAATGGGATGAGGAATAGATAACATGGTGTTTGCTGACCAACAATTCCAGAAGGTGCACCAGGAACAGAACAGAGATCTCTACATGATGATCTAATTAAGGTCTTTGTACTATCAGATATGGGGAGTTGTGGTGAATCATGGTGAAATGAGGTTGCTTGGAAAAGTTCATCAGTACTGTATGCTAATTTCATGATGGCATGCTTAGGCAGTTTCTGGAAAATGGACAATGCTCTCATGCCTTCCCAGTTACCAATGGAGTGAATAAGGGCTATGTGTTTGCTCCCGTGCTTTTTAGCATAATGTTTGCAGACTCTTTCAATAAGGATAAAAACAGCATCAAAGATATCTACTGCAGTGAAAATAAATTATTTAATTTGAAAAGATTACAAGGAGGGAGAATTGGTATGTTGCTTTTTGCTCCCTGATGATTATGCATTCAATGAAGCCTCTGAGGTTGAGATACAAGATAGTATAGATTAATTCTCTAACACTTGTGGCTAATTTTCACCTGATAATTAATACCAAGAAAACAGAGGTTCCCCTTCAGCCAGTACTACATGTTATTTAAATGCCAATGTACATTTGCTAAGAAACTATTTTGCGGAGAACTCACAAAAGGTAAGCATGAACATGGAGGTCAGGAGGGATAAAAGGACACTCTCAAGGTCTGTCTTAATAACTATGGCATCCTTTGTGAGACATGGGAGACTCTGGCCCAGGACTATCCAACATGTCTTGCACACATCAAATAAGGCTTTATGCAAAATTGAGCAAATGAGAATTTCAGTATCCCAAAGGAAACAAGATGCACAAATTTAAAGTCATCTCCTTCCCAAATGTGCATATGAACTATTTGTGTCCAACCTTGTAATGCCATGCACAGAAAACTTACCAGAAGAACTGCTAATGTGGACAGCTTTTTTAAGGTTCTGATTACTCAGTATAGTGATCACTCTATTCCATAACAAAAGCAAAACATGCATGGAAAATCAAGGTACAGCATAATTCAAAATACAGCATTCACCATATTACAACTTATCACAGAAAATCACAATATAATAGTCACAATATAGTCTCAAAGTAAAATAGTCACTCTTAAGTTAACTTAATCAGTCACTTATCAGTAGTATCAAAGTACACATTCAAAGTCTTCCACTCTTGGGGCAAAGTCTTGATTAATTCAATCAGTCACTTATCAGTAACAATAGTCAAAGTACTCAAAGTACAATCAGTCACTTATTCAGCAAAGTCTTACTAAGTATCATACACAAAACCCGACCTACTCCACCCCTTAGGTCGCTAGTAAACTATAATTCCATAATTACTCAGTACCCAAAGAGACATCTTTTCATCTTGACTTGGGGCCTGTTCTCAGATTCCCTGGATCCCCTTCCATGGTCCCAGGTTCTACCTGGATTCACCAGACTGTCACCTGGATTCAATGGCAGACAGCTCCCAGGTCCTTCTCCAGCTCTCTGGGTAGGTCCTGCTCCACACTGAAGTTCACAAGGTCTGATCCATGTCAGATCCTTCACCATTTCTGCTCCCAGGAATTCAAGACTCAACCAAGCTGCAAACCAAGTCTCATTATCCCAGTCATGCTTTATTCATCTGGGCTCCTGGCTCCTGGGTTCCTGGCTCCTGGCCTCCAGGGCTCCTGGCTCTGGATTCTGGGCTCCTGGACTCCTGGCTCCAGCTCCTGGCTCCAGGTTCTGGGCTCCTGTTCAGAAGAAGCTCCACCACCACAAGTTTTCAGGATTCAGTTCTCCATTCTTCTGTAGCTGTTCTGCCACCAGATCTGAGTCTCAAGGAAATTCTGACTGTGCCTTTCTGTGGCTTTTCTTGTATACACAGTATTACCTACTTCTTTCAGCCAATTTCCTGTTACATCAGTAACAAGGGGAGAGGAGTTCATACCTTCTGTTTCCCCAATAGACCTTTATTAGTTACTAAGTGCTAAGTACCTGCTACTTTTGCCAACACAAAGGGATCATCAAATTCAAATTACAAAACCATTACAAACCTGTGGTAGAACCTTCAAAGGAGCTCATATTGATTTGATCAGCCACAATCAAACTGGACATTGATCCTGATAACCTGATTTCATTTTGGTCCTTTTGAAGTTAGTAAATAGATGTACCAATGAGTGAATGTATGAACAATAAATAAAAGAATGAATGAATAAATAAGTGGATAGACAGATAAACATATGATTGAAGGAATGAATGAATATGAAGTCATGATTCCAGAGGACTAATAGTGAAGAAACTGCCCATTCTCATGACATGGTGTTAATGGATAAGGATAAGGTCAAAACTGGCATTTGTTTTGCTCTTCACTTTACTTGCTAAATATGATGTGGAAGTTGTATAAAAAAGATATTGGTAACAAGTGGATACTGCAAATGAGGGAAAAAATAATCTGGGAAAATCTCACTTTTCCCCCAGCAAACCATAGTAATCATCTTTAAAAAGACTATGTTGCCTAACTCTATTTGGAAAGAAATTACTCCAAATGAAGAAAAATGGCAGATATAATGGGGAAATGCTCAGTCTTCCACGTCACTCATAAATCATGCCTTTCTTCTTTTCTAAGTCAAGACCTGGTATTTCTTTTCCAGGTTATTCTCACTGTCATTTCTATTTATCCTCATTGTCATTCTTTCATTTTTCTTGCTTATGAAATTTTTTTAACTTGTGAAATAAGCTAACAGTATATTCTAAATCAGTAAATAGTCCACTTAATGTTTGCATTAGTATCTCACTCATTGAGAAACATAGCTATTTAAAATCTGTAGGAGAATATTTCTGAAATGTGGGGAAATAGTCATGAGATTAAAATTAGGCAAGGAATCTCTGCCATCTCCCAAATATCATTGAATGTGATTCAGTTTCTTTATATTTCTATTCCTTTCTAACTTTTTGTAAGGGGTCATCCCTACCATTATTATTGCTGTGAAGCATCTCTGTGGGTTATGAATTAGATAGTAAGTACCAGACAGCCTGACTCCAGAAAAGCAAAAAGCTTTTATGCAAAAATTCCATTTAGTGCAAAATATTTGTAGAGTCAGAAAAATGTACTCAGCAAGAAAAAAACAACAACCCTAGTATGATGTTAATGGCATTTAACATAGGGAATACTTAGATTACTGTTCATATGGATAATGACTGTGAATCTCATCAATATCTCTCTGCATCCTAACATCACAATGGGGAAGAAATGTGTGACTTAGCCCTGCCTGATAGTTAGGCAACTGGTCAGAGAAAGGGACAGGGTAATAGTTTTATATCTTCTTCAAATATTGAAGAATGATTGCCAACCATGGGCAAGGAAACAGTGACTGTGATATTTGGAAGTGCAACTCGGGGAACTAATCAGATCTCAGGTACCTTGTAAAAAACCATGCGATTCAGAAGATCATAAGGTCACTTGAACTGTATTTTTGTATGAATTTAAGAACCAAAGAAAAATGTATCAAAAAACAAAACCCTGTTGACTTCAAGGGGAAAAGAATGAGTTCTATTAATTTTTTCATTTATTTCCATAAACATATTCAAACAATGTGACAAAATGAATAAAATGTCAGCCTTGGAAAGAGGCTGACTGATGTTTTAAGTCTTGTTCAAGTTTTTAACTGACCATGAAGAAAACACTTCAATTTTCATTTCCACGTGCAATGCTCAAAAACGAGAAGTTACCTACATATTGCTAGTCTTCATCCCTGAGGGAATTGCCACATAGTAGGTCACATACACAGATAAAATCATGTGTCCACATAAAATCATTCACAGAGTACTTCGAGATTTGTTATGAGATTTCTCTAAATTCAAATGCTGTGATAGCACTCCCTTAGTTCTCTAAGAAAGATAACCAATGGAACAATTTAACTCAAAGTATGAAAGCACTACTTTTAAACTCAGGCCAAATGTTTCTTTTTAAATTATTCTAATTATTTCTAATTATACCCAATCTGTGCTACCATAAATAGTGCCTCCCCCTCCTTTTCTCTTTGCTTTCAACTCTGCTTCTACAATAGTCCTCTTTTCAGTTTAACCTTTCAGACCATTGGGATTGTAAAAAGACATTCAGAACTTGAAATGCAGTGCTAATGACTTATATTTTAGTGTAACTCAGGAGTACAGTTTTACTGTAACTATCACTTCAAGAAAATTCCAGGTCTGCAACAGGAAGGTTAAATCCAGTGGCAAAGGTGGAAAGATATATGCAACTATTTGTATAATCATTTATTCAATGATCAATACATGCCTGGTGATAAATCAATATTGGTGTAATCTCCAATCTGTGAATTTTGAAGAACCATCTCCTGAGGATTCTTATCCTAGAATCGCTATACAGGTCTGTCTTCATGTGGGCTGATTTATGCTTTGATACCATTTGCACTGCAAGGACCTTCATTTCTCTAAGTTTGACTGAGGAGGAAAGTTATCATTATTCATTGCTAATATTAAAAAAATATTAATTACAAATAATAAGCTCTTAGGATAGACATGATGATGTCTTTATTGGGATTTTACCTAGTAAAATGTTAAATGAAAGTTCTTAACTTGGAAGAGAAGAGTGACTATTTTCAAGCACACATATAAGATGTTTGCTTACTTTGAAAACATTTATATAGTATAAAAAGATTTTCTGAAGTGAAAAATGTTTTATATTATAAATGTCAAATATCAATAAAATGTTTTCTTTTTTTTCCCCAAAAAACTTATTTCACTGCTTAGTAGCAAATAGCCTTGACAACCATGACACTACTGGCCAAAGTTTTGTGAAATTATTGTTTGAGCTATCATTAAAAAAAATCTCTGGAATTGATGGTGGGGAGATGATGGAGGGCTACCTGCCCTTTGGAGCCACAATGAAGCAGATTGCTTACACCAGTCTTTTGCAGTCAAGAAGGGTCTCTTAAACAATCATGTGCATCATACTACTTTTCTTTGCAAGGGGACCAGAAGAGACCCTACTTCCTCCAGGCAGTCATCATATATAGCCTGGTAGTCCTCCTGTGGCCTAATCATAATCACACAAATTGGGCGCTTAGAGCCAGCAGCTGCTTCCAGATTCCTTTTCGAGGGAACATAGGCATAAGACATACTCAGATCCTCACACATAATGGGGGAGACGGCAGTACACCTCAAAGCGTTGTGTGTCCCCAGCCAAAACCATAATCCCCTTTTCTCTTTTGTTAAGGAATTTCTGCACTTCCTTCACACATCACCGGATCTGCTTCTGCTTCACGTCTTGATGCACTCGTACAGCTTCCGAGTCAGGTTAGTGGTAAATATCAGTCTCTAATAAGATCAATATGTAATTAATGATATAAATAATGAATGATATAAATAATCAAGATCCAGTGATTTCATTGATTAGGAATTCCCTCTAATGATACAAATGACTACCAGTTTATGACTCCTGTCATACTGTAAGACTTTTGTCTACAGTCTCTAGAGACCATCACCCAAAAGCTATGCAGAAAGTGATTTTCCTAACTTTCTGCTGATGTTTTGAGAGAACCCATGGAGAATTCTGGTTTGCTCAACTGCCACATGACCTGCTTATGTACTCTTCTCATTGTACAATTCCTTGATAATAATTCCTTGATAATGATAACTTCTCTTCCTCTTTAGAGTTCTCTTTGGGTTATATGTTGTGGGTACTGTATATCCATGTTGCTTCCATTTTGCTGTCTCTAACACATCTTTAGTTGTTTAGAGACACTGGTGGTACATGTAGATATTTACATAGTAATTTTCAGAGGCAGTCTGCCAGCTTCAATCGTCTTTACACTAAAATTTTTCCTTGGGGAGATTGCAGTGACTTGCTTAATTAATGATAGTTATGAAATAGACTCTGTATTGGTTAAAATGATCATAGAATTAAAGAATTACAGACCTAAAAATATGATATCATTATATAAATATATATACAAATATGTACATACACATGTGCTAATATATGGATTTATTGAACATATATAATTATATAACGTTTCTGACTCAGATTATATGCTATAATGGTAAGGGAATTTGAAGATCTTCCCTGCCCCTTAGTGGCCCTCACTTGAAGCCCATCAAGAGAAGCTTGGTTGGGGGAGGCTTGTTTTCCAGGAAGTCCTACACCTTTTGTTACTTTGTAATTAGGCAGTGGGTCACAAAGTTTGTGATGTCCTCCAACCCTGAAGAAGGGTGTATGTATATATGTACTTTTTTTTCCTTTTTTTTTGAATTTATATATATATATATATATATATATATGTTTTACTTTTCAATATTCATTTCCACAAGGTTTTGATTCACTGTTTTTCTTCCTGTCTCTTCCCTACCCCCCTACCACAACAGGGCAAGCATACTGAATACCCCTACCCCAAATCTACTCACTCTTACATCTCCCCCTTTTCCCCCTTACTTTCTTGTATAGTAAGATGGATTTCGATACCCCATTGTCTGTATATCTCATTTCCCAGTTGCATGTAAAAACAATTTTTAACATGTTTTTAAAACTTTGAGCTCCAGATTATCTACCTTCTTCCCTCCTCACACACCCCAACTGGGAAGACATGCAATTCAATATAGGTTATACATGTGTAGTTATGCAAAACATTCCCGTAGTAGTCATGTTACAAAAGACTACCTATATTCCCCTCCATCCTATCCTGCCCCCCATTTATTCTATTTTCTCCTTTGACCCTGATAATTTTTAGAAGTGTTTGCTTCTAACTACCCTCTCCCCCAATCTGCTCTCCCTTCTATCATCCCTTCTCTTATTCTCTTCCCTCTTCTTTCCCATAGGGTAAGATACCCAATTGAGTGTTTAGGTTATTGCCTCCTTAAACCAAATCTAATGACAGTGAGCTTGACTCATTCCCTTTCATCTTCTTGCTCTTCCCTTACATTTTAACAAGTTTCTCTGTCCTCTTTTTTTTTTAAGCAATTGGGATTAAGTAACTTGCTCAAGGTTACACGGCCAGGTGTTTCTGGGTGGGTGCTAAGTGTCTGAGCCCGGATTGGATCCCCAGGTCATCCCGACACTGGGGCCGTTGCTCTTACTCGCTGTGCTTCTCTGGCCTCTTTTATGTGAGATAATTTACCTTATTCTATCGCTCCCTTTCTCTTTCTCCCAATATATTCCTCTCTTACCTCTTAATTTTATTTCTTAGATATTATCCCTTCATATTCAACCCATCCTGAGGACTCTGCCTATGTACACATGTAAATGTTCACACACAATACACTCACATACACATACATATATGTGCACGCACAATGTATATATGTGTATATGCATAAATAAATATACATACATATGTATATGCAAACTATATCTTTCCTTCCAATTTATATATATTCCCTTCAGCTCTCCTCATAAAGAAAATTCTCGTGATTTACCAAGATTTTCTTTTCATGTAGAAATGTAAAAAGTTCAGCTTTAATAAGTTCCTTATGAATTCTCTTTCCTTTTTCCCTTTCCATGCTTTTCTTGATTCTCGTATTTGAAAGTCAAATTTTCTGGTCAACTGTTTTTTTTTTTTCATCAAGAATGCTTGTAAGTCCTCTATTTCACTGAATTTCTACATTTTCCCCTGAAATATTATATTCAGTTTTGCTGGGTGGTTGATTCTTGTTTTTAATCCTAGTACCTTTGACCTCCAGAATATCATATTCCAAGCTCTTTGATCCCTTATGTAGAAGTTGCTAGGTCTTGTGTTATTCTGATTGTGTTTCCACAGTTCTCAAATTGTTTCTTCCTGACTGTATGTGATATTTTTTCCTTGACTTGGGAACTCTGGAATTTGGCTATGATATTCCTAGGAATTTTCTTTTTGGGATTTTTTTCAAGAGGGGATTGGTTAATTTCCATTTCTATTTTTCCCTTTGGTTTTAGAAGGGAGTTTTCCTTTATAATTTTTTTAAAATGTTTTTTTTGGGTCTTTTTTTTTTTTTTGATCATGGTTTTCAGGTAGTTCAGTAATTTTAAAATTATCTTTCCTGGATGTCTTTTCAGGTCAGTGGTTTTCCCAGTGAGATATTTCACATTGCCTTCTATTTTTTCATTTGTTTGGATCTATTTTATATCATCTTGATTTTTTATAAAGACATTTGCTTTCATTTGCGCCAGTCTCATTTTGAAGGAATTATTCTCTTTACTGATTTTTGAAATTCTTTTTCTATCTGGCCAATTCATCTTTTTAAAACATTCTTCTCCTCATTCACTCTTTGGGCTTCTTTTGCTGTTTGAGTTAGTCTATTTTTTAAAGTGTTATTTCCTTTGGTGTATTTTTGGGATCTCCTTTAGCAGGCTGTTGACTCTTTTTTCATGGTTTTCTTGTATCATTCTCATTTTTCTTACCAATTTTTCCTCTACTTCTCTTACTTGATTTTCTTTTATTTTTCTTCAAATTTTTAATTAATTTATTTTTAGTTTTCAACATTCATTTCCACAATAAGTTATGTTAAAATTTTTTCTCTCTCCCTGTCTTTCCCCTTCCCCCACCACAAAATACCAAGCCTACTGAATACCCCTTCCCCTTCACCCTCCTAACTTTTTAGTGGAGTAAGATGGGTTTATATAATACCTCAGTACCTGTATAGCTTATTTCCTAGTTGCATGTAAAGAAACAATTTTTAAACATTTTTAAAATTTTTTTTTAAGTAATCGGGGTTAAGTAACTTGCTCAAGGTTACATGGCCAGTTATTTCTGGGTGTGGTGCTGAGTATCTGAGCCCGGATTTGATCCAGGTCATCCCGACACTCGAGCCAGTGCTCTTACTTGCTGAGCCACCTGGCCGCCCCTAAGCAATTGGGGTTAAGGAACTTGCTCAAAGTTACACGGCCAGGTGTTTCTGGGTGGGTGCTAAGTGTCTGAGCCTGGGATTTGATCTCCAGGTCATTCCAATACTGGAGCTGGTGCTCTTACTCGCTGTGCTACTTGGCCGCCCCAAACATTTTTTTTTAAACTTTGAGTTCCAGACTTTTCCCCCCTTCTTCCCTCCTAACCCACCACCACTGGGAAGATAAGCAATTCAATATAGATTGTACATGTGTAGTTACCCAAATAATTTCCATAGTATTTATTTTGTGAAAGACCAACCATATTTCCCTCCATCCTATCCCGTCCCCGACTTATTCCATTTTCTCCTTTGACCCTTTCCCTTTTCAAAAAGGTTTGCTTCTAACTGCCCTCTCCCCCAATCTACCCTCCCTTCTATCCTTCACTCTCTTATCCCCTATCCCCCCCCCATTATCCTGTAGGGTAAGATACCCAATTGAGTGTATATGTAACTCCCTCCTTAGGCCAAATTTAATGAGAATAATATTCTCCCATTCCCTTTCACCTTCCTGCTCTTCCCCTTCATTGCAAAAGTTTTCTCTTGCCTCTTTTATATTACATAATTTACCCTAATCTATCCCTCTCTTTCTTCTTCTCCCAATAAATTCCTCTCTTACCTCTTATTGTTTTAGACATCATCCTTTTATATTTAACTCATCCTATGCCCTCTGTCTATGTACACATAAACATACAAATGCCCACACATTATACTTATATAAATCCTCCTACACATACATATATATGTCTCTCTGTGTGTATATATTTCATATGTTGCATATATGCAGTATTTATATATGTATATGTATATAGATAGATAGATCAATTGATTGATTGATAGTTAGATTCCCTTTAGCTATTCTCTTACTGAGAAAAGTCTTATGAGTTACAATTGTCATTTTCCATGTAGAAATGTAAATAGTTCAACTTGAATAAGTTCTATATGATTTCTTTTTCCTGTTTGCCTACTCATGCTTCTCTTGCTTCTTATATTTGAAAATCAAATTTGATGTTCAGCTTGGGTTTTTTTCATCAAGAATGTTTGAAAGTCCTATTTTCATTGAATGACCTTATTTTTTCCTGTAGTATTATACTCAGTTTTGCTGGGTAATTGATTCTTGGTTTTAGACCTAGCCTCCAGAGTATCATTTTCTAAGCTCTTTGATTCCTTAAGGTAGAAGCTGCTAGGTCTTGTGTTACCCTGATTGTGTTTCCACAATACCCAAATTGTTTCTTCCTGACTGCTTGCAGTATTTTCTCCTTGACTCGGGAACTCTGGAATTTTGCTATAATATTCCTAGGAGTTTTCTTTTTGGGATCTTTTTCAAGAGGTGATTGGTGAATTCTTTCAATATCTGTTTTTTTCCCTCTAGTTCTAGAATATCAAGGCAATTTTGCTTGATAATTTTGAGAAAGATGGTGTCTAGACTCTTCTTTTAGTCATGGCTATCCGGTAGACCGATAATTTTAAAATTATCTCTCCTGGATCTGTTTTCCAGGTCAGTGGTTTTTCCTATGAGAAATTTCATATTGCCTTCTATTTTTTCATTTGTTTGGATCTGTTTTATAGTATCTTGATTTCTTATAAAGTCATTAGCTTCCAATTGCTCCTGTCTAATTTTGAAGGAGTTATTCTCTTAAGTTATGCTCTTTAGCAGGCTGTTGATTTGCTTTTCATGATTTTCTTTCATCATTCTCATTTCTCTTCCCAATTTTTCCTCCACTTCTTTTACTTGATTTTCAAAATCCTTCTTGAGTTCCTCCATGGCCTGTAAGCAGTTCATTTTTTTTCTTGGAGGCTTTTGATGCAAGAGTTTTGACTTTTATGTCTTCCTCCCCCTCCATGCCTTGATCCTTTTTATGCCTAAAAAAGGATTCTGTCACCTGTTTGTGGTTCCATTGCTTGCTTATATTGGCAGCCAATTACTTGACTTTTGAGCTCTTTGCTGTGGTAGAACTCTGCTTCCAGAATGGAGAGAGCTATGTCCCAAATCGCTGGGGTTTCTGCAGGTACTGGAACTATTAGATGGATGCCCTCTCTGCAGCCCTCAGACATTCTGGCTCACTGGTATCACACTTCAGGACCACCTCCCAAGAACGTGATCTGGATCCAAGCAGGTCAAAGCAATAGCGATTACCCTCTGAATGGTCGCTTGGTCCTCCTACAATCTGCAAGTCAAAAGCACTAGAAGCAGTTATATGGAAGCAGCTGCAGCCACCACTCCTCCACTTCTTGATCTGGAGGCAGCAGCCAGACTGCGATTCTCCTTTTCCCACTGATTTTTACTTTGGTATTTATAGATTGAGAAGGCTGGAAACCACTACAGCTCCTGATGATTTATTCTTGTGAAGTTTGCTCCAGCCATGGGTTCTGGTCGGGGCCACCCTGAGGCTTAAAGTGAGGCTCAGTCGGGACTGTGCTCTGCTTCCAGCCCTCTGTGATGGAGCCTTCCTGCCAGCGTGCTAGGCTTCCTTTAGCCGTGCATTTGTTTCTCTCTGTCACTTTGGGTTCTGTAGATCTAAAGTTTGTTTAGAGTCATTTTTTACGTGCATTGGAGGAGGTGGAAGCTGGAGCCCATGGAAGGCCTGTTTCTACTCTGCCATCTTGGCTCCACCCCCACTCTTACTTGATTTTCATCCATGGCTTTTGACCAGTTTATATTTTTCTTGGAGGCTTTTGATGCAAGAGTTATGACTTTTCTTTCTCCTTCAGGTTCTCTGTTTTGGTCATATTTGTTATCTAAATAAATTCTATAATTTGAGTTAGCTTCTTCCTTTTGCTCATCTTGCCAGTCAATTATTTGACTTTTGAGCAGAGCCACTCTGCTTCCAGAGTGGAGAGTGCTGTCCCAAATTTTGGGGGTTTTGTGCAGCTGTTGTCTGAGTTTATTCTTTGCACCTGCCTCAGAACTGTGAGTAGGACTGCCTCTCCAAAGCCTCAACAGGCTCTGTGATGCCAGAGCTCTTCACCCCAGGACTCCCACCCACAACTTTGACCCAGATCTAAGCAGCGCAAAGCAAGAGAATCCAGCCTCAGTGCCAGCAAAGAGATTCCTGAAATTTCCCTCTGGACAGTCACTTGTTCACCTCATGGTTTGTGAGCCTACAACTCAGGAAACAGCCATGGCTGTAGCTACAGCCATGGACACCTCTGTAGCCCCAGGAGCAGGGGCTGGATCAAGCTCTTCTCTCACCCAGGATCAACAAATTTTCCCACTGACTTTTTCCTTTATCTTTGGCATTTATGGGTTGAGAAGTCTATATACCACCACAGTTGCCAATGATTAATTAACTTCCCTGAAATCTGCTTTGGCCAATCTGTGCCATGGTTCTGTGTTGGTGCGGCCCATGTGGGACTGTGCTCTGCACCCAGTCCAGTATGATAGACCCTTCCTGTTGGCATGACAGGCTGCCTTCAGTGGGAGATTTGTTTCCCTCTGTTACTTTGTGGGGTCTGTAGCAATTAAATTTTTAGAGTCTTTTTTTTACAGGTATTGTAGGTGGTTGGAGCAGGAACTCAAGCAAATTCCTGCTTTTACTCAACCATCTTGGCTTTGCCCCCATTTGTATATATATAAACACATATTTAGATAGATAGATAGATAGATAGATAGATAGATAGATAGATAGATAGATAGATAGATAGATAGATAGACAGACAGACAGACAGACTTTTGAGGTGAGGTTTTGCATTCAGGCTCATCTATGGAAAGAGTTGTGAGATTTGTCCTGAAGAGACTTTGGGTAGCCATTGAGCACCACTCCCCCAGCTTTGAAAACCCAGACACTGGTGCTTCTTTCTCTGGTAACTAACTAGTTATGTATGTAATAGTCAGACAGCTAAAAGCCCTGTCTGTTGCTCTGTTGAATTGTGTTATTTTTTCAGTCTGTATTTTTTTTCTACTTGTAATTTCTGTTTGTATTTTCTCTGAAGTACAGGTGCTGACTTTTTCCCCTGAACTAAGTGAATGATAAATATTTTTGATTAAAGTAATATGGTTAACCCTTTTTGAGTTGCTTTCCTTTAGAAAAGCAGTTCAGAGAACCTGTGCTAGCAGCCCTCCTGGGTATCCTAGAGTGCTTGCTTTTACATATGGGTGCATAAACATACAGACACACATATGTATGTATATTTTCTTGTGCCAGGAAGGTAAAATCCAGTGGCAGAAATGGAAAGATACAGGTTTATATAGATATGCTCACACACACATACATTGTATATATGTATTCATTTGTATCGTACATGCATGTATAAAGCATAAAAGTAGAGCATGTACATGTTATATAAATGTTAAACATGTATATATATATAATGTAGATAGTATATCATTACTATATTTGATTATTTTATCACAATAAATACATATAAGAGAGAGAGAAACAGGGAGAAAATGCACTTCTAGTATCATTATGGATGTCTTACTTTGATGTCTCTTTATGAGACAGAAATATTCAGGGTGCTTATCTCTGTCAAAAAATGATGTATTTTGACAGGTCTTATCAAGGTTGTAATGACTTCAGGTATGCAAAAAAAATCTTCTAAAGTTTCAGGAATAGACCCATAAACACAGTCCAGGGAAAGAAGCATCACTGGCATGCAAGACTATGCTGCCACAGGAAAACTGGGTCACTGGTCACAGTCCATGGTAAAAAAGAGAATTTATCATTCACAGACCAGAGCACAGCCTGGGAAAGTGGTAAACACTACTCTCCCTATATTTTGCCACCTTGTAAGGAACAAAATTTTACAGGTCTGTAGAATTACCTCTGAAAACAGATACATAAATATTACTCCACAGTGTCCCCTCCAATTTGGAAGCAGAGCTCTACTTTAGCATAGAGTTAACAATTTAAAAAATTGGCTGGAAAAAATGAGAAACAGCAGATAAAGATCCTGACTATGGAAAGCTACTATGATGACAAGGGAAGATCAAAACACAAACTCAAAAGAAGGCAATAAGTTACAACTCCTACATCGAAAACCTTAAATAAAAATGTGAAACGGCCTCTGACATGGAAGATATATTAAAAAAAAAATAAAGGCAAGAAAGATAGGTAGAGGAAAAAAATGGAAAGAAAAATGAGAGAAATGTAAGAAAATCATGAAAAAAGGATCAACAGCTTGGTAAAAGAGGCACAAAAAGTACTGAAGAAATAACAGCTTAAAAAAAAACCCAAATAATAAGTCAAATGGTAAAAGAGACACAAGAATCCAATGAAGGTAAGAATGTCTTGAAATGACTTAGCCAAGTGGAAAAGAAGGTACAAAAGCTCCATGAAAAAAATAATTATTTAAAAATTAAAATTGAATAAGTGGAAGCTTATGACTCTATGAAAAATGAAACAAAACAAAAAGAAGGAAAAAAATTAAGACAATGTGTAATATCTCATTGGAAAAAACAACTGACAAGGAAAATAGAATGAGATAATTTTAAGTGTTAAACTACCTCCAAACCATGATCAAAAACTGAACCCAGATATCATCTTTCAAAGAAATATCAAGGAATACTCCTTTGATATTCTGGAACCAGAGGGCAAAATAGAAATTGAAAGAATCTACCAATCATCACCTGAAAGAGATCCCAAGATGAAAACTCCCAAGAATATTCTAGCCAAATATTGCAAGCAGTCAGAAATAAACAATTCATTTTTTGAAGGGGAGGAGCCAAGATGGTAGAGTAAAAGTTGGAACTTGCTTGAACTGCTGCTCCAACCACCTCCAATACCTGTAAAAAATGACTAGAAATCTCTTGATGAAGGCTGCCTGGCAGGCCAACAGAAAGGGTCTATCACACCACTCTGGGAGGGAGAGCAGTCCTGCATGAGCTGCACCAGCCCAGATGAGTGGTAGAACAGACCTGCTGGAGCAGACTTCAGGAAAGGGAATAACTGGCAGTTGTGGCAGTTTCCAGACTTCTCAACCCATAAACGGCAAAGAGAAAGTAAAAAGTCAGTAGGGAACTCTGTTAGAGCTGGGTGAAAGAAGAGCATAGTCTGACCCCTGACCCAGAGTGGTGGAGGTGACTGCGAATGCAGCTACTGCCACATGGATGCCTCCTGAGCTCCAGGCCTACAAATCATAGGGGGACCAAGAGACCATTCAGAGGGGAATTGCTCTTACTTTGACCTGCTTGGATCTGGGTGGTAATCTTGGGTGGCAGTCCTGGGGTGAGGAGTGCTAATGTGGCAGAGCTTGTGGAGACTGTAGAGGGGGCACCCTCCTCATAGCTCTGACAACAGCTGTGCAAAACCCTAGAAATTTGGAACACAGCAGTTTCCACTCTGGAAGCAGAGTTCTACCATGGCAAAGACTTCAAAAGTCAAGTAATTGGCTGGCAACATAAGCAAACCGAGGAAGCACAATCAGAAATAAAGAATTCAACTATTGTGGAGCCACCATCATGAAAATACAAGATTAAGCAGTTTTTACATTAAGTGAGCAGAGTAGTTGAAATATGATAGGATCTTCTAGAGGACAAAAGACCTGAGATTACAAACTATAATTTCCTACCTAGCAAAACTGAGTATAATCCATCAGGGGGGAAATGAGCAATCAATGAAATGGAGTACTTTCAAGTATCCCAGGTGAAAAGACCATAGCTGAATAGAAAATTTAACTTTTAAACACAAAACTAAGGAGAATCATGAAAAGGTAAACAGGAAATGGAAACCATAAGGGATTCAATATGATTACATTGTTTACATTCTTGCATAGATTATGATACTTGCGACTTCTAAAAAATTTCTCTTTATTAGCAAAGTTAGGTACATAGAGGGCAGAGGTGTGAGTTGAATATAGTGAGAAAATTATCTAAAAAATAAAATTAAGAGGGTGAGAAAGAAGAGTGGTTAAAGATGAAAGGAAGAGTGAGAATGGGGTAAATTACCTGACATAAGAAGAGTAAAAGGGCTTTCATAGAGAAGGCCAAGATGTGGAAAGTGTAGAGGAACACATGAATTTCACCATATATGACCCTCATTTGGAATTGGTTCAGAGACGCAATAGCATACATACTCAGTTGGCTGTAGAAATCTATCTTAACTTTGGAAGGATGATTGAATGCTTAAACAATATTGATATGTTCACATTCTCAGGCTCTTACCTTATCCATTCCTGAAATGTCATAGACTACAGCCTCACCACAGTACTCACCACTTTTCAAGGTGGAGAAAATAGTGTGTTTTCATAGAAAAAAAGGAACCAGAGAGGAACAGAGGGAAATAATTAAGTAACATAAGTGGCTTGTGTTAGGCATAGAAGGTGAAAGCTAGTTAAGGACTAGTGAGGAATTTTGACAGTCTAAAGTCATAAATTAAGGGGGGATCCGAATATATCAGTATTCAAAATATATTGAATATACCAATTGAAGTTGTGTGAGTTGTTGACCACCCTACAATGAGAAATGGCAAAGCAATTTCCCAGCTCAGCGGGTCTTTGATCCTGCTAGCTGCAGGTGTTATCGAGGCTTGTTATTTTGGGATATATCTCACAATTCTCTGGGTACTTTGGAGTCCTCATCATAAAGATCTCATACATATTTCTTGGCCAATTGATGTTTTAGAAAGATTATCCTGTCACAGGGGTGGGATTAAAGGAGAAAAGTAGACCAGTTAGGATGCTCTTATAGGAGGAAGCATGATGTTGTTATGGGGACAATAGTTGATTTATTAGAAGATTTGGATTTGGATACTGACTGCTACGTTTATCAGTATAATGATGGCCCAAAGGAAGATTTATAGTTGATAGGAGGAAAAGCAACCTAAAAATTAGAGGTTTCCAAAAAGGAATACACTGCTTTAGGAGGAAATGTGTTCACCTCATAAAAAGTCTTTAAGCAGAGCCTCAATGGTCAGTTGCCAGTATATCATAGAGAGGAATCTTGTTCAGGTAAAGATTGGTCTTTGCAATCTCAAAGATCTTTTCACTTTCTAAGTATCTATCATTCTGTCAAGTTTGAAAAGCACAGGGCTTAAGGAAACATCAATACTTAATGACTAATGTAAGGCTATATTATACTCTAATTATTAAATACACACACAAATATATATTCTGACATATTATTCAGTTGTGGACACTGAACATAATATAGTCAAGTAGAAAAAAGATATATAAATATTAATGCAAAGAAGCTGTTATGGTTTCAAGGGGCAATTTTGGGGAGGCAGGAAAGGTGACCAGTCTGTCCTGTACATTCTTCACCTATTTGTGGTGAGTAATCTATAAATAGATGATTATTGTTAAATCTACATGCAAGGCAAAAAAGTGAAATACAGGTCGGATCATCTTGATATTTGTCTCTGACCTTGTCACTGATACCCTTGTAGGAGAGAAAATCATGGTCATTTTGATCACTGAGCTAATTCCACTTCTGTTCCCCAGATAAGCCTAATCAACTTTCCATTATCCTCATTAGTTGAAGGCAAAAGAATGTTGACACACTCAGAGAGGCAGCACATTGATAACTGGGGGAAAAACAAGAGGTGAAAAAAGTTGCCAAGCAAACGAACAAAGAAATAAGTCTCTCAAAGAATACTTAGTGACAACCTATAAAGATAAGAAAAACCCAGTTCTCAAGGTAAAATCTTTTGCAATGATTTAAAATACCATAAATTTAAAATTAAAGAATCACTTACTTTGATCAGTTAAACTCAGGAAACCTTTATTAATCTTCCTGTCCTGTTCCATGATATGCCTTCTCTTCTCTGATATAATAATTTGCCTATTGTCAATTTGTATTCTGACAGCTGTGATAGGTGAGTGCTTGCCTTAACATGCACAAACCCAGGTATCCACACAAATACCTAACTTCTTCCATTCCATACCTCCTTGCATAACCATCTCCATCCTTCCAACCCCTCTTTATTCATTGTCTTCTTCAATTAGAATGATAGGTCCTTGACATTAAAGTCTGTCTTGATTATCTGTATATACATCTCCAGTGCTTAACACAGTACCCAACGCAAAGGAAGAACTCAATAAATTCTCTCTCTCTCTGTCTCTCTCTCTGTTTCTCTCTCTCTCTGTTTCTCTCTCTCCCTCTCTTCTTCTCTCTATGTCTCTTTCTTTCTTTCTCTTTCTCTCATCTATCTTTCTATCTCTACATC
>NW_027186473.1:35873744-35874890 GCF_028583685.1 Petaurus breviceps papuanus
CAACTTTCTACCCTCAAGGACCTTATGTTCTATTAGGAACAACGATATGTACACAGAAAAGTAAATATAAAGTAACAAAAGGCAATTTTTAACACAGAATGCATGCTCAAAACTTTGGTGATTTTAAAAGGACTCTTGTAAAACACAGTACCTTATTTCTTTTTGAAAAGAAGCTCAGAGGTGGCCAGGTGGCTCAGCGAGTAAGAGCACTGGCTCCAGTGTCGGGATGACCTGGATCAAATCCCGGCTCAGACACTCAGCACCACACCCAGAAATAACTGGCCGTGTAACCATGAGCAAGTTACTTAACCCCGATTGCTTTAAAAAAAAAAAAAGAAAGAAAAGAAGCTAGTGATGGTAGGAGGTGAGAAAGGAATTTATTCCAGCATCAGTGAACACCTGAGCAAAGTTATTGAGGTGCCTTTATTTCACAGGAATATTTTTGCTTATTGGCATAATCTCTAAATTTAAATTCTTTTTTTTATTTAAAAAAAAGGTATGAAAACTATCCTGTCAGTTTTAATTTTTTTATTGTTTGGGGCATAGATTTAATTTTTGACCTTTATAAATAACATTGGCAGTGAGCTCTTCATTCAAATTATGTACTCTCCCTTTCTTAGGCAATTTCCATCAAGTATGAATCCTATAGAAAAATTACTAGGGGGTGGAGTCAAGATGGCAAAGTAGAAATAGGACTTTCTTGCAGCTCCAACTCCCACCTTCCCCAATTCATGTAAAAAAAAAATATCTCTAGACAAACTTTGGAGCTACAGAACCCACAAAATAACACAGAGAAGCCAACCTCCAGCTGAGGACAGCCTGGCAGGCTGGTAGCAAGCAGCTAGCTCAGCTCTATGGGAGCTGACCCCAGCCCCACTCCAGCCAGAGGTTTTAGGCCCAGGGAAGCCAACTAAGCACCTCTGGCTGGAGGGACTTAAGATCACCAGCATCTGTGACGGTTTTCAGAATTATCAACTCGTAGATGCCAAAGACAAAGTGAGAAGTAAGTGCATTGTGGACTTTGGAACCGGGGAGTTCGGAGTGCCATCCTGCCTTTGCCCCTGGGGCGAGAAGACGCTGAGTTGCAGAGACCGGGCAGCTGCCACCACTTCAGCTCCTAGTCTGCAGTTTGTATGGGGACCAAGC
>NW_027186473.1:35874990-35909257 GCF_028583685.1 Petaurus breviceps papuanus
GTTTCTGGTAGGAGAATTCTACTGTGGACAAAAAAAAAAAAAAAAACCAACCCTAAAAGTCAAGTAATTGAGTGGCAACATAAGCAGGCAAAGGAAGCAAAGCCGACAGAGCAACCTAACTTTACACTCCTATGTTGGGGACAAAAAGGATCAAAGCATGGAAAAGGAGGGAAACAATGAAGTCAGAACTCCTTCACCAGAAGCTTCCAAGAAAAAATATGAGCTGGTTACGGCCTTAGAGGAGCTTAAAAAGTTTTGAAGGCCAAATGAGAGAAGTGAAGGAAAAATTGGGAAGAGAAATGAGAACAATGAAAGAATATTATGAAATGAGAGTCAACAACATGACTGAAGAAAATAAGACCTTAAAAAATAGACTAACTCATATAGCAAAAGAGGCTCAAAAAGCCAATGAGGAGAAGAATGCCTTAAAAAGCCAAATTTGCCAGATGGAAAAAGAATCACAAAAGCTCACTGAAGAGAATCATTCCTTCAGAATTAGATTGGAACAAATGGAAACTAGTGACTTTATGAGAAATCAAGATACTATTAAACAGATCCAAACAAATGAAAAAAATAGAAGGTAATGTGAAATATCTCATGGGAAAAACCACTGACCTGGAAAATAGATCCAGGAGAGATAATTTAAAAATTATTGGACTACCTGAAAGCCATGATAAATAAAAGAACCTAGAAATCATTCTTCAAGAAATTCTCAAGGAAAATTGCCTTGATGTTTTAGAACCAGAGGGCAAAATAGAGGTTGAAAGAGTCCACTGATCACCTCCTGATAAAGATCCCAAAAAGAAAACTCCTAGGAATATTATAGCCAGGTCCTGGATTCCCAGATCAAGGAGAAAATATTACAAGCAGCCAGGAAGAAACAATTTCAATATTGTGGAAACACAATCAGGATAACTCAGGTCCTGGCAGCTTCTATATTGATGGATTGAAGGACTTGGAATATGATATTCTGGAGGTCAAAGGAGCTGGGATTAAAACCAAGATTCACTTTCCCAGCAAAACTGATTATCATGTTTCAGGGGAAAATATGGTCATTCAGTGGAATACAGGACTTTCAAGCATTCTTGATGAAAAAAAACAGAGTTGAATAGAAAATTTGACATTCAGATACAAGAAGCAAGAGAAGCATGAGAAGGTAAACAGGGAAAATAAATCATAAGGAATTGATCAAAGTTGAACTACTTATATTCCTACTTGGAAAAATGATAATTGTAACTTATGAAACTTTTCTCAGTATGAGAATAGTTGAAGAAAATAAAAATGTATATATGTGGGTATGTATATACATTTATAGGTGTGTATATGTATACATACATATAGATGTATTTGAGGATATATGGGCATATGAATACATATGTGACTGTGTATATGTCTACAGTTATGCATAGACAGAGGGCACAGGACCAATTGATTAGGAAGAGATGATATTTAAAAGGTGAAATTAAGAGGTGAGGGAGGAAAATATTGAGAGGAAATGGGGAGAGACAGAATGGGGTAAATTATCTCATGTAGAAGAGGCAAGGCAAAACTGTTACAATGGAGGGGAAGATCCAGAAGGCAAAAAGGAATGAGTCAATCTTATTCTCATTGAATTTGGCTTAGGGAGGGAATGACACACTCTAGGGTATCTCATCCTACAGGAGAGTAGAGGGCAAGGGGAAGAGAGGAGGTATAACCGAAGGGAGGGCAAGCTGGGGTGAGGGAAGCTGGAAGCACCCACTTTTGAAAAGGGAAAGGATCAAAGTAGAGAATAGAACAAGTTGAGGGTGGTATAGGATAGAGGGAAATATAGTCAGTCTTCCACAATATACAGTATGAAAATGTTTTACGTAGCTACTCATGTACAACCTATATTGAATTGCTTATCTTCCCAGTGAAGGTGGGTGACAAGGGAGGAAGGGAAAGAATCTGGAATGCAAAGTTTTAAAATCAAATGTTTAAAAATATATATACACATTATTGTTATTATTATTATTATTATTAATATTTTACATGTAACTGGGAAATGAGATATATAGGCACTGGGGCATAGAGATCTACCATGCCCTACTGGAAAGTCGAAGGGGGAATGGGAAGATATGGGAGAGAGCAGATTGCGGGAGGTGATATTCAGTGGGAATGCTGTTTTGGGGTGGTGGGTAGGGAAAATTTCAGAGAAAATTTGTAACTCAAAATCTTGTGGAAATGAGTGATATAAACTAAAAAATTAAAAAGAGAGAGAAAAAAAGAAAAATTACTAGGCCAAAGGGTATAAACAGTTTTTTTTATATCTACATCTACATCTATATATCTAATCTATACCTAATTTCTAACTCTGTCTCTATACTTATGTCTACATTCACACGTGTGTGCACACACATTCATGGATATGTACCTATGTGGAATGGTCTTTTTAAAAGATAAGATCAATTTTATGACTATACCAGAGTTCAACTATCATTGAGTTTAATTATATATCCTAATTTTCCCAGTTTAGTCTGTGTATAATGATAACAAAGTTGTTTTATTTTTAATTTCCAATTTCAATGTAAGATTTTAGTCACAAAGGATCATACCTAAATAAGTATGTGTGTGTGTGTCTGTGTGTAATGGATTTTAGACGACATCTGTTCCAACCTCCATAAAATAAAATCTGACTATGTTACTTCCCTTCTCAAGAAAATTCAGTGACTCTATTAGTTCTTTTAAACACCATAGCTTATTAGGGGGTATAACTCAGGTGGAAGAGGTATCATTAACACACACACACACACACACAAAACATAATTTTACAATCACAAAATATGGAAGGAGAATGAATACTCTGATCACAAAATGAGTAAACAGTGGTGGTATATGAATATAATGGGAAATTATTACATCCTAAAAAGCAAAATATATGAAGGACAAATTTTGGAAGATATAAACAGAATAATAAAACAATATATGTGAGTTCTGAAGAATTCTAATGACCAAACAGGAATTCAGAATTTAGACAGTGAAGTCTCCCTTTTTTCTAAGATATGTGATAGAATATAGTTGTGAAATGATAATCACACTGTGATGCATAGCCAGTGAATGTGTTTGTATTATTTGTTTAACTTTGTTAAAAAGAAATGTTTCTTTTGTGGTAAAGTGAGAAGTTATTGAGAAGCAAATGCAATATGAAAATAGTATCAATAAAATGTTTTGCATAAAAATGTTTATATATGTCCGTGTATATATACATACACATATACATATTTATTTTGCACATGGTAAGTTCAACTATTTATTGTCCTGAAAATAATGGAGAATATAAGTTCTTTCCTGAAGCTATTCAACAAGAAACTACAAATTTCCCAAGTTTTCTCCAGCCTACTGACTACTATCTGCTTCTAGTTATTTATGTGGTGTTAAATTATATAGCAAGAAAGAATTTAGAAATATGTTTTACTGATTATGAGGTCCTTGGCAAGAAACAGAAGACCTTAGGGGCACAGGTGGTGTTGTCATCACTGCTGCCAATAGAAGGAAGGGCTTTGAAAAAGAGAGACAGATTTGGAAAGTGAACAGCTGGTAAAGAAGATAGTATATGGGAACAGTATTTGGATGTGGGCACTGTGACTTAAAATATAAAATGATAGGCTCTTGGCTAAGAATGGAGGGCACCTAATGAGGATGTACAAGAATGTCTTTGCCTATATTCTCAGAAAGTTCACCAAAGCAGATTTAAGCTAAAAAAGAATAAAAGAAAAAAAAATAACTATAAACAGCTTCTTAGTTAAATACTATAGAGAGTAGCCATAGCCTAGAAAGATTATCAGTAGAGGAGACTAGTAATTTGCAGTGCACAAAATTTGGGAAGGAAACCATCAGTTAAACTTATGATCTGAGATGTCTAGATATGAATATGTGACTGTATTTTAGTCTGACTAGAAAGAAAGGTTATCTAGATATGTTTGTACAAGATGGAAGCCATTGTCTCTCAGTTATCACTGAGGTTGAACATAGTTTCAGAGGCCTTTCTCTAGCTCTTTACATATTTTAGCAGTAGCAGTGGAGATGTCAAGTTGTCTATATGTTATCTCCAAAGTAAAGCACATGATGATCCTAATTCCTCTTTCTTTTCTTCCAAGATTCCCATTATGCCAGTTCTTGTCAATCTTTACTGAAGAAATAGAACAGCCTACTGGCACTTACCATCCATATTCCCATTGAATGGTTTCAAAATGATTTGATTTTGTTTAAAAATTTCTTAGACTTTCTACTTGTACAAAAATATTCATATAAGCTCTTTCTGTGGTGGCCAAGAACTGGAAATTGAGGGGATGCCCATCAACTAGGCAATGGCTAAACGAGTTGTGGTATATGAATGTAATGGAATACTATTGTGATATAAGAAATTATGAGTAGGTGGACTTCAGAGAAACCAGGACAGACTTAGATAAACTGATGCTAAGGGAGGGGAGCAGAATCAGGAGAACACTGTACAATGTAACAGCCACAGTATGTGAGGACTGATTTTGATAGACTTACCCCTTCTCAGCAATACAAGGACCTAAATCAATAGCAAAGGACACATAATGGAAAACGTGAGCCACATCCAGAGAAACTACTATGGAGTCAGAATGCCAAACAAAGCAGGCTATTTTTTTTTCTTTCTCATGGTTTTTCCCATTCATTATAATTCTTCTATGCAACGTGACCAGTGTGAAAATCTGTAATAGCAATGTATGTGTAGAGCCCATATCAGATTGCAAGCTGTCTTGGTGTTGGAGTAGGGGAGGGAGGGGGAGAAAATTTAAAATTTATGGAAGTGAATGTTGAAAACTAAA
This sequence comes from Petaurus breviceps papuanus, assembly GCF_028583685.1. Lineage (NCBI taxonomy): Eukaryota > Metazoa > Chordata > Mammalia > Diprotodontia > Petauridae > Petaurus > Petaurus breviceps. The sequence continues at coordinate 35,879,808 of NW_027186473.1, forward strand.
ATTAAAAAAAATAAAAATAATAATTTCTTAGACTTATTTTCCCTCACAAAGGTTTTTCTTGTTTTATGATACAATAGTTATTAATCTCTCACAGGCTTTTTTTTTTTTTTGCTTTTTGGAGGGGGGGAAGGTAGGGCAATTGGGGTTAAGTAACTTGCCCAAAGTTACACAGCTAGTAAATATTAAGTGTCTGAGACCGGATTTGTATTCAGGTCCTCCTGACTCCAGGGCTGGTGCTCTATTCACTGTGCTACCTAGCTGTACCACACGGGCATTATTTTAAAGTTGTTTGGTGGAGAATGTTGGGAAAGCTCAGCTGTAGTGCTTTCTCTATACTACCACATGTATCCCTAAACCTAAAAGTAGCACAGTGACTTAGAATTCATGACCTTTCTGTTCTGTATATCATAAGCAATGAGGGACAAATAAAATATATATGTGATTCTTAAATCTTAGCTCTCATGGGACTCCTCTTGGAATTTGGTTTTGGCCTAGCTTTTTCTTCTAATGCTAACTACTGATTCTTCCATTCCCCTATTAGCATTATAATCACACTCCTTCATATAGCACCTCAGTGTCTGGGGAAGCTATAATTACCACCTTCACCTAGAATGCCTCAGCTTCCTTCACTTTCATAATATTGGTAGATTTTAGTTATAACCATGGAAGTCAGGGCTAAGAGAAATTATAGGCCTTGCATTCTGAGTATACTGTTTGATTAAAAAGGATTTGTATTTGTTTGTAATTTGTATCCTTTGTAACTCCAAAGACAGGTTCTTTAAAGATTATAAAATTAAAATTCACATACAAAATAGAACAATTAATGATAAAGATTTTAATGTGAATAAGGCAAAAGAAACAAAGAAGATCAAAATGAATATATTTTATGTGATATATTCTGTTGGAAATATGTTCTCTGTGTGTTTCTTCCTATATTTATTAATTAGACCAATCAATTATTTCCTTTTTTCAGTTTTTGAGAAGCAATCTTGTTACATAAATGAGGTATACTCCTAACTATAACTAAATACCTCAATCCCTGAAAGCTAGCTTTTTTTTTGTATAAAACATTGGTCTGATCAACATATATCAATTCATTTTTTTATGATAAAAATCAGAAGCAACCATAGCTGTACTATATTGTTTCCCTTCTGCATCCCTTCTCAAGTTTTCTTCAGGGATTAGTTATTCTTGTTTAGTTCTGATATGTTGTTGTTGAAAGCAGCATGGTGAAGTGGAAAAATCCTAAATTTAGAGTAAAAATTTGAACACATGCATTCAAATCACCATGACTGCTACCCACCAATGTGATCTCAAGCCAGTCATTCCTTTTTGCTGACACCTAAGTTGTCTCATCTGTCAAATAAAGGAGTTGGATTTTAAAACTCCCAAAGTCACTCCCAGGTCAAAATTTCTCTATAACCCTTGTCTTATGTACACCCTCCAACCCCACCTCCCCACTTATAAAAACGGAATACTCCTAGGTAATGATGTACTATTTGATGCAGATTTGATTTTGATGAGATTCCTTTCTAATTTCATCTATCCTGGCCTCAGGTTCCTACAGAATACTGTTATAGCTTGTTTTTTCTACTACAGAGTTGTGGAAGTTTATACTAGTATCATACAATAAGTTGCGTCACATAGTGTCATTTTTAAATATTCTGATAAATTTCATGAAATAAGAATCATCTGTTCCATGTTGAAAGTTTTGGAGGGGTATAAGGAGTCACATGATGATATTTCTCTTATATATTTGAAATTTTAACATGTTACAATCTAAAAATGTAGAATATCTCCATTCTTTTGAAAGACATTGTCCCTTTTATACAAAAAACATTTTAATTAATGATTTTTAGAGAAAAAGCTCATTCCTGTTAGAAAAGCAGCTTAAGGCATTTATGAAGACCCGGGGGAAATAGTAATTCAGATAAATGCACTTAAAAAACTTTTCAAAAACAGCTCAATTCTACTGGTATTGAATAAAGCTGGTGATGGCTGCAGTGTATTTTCATCCATCAGCTTTTTTAAACATGATTTTAAATTATTCTGAAGATTACATATGTGAAAATAATAATCAAAGAACTTTTGGGAAACATGCACACATTGAATGTTAATTATATTTGTCCTGAATATTTCTTTTTATTTTCTTCTTTTTTCTTGTGGGGGGGAGGGGGAGGCAAGGCAATTGGGGTTAAATGACTTTCCCAAGGTCACACAGCTTGTAAACTTCAAGAGTCAGAGGTCGAATTTGAACTTAGGTCCTTCTGACTCCAGGGCTGGTGCTCCAGGCACTGTGTCACTTAGCTCCCTCTGTCCTGAATTTTTCTTTTTTAAATTAATTTGTTTGTTTCCTTTTAATTTACAGGATTCAATTCCACAATTCCTTGAGTTTCACATTTTGTCCCCCTCTCTCCTTCCCTCCCCCCCACCGCCATGGCGGCATATAGTCAAGTATAGAATCTGTAAATACTTTCACATTATACATTAGTCAGGTTATAAGGACGGATTGTAGCAGCTGGAATGAAAGATGGTAAAGAGGACATAAAACCAAATAAGAGAAGGAAAAAGATCAGGTATTTTGCTTCCACCTGGATATAAAGTTAGTTCTTTTTATTTCTTTCTCTGGATGCACATATTTCTCTCCATCATAAGTCTTTTGGGATTGACTTATATCACTACATTGCTGAGAAGAGTCCACTCTATCAAAGTTGGTCATCACACACACATTGTGTCTGTAATTGTGTACAAATTACTCCTGGTTATATTATGCTCTTCTCACTCAGCATCAGTTTGTATAAGCCTCTCCAGGTAAATATGAAGACCTTCTGCTCCTCATTTCTTAAAACACAGTAGTATTCCATAACATGCATATACCACAACTTGTTCAGCCATTCCCCAATTGATGGACGCCCCCTTAATTTCCAATTCTTTGCTACCACAATAAGAGCTGCTATAAACATTTTTGTACGTATGGGTCTTTCTCCCATTTCTATGATCTCTTTGGGATATAACCCTAGGAGTGGTATTGCTGGATTAAAGGGTCTGAAAGTATTTATAGCCCTTTGGGCAAAATTCCAGATTGCTCTCCAGAAAGGCTGGATCAGTTCACAACTCCACCAGCAATGCATTAGTGTTCCAATTTGCCCACATCCTCTCCAGCATTTGTCATTTTCCTATTTTGTCATCTTAGCCAATCTGACTGGTGAGATGTGGTACCTCAGAGTTGTTTTGATTTGCATTTCTCTAATCAATAGTGAATTAGAGCATTTCTTCATGTGCTTATAGATATCTTTAATTTCTTTCTCTGAAAACTGCCTGTTCATATCCTTTGACCATTTATCAATTGGGGAATGACTTGTATTCTTATAAATTTGGCTCAATTCTCTGTATATTTTAGAAATGAGTCCTTTGTCAGAGACATAGGTTGTAAAAATTCTTTCCCAATTTCCCACCTCCCTCTTAATCTTGGTTACATTGGCTTTGTTTGTACAGAAGCTTTTCAATTTCATGTAGTCAAAATTACCCATTTTATATTTTATAATGTTCTCTAATTCTTGTTTAGTCATAAAGTCTTTCCCTCTCCACAAGTCTGATAGATAAACTATTCCTTGTTTTCGGAGACTGCTTACACTATCAACGTTTATACCTAGATCATACACCCATTTAGTCTTTATTTTTGTATATAGTGTTAGATAATGGTCTATGCCCAGTTTCTACCATACTATATTTTTGTTTTCCCAGCAGTTTTTGTCAAATAGTGAGTTCTTATCCCAAAAACCAGGGTCTGGGGGTTTATTAAACAATACATTACTATAGTCATTGACTTCTGAATCTCGTGTGCCTACTCTATTCCATTGATCAACTCCTCTATTCCTCAGCCAGTACCAAGTAGGTTTGATGACTGCTGCTTTATAATGCAGATTAAAATCTGGTATAGCTATTCCACCTTCCTAGCATTTCTTTTCATTAATTCCCTTGATATTCTGGACAGTTTATTCTTCCAAATGAATTTTGTTACTATTTTTTTCTAGCTCTATAAAGTAGCTTTTTGGTAAATTGATTGGTATGGCACTAAATATATAATTTAATTTAGGTGAAATTGTCATTTTTATTATATTAGCTCGACCCAGCCACAGGCAATTGATATTTTTTCCAATTAGTTAGATCTGACTTTATTTATGTGAAATGTGTTTTGTACTTGTGGTCATATAGGTCCTGGGTTTGTTTTGGCAGGTAGATTCCCAGATATTTTATAATGTCTACAGTAATTTTAAATGGGATTTTTCTTTCTATCTCTTGCTGTTGAATTTCATTGGAAATATATAGAAATGCCAAGGATTTATGTGGGTTTATTTTATGTCCTGCAACTTTGCCAAATTTATTTATTGTCTCAAATAGTTTTTATTGATTCTCTAGGATTCTCTAAGTATATCATCATATCATCTGCAAAGAGTGATAGCTTGGTCTCTTCTTTGCCTAACTTGATTCCTTTGATTTCTTTTTCTTCTCTAATTGCTACTGCTAACATTTCTAGTACCAGATTGAATAAGAGGGGTGATAGTGGACACCCTTGTTTCACCCCTGATCTAATGGGAAATGCTTCTAGCTTCTCCCCATTACATATAATACTTGCTGATGGATTTAAATAGATGCTACCTATTATTTTAAGGAAGGCTCCATTTATTCCTTTACTTTCTAATGTTTTTTTTTTTTTAGCAATCAGGGTTAAGTAACTTGCTCAAGGTTACACAGCCAGGTGTTTCTGGGTGTGGTGCTGAGTGTCTGAGCCCGGGATTCGAACTCTAGGTCTTCTCAACACTGGAGCCAGTGCTCTTACTTGCTGTGCTACCTGGCCACCCCACTTTCTAATATTTTTAATAGGAATGGATGTTGTATTTTGTCAAAAGCCTTTTCTGCATCTATTGAGATGATCATGTGGTTTCTGCTAGTTTTATTGTTGATGTGATCAATTATACTGATGTTTTTCCTAATATCAAACCATCCTTGCATTCCTGGAATAAATCCTATCTGATCAAAGTGTATTATTCTTGAGATAAGTTGTTGTAGTCTTTTTGCTAGTATTTTATTTAGAATTTTTGCATCTATATTCATGAGGGAGATTGGTCTATAATTTTCTTTCTCTGTTTTATCTCTTCCTGATTTAGGTATCAGTACCATATTTGTGTCATAAAAAGAATTTGGTAGAACTCCTTCTTCACCAATTTTCCCAAATAGTTTGTAGAGTATTGGAATCAATTGTTTTTCAAATTTTTGATAGAATTCACTAGTGAATCCATCTGACCCTGGAGATATTTTCCTAGGGAGTTGACTGATGGCTTGTTCAATTTATTTTTCTGAGATGGGATTATTTAAGTAATTTACTTCCTCTTCAGTTAATCTGGGCAACTTGTCTGTTTGTAAATATTCATCCATTTCCCTAAGATTGTCAAATGTATGTGCATACAGTTGGGAAAAATGATTCCTATTTATTGTTTTGATTTCCTCTTCATTGGAGGTAGATTTACCCTTTTCATTTTTGATACTCATAATTTGGTTTTCTTCTTTCTTTTTTTTTCATCATATTGACTAAGGGTCTATCAATTTTGTTGTTTCTTTTTTTTCATAAAGTCAGCTCTTAGTTTTATTGATTAATTCAATGGTTTTCTTAATTTCAATTTTATTAATGTCTCCTTTGGTTTTCAATATTTCTAATTTAGTATTTAATTGGGGATTTTGAATTTGTTCTTTTTCTAGATTTTTTAATTGCATGCCCAATTCGTGGAGCTCCCTTTTCTCTAATTTAATCATGTATGCACTCAGGGATATAAAACTTACCCTAAGAACTGCCTTTAACATATCCCACAAATTTTGGTATGTTGTCTCATTATTATCATTCTCTTGAATGAAATTACTAATTGTTTCTATAATTTCTTGTTTGACCTACTCATTCTTTAGGATTAAATTGTTTAATTTCCAATTAGTTTTTTGTCTGTCTTTCCCTGGCCCTTCATTGAATATAATTTTTATTGCATCATTATCTGAGAAGGATGCATTTAATATTTCTGCCTTACTGCATAGAATTGATAGAATTGTGAGGTTTTTATGCCCTAGAATGTGGTCAGTTTTTGAGTATGTGCTATGAACCTCTGAGAAGAAAGTATATTCCTTTTTATCCCCATTCAGTTTTCTCCAGAGATCTATCATACCTATCCTTTCTAATATCCTGTTCAACTCCTTAACTTCTTTTTTGTTTATTTTGAGGTTGGTTTTATCAAATTCAGAGAGGGGGAGATTAAGGTCTCCCACTAGTATACTTTTGCTCTCTATTTCTTCCTCTAATTCCTTTACCTTCTCCTCTAGGAATTTGGATGCTACACTACTTGGTGCATATATGTTAAGTAATGATATTGCTTCATTCTCGATGGTGCCTTTTAACAGGATGTAGTTTCTTTCCTTATCTCTTTTAATTGCGTCAAATTTTGCTTTTGCTTTATCTGAGATAAGGATTGCTACCCCTGCTTTTTTTTACTTTAGCTGAGGCATGATATATTTTACTCTAACCTTTTACTTTTACCTTGTGTGTATCCCTCTGTTTCAGGTGTGTTTCTTGTAAACAGCATATTGAAGGATTATGATTTCTAATCCATTCTGCTATCCATCTCCGTTTTATGTGAGAGTTCATTCCATTCACATTTACCGTTACAATTGTTATCTGTTCCTTCCCCTCCATCCTATTCCTGCCCCTGTTAATGTTCATATTTTCCCTCCCTTCTCCCTTCCCCCCCTTAATAGTTTCCCTTTTGTCCACTGCCTCCTTCAGTGTTCCCTTATTAGCCCCCCTCCCTTTTCCTCTCCTTTCCCCTTACTTCTTCACTCCCTACAAACCACTCCCACCCCCCTTTTGTAACCCTTTCCCCGTCCTACTGCCTCTAGGATATTTTTATACTTAATGAAGTATGTTATTTCTTCTTCGCACCAAGAGAGACAGGAACAAATCTCATGCAAAGCTCCCCTCCCTCCCTTCTTAACCTCTAAAATGATACTTTTTGCGTTTCTTCTCCATAGAGTCCAAGTTTAACTGGTTGTTATTCCCTCCTTGTACCAGAACCAATGAGGGAAAAGCTAATATGCTTCCCAACTCCCTCCCTTTTTTTATCCTCTGCTATACAGTTTTTTTGCCTCTATGTGTGGCAAAATTTATCCTTTTCCACTTCATCCATTCCCTTTCTTCCCTCTCAGTCCCTTTGTAGCCCTTAATAAGATTTTTTAAAATTGTCATTTTGTGTATTTTATACTCATACCCTCTACTTGTCTATAACCAGTTTGCTCTTATCAGAGCAGGATGTGTGTGTGTGTGTGTGTGTGTGTGTGTGTTCTCCTTGTTTACCTTTCTAAGTCACTGTTGCATCTTGTAATTAGAGGTTGAATTTTCCATTGAGATCTGGCTTTTTTATCAAGAAGGTCTGGAACTCTGTTATATCATTGAATGGCCATCTCTTTGCCTGGAAGAATATGCTCAGTCTCACTGGGCATGTGATCCTTGGTTGTAACCCGAGCTCTTTTGCCCTCCGGAAAATTGAATTCCACTGCCTCTGATCTTTCAGTGTAGAGGCTGCCAAATCCTGTGCAGTCGTCACTGTGGACTCTCGATATCTCTTTCTGGCCACTTGAAGTATTTTCTCTTTTATCTCATAGTTCTGGAGTTTGGCCACAACATTTTGAGTACTTTTCAGTTTGGGATCTCTTTCATCAGGTGTCCGGTGGATTCTCTCGATTTCTATTTTACCCTCATGTTCTAGTATCTCAGGGCAGTTTTCCTTAACGAGCTCTTGGAGAATGTTGTCCAGGCTCCTTTTTTCATCATAATTTTCTGGAAGGCCTATAATTCTCAGATTATCTCTCCTGGATCTATTTTTCAGGTCAGTTATTTTTTCTTTGAGGTATTTTACCTCTTTTTCTAATTTTTAATTCTTGTTGTTTTGCTTGACTAATTCTTGGTTCCTCATAGAGTTACTTGTTTCCATTTGGTTAATTCTAGTTTTTAGCAAATCATTTTCCTTGGTTAATTTTTGGAGCTCCTTTTCCATATCATACACTTTTCTTTTTAGAGAGATGTTTTCCTCATTATAATGTTTTTCGAATTCTGCTATTTTGGTTTTGAGAGAATTATTCATTTTGTCTTCTATCTCTCTCATTTTGTTTTCAAAGTTCCTTTTGATCTGATCTAGGAGAGCCCTCTGTGCTTGGGACCCATTCCCTGTTGAATTTTCAGCTTTGGGTGTGGAGTCCCCATTGTCTCCCTCTGAGGTTGGTTCCTCCCTCTGAGGATAGTAGGACTCCAGAGTCTTTGTCTTTGTAGTATGCTTTCTACCCATTTTGAGGCAGGGTCCTAGCCACGCCCTTCCTCTAGGATCCCAAGCCATTACTGTAGAGGGTTTTGCCTTGGGGCAAGAGTTACTATGTTTTCAGGGTCAGAGGTGGGGTTTGGAGCAAATGAAGTTCACCCTGTCATCTTGGTCTTTGGAGGTCCTGAAAGGGGCTTTTTAAAAAAATTTCTGGGCTATGAAGTGGTAGCCCCAAGAGTGTTTGCTGTCTGGGACAGGGGCTCCTGTAATTGCTCCTTACCTGCTCTTTCCAGTCCCAGCCCTTTGGTGATAGGCCTCGTAGTGGTCCTTGTGTTTGGTGGGAAGACTTGCTTTCCGAGTTGATCAGGCCCCTTCTGGGCCTGCCTCTGAGTCTGCTGGCGCCACAGCACCTTCCTGGCCTGCCTATGTCCTGAATTTTTCAAAGTGAGTTCAAGATGTTTCCCTGGAGCTCCTAATTGATAACACTATGGATATAAGGGAAAGGAGAAGATAAAATGAGAAAGAAGGAGATTAGAATAATGAGAAGACACACAAGACACTTGAGGAAAGATACTTATCTTAGTGTTTATACTACCCTTCTGTTTAAAAGAAACCGAACAAAAGAATATAAGAAGAAAAGGACAATTACATTGGGCTAAGTCAGATGAGATAGCTGATTGAGGCCTTTCATAATCTACAATTGCTATGGGAGATACTGGGTGGGGGAGGGAAGGAGAGAGAGAGAGAAAAAGAGAGAGAGACAGACGAGACAGACAGACAGAAAAGCCCAGATAGGGCTCTGAATGTTATTTGGAGGAAAGCAGAATCTTGTTGCTTGGCAAAGACATGTTACCCATTTAACTGCAATCTACAGCCTGAGACAGGGGAATCCCTTCAGAAGCTTGAATTTGTATTTTTTAATTTTTTTTTGCCTTTTTTTTTTTGCTTTTTACTTAATTTTATTGTTTTCCTAGATTGATAGGTCTGATGCTTTTTTTTTCTTTGCCATATTTGAAACTGGTAGAGTATATCTATTTGTCTGTTAGTTCATATCATTACATAAGCTATCTCTTCTTGTATTGTCCTTGCTTTGTCCCAGGACTGATTTTTATTAAAGTTCTCTTCATTGAGCCTCAGAGCCCTAAGAAAACAAAACTAAGAAAGTTTTCATTTATGTCTTTGGCATAAGAGAGCTTTTTACCAGTTATTTCTGCTACTGCCAAAATGCCCAGCTGAGGTCATAGATCTGGTATACCTAGAGCCTAGGCTTGTAGTAGCTGTTTCCCTGAAAGAACATCAAATTGTTAGTTTACTAAAAGAGCTTAACATTTCACCAGAGGTCAGATAGTATCAGAGAAGTAACTTTCTCCATTAGGAGAGTGGAGAGGCACAAATGAAAGGATATTAAGTCACACATTGAGCAGCCTGTAACCTAAAAGACATGAGCATCATCTGGGCCTGTACCCTATAGTTATGAGTTGCTTAATACATATGATTTTCTCTGCTTATGTTTCAAGGTTAGTTTTCTTTAAGTTTCTTTCTACTCTCCTTTGTGGAAATTGTGTACATTTCTGGAAGTGTAAGCTAGGTTAAAGGGTGACACTTTGGATTTTTGCTATTCCCATATTTGTCTTATGTTTTATAAATATTACTATTATCATTTTTTGCCTTCTTGTTTAGGAAGTGTTTCATGTTTAAGTGTTAATGAGTTCATAAGTGATTGATTTCTTTATATTTAAAATACACTAGGGGTTCAGGAACTGCTTTGATGTGTAGTATTAGAGTAATTTCCCCCACTCCTTCCCCACTCCAACACATATCATACCCAAGAATAAGTTTCAAAAATAACAATATAAAGAAGCCTGAAGTTTGGGATGGTAAACCTCTACTCTCATTCTGGTAACAAAACCCAACTTTAAAATAAAGTTCAAAATCAAGAAATAGTATAGGAAAATGAGCAAACAACAAAAATAGAATTTAACTATTAAATGATTCTATAATGACAAAAGTCAAATGTAAATTCAGAAGAACTTCAATGAAAAATAAATTAGTTAACATCTTGCTAAAAGAGGTACAAAATACTGAGAAAACACCTTGAAAAGTAGAATTTGAAAAATTAAATAAGCAGCACAAAAGCTAATTGTAGGAAATAATTATATAAAAAATGGAATTGGAGAAGTGGAAGTTAATGACTCCATAAATCACCAAGAAATAAAACAAAGTCAAAAGAAAGAAAAAATAGAAGAAAATTTGAAATATCAGAATATGAAACAACAGACTTAGAAAATAGATATAGGAGATATAATTTAAGAATTATTAGACTACCTGAAAACCAGGATAGCCAAAATATATTTCAAGAACTCTTCAAGAAAAATTGCTCCACTATCTTATATCAAAGGGGTAAAATATAAATCAAAAGAACCCACCAGTCACCTTTTGAAAGACATCCTAAAATGAAAACTCTCTGGAATATTATAGTCAAACTCCAGAGCTCCCAGGTCAAAGAGAATATACTTCAAGCAGGCAGGAAAAAAAAAAAGTGAAGTCACAGTCACAATTGCATACACTATAGTAGATATCATTTTAAAGGAGCAGAAACCTTATGATATAATGTTCCAGAAAGTAAAAGAGCTGACACCACATTGAAGAATTATTTATACATTAAAACTTAGTATACTCCTTCGGGGAAAAAAAATAGAAATTTAGTGAAATTGAGAACTTTCAAGCATTCTTAGTGAAAAGACAAGGTTTGAGTAGAAAATGTGACTTTGAAATATAAGACTCAAGAAAAGCATTAAAAGTAAACATTAAAGAACAATCATAAGGGACCCAATAAGGTTTAAACTACCTTTCTTTATGGGAAGACAATAAATGTAACTCTTAGAACTTTATCATTATTGGAGCACTTACAAGTATTCTATATAGAAGGCATGAGGGTTAGTTAATTTTGCTGTGATGAAGTAAAAAAAAAAAAGATGAATAGGCAAAAGAGGAAGGGTAGAGAGGAAGGAGAGGGGGAATTATTCACATAAAAGAAACATACAAGGAAGAGCTTTTGTAGTGAATGAGAAAATGGGGTGGGGCTAGGCAATGTTTGACCCTAAATTACATCTAAATTGTTTCTAAAAGGAATGTGTGTATGTGGGGAATAGAAGGTAGTACAGGTTTTTCTTAGCTATATGGTACCTTCAAAAAATGACCATATGTGAGGGTATGAAAAACCCAACAACCAGTTGCAGAAAAATGTAAATATTTAATTAACTCTTTCAGACTGTAATAAATTTCTTACTGCATTTAATAAGGGGACATTGAAGCATAGATTTAAAAAAAATGAAAATAATCTAATACTAAAGAATGAGTGAGTTTGAGAACAAATCAAGGAAACAATCTGTAACTTCATTAAGGAGAATGATAGCAATAAGGCAACATTCCAAAATTTGTATGATGCAGTCAAGATAGTACTTAGAGTAAAATTTATATCTTTAAACACATTCTACTATAAAAGTGAGAAAATGCAAATCAATAAATAAGGCATGTAATTAAAAAAATAGAAAAAGCAACAATCAAACAATCCTCAAATGATATGGAAATACTGAAAATAAAAAAAAATATATTAAGAGCTTTTTATGAAAAAAATCAATGAAATAGATAAACCATTAGTTAATTTGATTTTTAAAAGACAGAAGAAAAATAAATGAGTAGCAAAAATGAAAAGGGTGAATTTGTCACCAACAAAAACAAAATTGAAGCAATTATTAGAAGCTATTTTGCCTAATTGTATATTAATGAATATAATAATCTAATTAAAATAGATTAATATTTACAAAAAAGATAAATTACGCTAATTAACTGAAGATGAAATAAAATGCTAAAATAATTATGTAAGAAGATGACATTGAACAAGCTATAAATGAGCTCCCTAAGAAAAAAATTGCCAAGACAAAATCATTTTACATGTTAATTATATAAAAAAATCTTAAAGAATAATTAATTCCTAAACTATATAAACCATTTGGAAATATGGGCAAAGAAAGAGTCCTACCAAATACCTTTCTATTACTTAAATATGGGACTGATGTCTAAACCAGGAAGCACCAAAACATAGAGATTTGTATACCAGTTTCCTTAATGAATAATGATGGAAAAAAAAGAAAATATTATTAAGGAGATTATAGCAACATGGCACAACGACCAAAAGTTTTGTTCAGGTGGGATTTACAAGAGGAATTCAGGCTTGGTTCAATATTAGAAAAACTGTTGTAACAATTAAACATATCATTAACAGAAACAATGAACATCAAGTTTGTCTTAAATTATGGAGAAAAAGTTTTTTTTTTATAAAATGCAACATTAATTCTTATTAAATATAGTAGAAAGAATAGGAATAAATTGAGTTTCCCTTAAAATAAGTACTATTTATGTAAAAATCATCAGTGAACATTATCCATAATGGAGATTAGCTTGAAGTCTTCCCAGTAAGATCAGAGTGAAACAAAACTGCCTTATTATCACCACTCTGGTTCAATATTGTACTAGGAATGCTAGATATAGTAATGAGAGAAGAAAAAGAAATAAAACAATTTAGAAAGTTAATAGAGACACAAAAGTTTCTTTCTTTGCACCTGATACTATTACACACTTAGATAATCCTAAAGAATGAACTAAAACAAAACAAAACAAAACTGAAAATGATTCACTTCAGCAAAGTTTTATGATATAATAATGAGCTGAAAAAATTATCAGCATTTCTAAATATTAACAACAAAGTCTAGAAACAACTTTTTTCTTCTTCTTCCCTTATCACATATAGTCCCTTTCCCTACCTGGGGCATCAAACTTTTCATCTGTCATAATGAGTTTTCTGAATTTTCAACTTAATTTTTCTTTGTCCTTGACTTTGTCCTTTGTGTATGCTCTGAATTTTCTGTATCCCTCTCTTGCCCCTCCACTCCAATTCATCGACTCTTACACTCACAATGTAATCAAGATTCTGCATATTTCTGATTTGTTGGCAAATTATTTCAGGTGGGCTGATTCTTTAAATATCATACTTTTTCCTTGAAAGAGAAAAGTGAGACTAACAATATGTCTATCACATGAGTTCACTCTTTTGTTTACTTATTTTCATTGGTATAACGGTTTTTTTCTGTCTCTTCGTATACAAATATATGCCTGTTCCTGTTTTGTCCAGTGGACCACCCCCTGAAATAAAGAATAAAAACAAAAATTAGTATGGAGACAATAAACAGAACTGGTTAAAATATCAACTTTGTCTATCAGCATATATCATATCCAACCTTCATATTCTTCTAATTCTGTAAAAACTGAAGAATGTTTCATTTCCTAAACTATCATTAGGGTGCAACCTTAGTAATCATAATTACATGACATTTATTTTAGTTTTACATTTGCATTTATGTTCTTTACATTTAGCATTGCTAGGCACCTTATTCTAGGCATATTGTGTTTATTTAACCCTAGCTCTTCTTGTTATAGATATTCGAGCTCTGCTTACTTTATTGTTCATTAAGTCTATCCTTCCCTGGGTTTTTCTGAATTCTTCATGTCTATCATTCATTGTGGGACAATAATATTCCCAAATCGTTATAGAACATGACTTTATTTCTCCTCATTTTTTTCCTACTGTCATTTTTTTCAAAAGATTCTATAAATTGGAGAAATAATTTCATCTTTGTAAGCATTGTAAAAATCATCAAGAAAATGAGAGTACTTTGCTATAATTCTCATCAACTCTCTACTATACCCAGTTTCCTTTCACCAAAGTCTCTCTGAAAAGAATTGAACACACATTATTACTTTCTCCACTACTTTGTTGTTCTTCAGGTTTTCTCAGGATTCAAATGCAGATCCAATTTTAAGTTATATTTCCAGTTATTCTTTGCCAGGAAATGAGTGTGTGTGTGTTGCTCTTTTTGAATGAATGGTTTGCTAACAAGATTAATATTTCTCAAAAATGTACATTCCTAGACATATACTATACCATTCTTTCTGTATTACAAAATTGCATCAGAAAGACAATTTTAACTCTACCTTTAAAAAAGAGGTCTAACTTTCCATATTAGAGTAGGCTAATATATTATTAAGGTGTATTAGTCATTAGATTTAGAATAGCATATTCTAATTTTTTAAATTCATTTTCAATTACATGTAAAAACAGCATTCACCATTAAAAAAATCTTTTTGGGGGTGGAGTCAAGATGGCATAGTAGAAACAGGAATTCCCTTCAGTTCCAGCTTCCACCTCCTCAAATTCATGTAAAAAATGATTCTAGACAAACTTTGGAGCTACAGAACCCACAAAATGACAGAAGCTAACCTCCCTCTGAAGATAGACCAGCAGGCCAGCAGGAAGGGGCCAGCACAGCACTCTGGGAGCTGAGCCCAGTCCCGTATGAGCCTGAGGTTTTAGCCTCAGGGTGGCCTGATGTGATAGTAATGGCAGTAAATAGTAAGGACAGTCTCCAGACCCCTGCAACAACAGCACTGTCCTTCACCAGAGGACAGTATTCACTCTCTGTCTGCAGGACAGTCTCAGGGCTTCTTAACCAAAAGCCAGGTTCCAGGACTTCTTCAACAACAGGACTGTCTTTCACCAGTGGACAAATCTGGCAAAACAACATCAAAACAGACAGACAAAGTACCAGCAAAACAGCCGTGTCTCCTCAGTCCTTGGCAGCTCAGGGGGCAGGTCTCAAAAGTCCAGGGCGATTCAAAGTGTCCCCCAGCAATCCTTCTCAGTCTCTCTCTCTGCCTCCACGAGGTGCTGCTTCCAAAAAGTTCTTCTGCCTCTCCCTTGTCTCTCCAAATCTACATCACCAGCTCCTCCCAGTTCAGGACTTTCTTTTCACATCAACAAGTCCATCCCACAGGTGGGATTAACAAGCTCTGGGTTTTAACACAATCAATTTGAAAACCAAGCCAATACAGGGGAATCTATAATTGCCATTACTATCACACCTGACCAGCCCCTGGCTGGAGAGACTTCAGATCACCAGCAGCTGTGGTGGTTTCCAGAATTATCAACCCATAGATACCAAAGACAAAGTGAGAGATCCACCCTTTTTCCTGGGGGCAAGAAGCAGCTGAGGCTCTGCAACCCTGCTGTTTCAGAGCTCCTGGCCTACAGATTGTAGGGGGACCAAGTGACCAGTCTGAGGGGGAATCGCTGTTGCTCTAAAATGCTTGGCTCTGGAACTCTGTCTAGGGTGGAGGTCCTGGGGTGCATGACCAGTTTGCCAAAGCATGTGGAGGCTTCAGAGAGAGCACCCAAACAATAGCTCCCACAGCTGCGAAAACCCCAGTGATTGGGATAGAGCTCCCCTTTCTGATAGCAGAGTTCTACTGTGGCAAAAGGCTCAAAAGTCAAGTAATTGAGTGGCAACATGAGCAAGAAAAAGAACAAACAGAGCAATCCAACATTAGACTCCTATTTTGGGGACAGAAAGGATCAAAGCATGGAACAGGAGGAAGACAGCAAAGTAAGAACTCCTGCACCAGAAGCATTCAAGAAAAATATGAGCTGGGTATAGGCCATATAGGACCTTAAAAAGGATTTTGAAAACCAAATAAGAGAAGTGGAGAAAAAAAAATTTGGAAGACAAATGAGAACGATGCAAGAAAATTATGAAATGAAAGTCAACAACCTGACTGAAAAAAATAACACCTGAAAAAATAGACTAACTCAGATGGCAAAAGATGCTCAAAAAGTCAATGAGGAGAAGAATGGCTTAAAAAGATGAATTTGCCAGATGGACAAAGAATCTCAAAAGCTCAATGAAGATATTCATTACTACAGAATTAGATTAGAGCAAATGAAAGCTAGTGACTTTGTGAGAAATCAAGATACTATTAAACAGATCCAAACAAATGGGGAAAAAATAGAAGGCAATGTGAAATATCTCATTGGAAAAACCACTGACTTGGAAAATAGATCCAGGAGAGATAATTTAAAAATTATTGGACTACCTGAAAGCCATGATCAAAAAAAGAATACAGAAATAATCCTTCAAGAAATTCTCAAGGAAAATTGCCCTGATGTTTTAGAACCAGAGGGCAAAATAGAGGTTGAAAGAATCTACCTATCACCTCCTGAAAAAAATCTCAAAAAGAAAACTCCTAGGAATATTATAGCCAGGTCCTGGATTTCCCATATCAAGGAGAAAATATTACAAGCAGCCAGAAAGAAACAATATGAATATTGTGGAAACACAATCAGGATAACACAGCATCTAGCATCTTCTACATTGAGGGATTGAAGAGATTGGAATATTATATTCCAGAGGTCAAAGGGGCTGGGATTAAAACCAAGAATCACCTTCCCAGCAAAACTGAGTATCATGTTTCAGGGAAAAATTTAGTCATTCAGTAAAACAGAGGACTTTCAAGAATTCTTGATGAAAAACCAGAGTTGAATAGAAAATTTGACATTCAGATATAAGAAGCAAGAGAAGCATGAGAAAGTAAACAGGGAAAAGAAATCATAAGGAATTTATCAAAGTTGAACTACTTATATTCCTACACGGAAAAACAGTAATTGTAACTTATGAAACTATTCTCAGTATGAGAATAATTGAATGGAATATATATATATATATATATATATATATATATGTGTGTGTGTGTGTGTGTGTGTGTGTGTACATACATATATACGTCTATATAGGAGGGCATATGGCCATATGAATATATATATGTGTGTGTGTGTGTGTGTATTTGTACAATTATACATAGACAGAGGGCACAGGACCAATTGAATAGGAAGGGATGATACTTAAAACATGAAATTAAGAGGTAAGAGAGGAATATAATGAGAGGAGATGGGGAGAGACAGAATAGGGCAAATTACCTCATATAGAAGAGGCAAGGCAAAACTCTTACAATGGAGAGGAAGAACAGGAAGGCAAAAGGAGTGAGTGAACTTTATTCTCATTGAATTTGGCTTAAGGAGGGAACACCATACACACTAAACAGGATATCTCACCTTACAGGAGGGTAGGGGCAAAGGGGATGAGAGGGGGGATAATGGAAGGGAGGGCAGGCTTGGGGGGGCAGGGAAGTTGGACGCACCCACTTTTAAAATGGGCCAGGAACAAAGTAGAGAATAATACAAGTGGTAAGTGGGATAAGATGGAGTGAAATATAGTTAGTCTTTTACAATATATCCATTATGGAAATTTTTTGCTTAGTTACACATGTACAACCTATATTGAATTGCTTGTCTTCCCAGTAAGGATGGGTGACAAAGGAGGAAGGGAAAGAATTTGCAATTCAAAGTTTTAAAATCAAATGTTTAAATACATAGATACATATGTGTATATATATATACATATATATATGTATATATACGCATACTATTATTACTATTGCTTTACATGCAACTGGGAAATAAGCTATACAGGCACTGGGGCATAGAGATCCACCATGCCCTACTGGAAAGTTGGAGGGGGTATGGGGGGGAAGATATGGGAGAGAGCAGATTGGGGCAGGGGATATTCAGTGGGATTTCTATTTTGGGGTGGTGGGTAGGGCAAATATGGGGAGAAGATTTGCAACACAAAATATTGTGGAAATGAATGATTTAAACTAAAAAATAAAAGGGAGAGAACGGAAATTTTAAAAAATCATTTCTAAATTCTCTTCTGAACTCCCTTCCTTGACCCCTTCTTTAAAGGGTCAGCAATTTGGCATAGGATATAATGTGCAATCATGAAAAAAACAAATATTTCCATATTAGTCTTGTTATAAAAAAGAAAAGAAAAAGTTGGAAACATTTCTGGAAACAAGAGAAGAGGTAAACAGGAAAAAGAAATCATAAGGAACTTATTAAAGTTGAAATATTTACATTCCTATATGGAAAAATGATCATTGTAACTCATGAGACTTTTCTCAGTATGAGGACAGTTTAAGGGAATATATATATATATATATATATATATATATATATATATAGGGTATATGTGTGTATAAAAACATATGTGAGTGTGTGTATATATGTGTACATGCATACATAGACAGAGGGCACAGGATCAGTTGAATAGGAAGGGATGGCATCCAAAAAAAAATAAAATTAAGAGGTGTTAGAATAATACAATGAGAGAAAGATAGGGAGAGATAGAATAGGTTAAATTATCTCATATCAAAGAGGCAAGAGAAAACTGTCACAGTGGAGGGGAAGAACAGGAAGGCAAAAGGGAATGGAAAGGGAACCTTACTCTCATTGAATTTGGCTTAAGGAGAGAATAACATACACAGTCAATTGGGTATCTTACCCTACAGGAAAGTAGAGTGGAAGGGGATAAAAGGGGGAATGGTAGAAGGGAGGGCAGATTGGGGTAGGGGGTAGTTAGAAGCACACACTTTGGAAAAGCAACAAAGTAAAAGTAGAAAATAAAATACATTGGGGGTTGGGATAGGATGGAGGGAAATATAGTTAGTTTTTCACAATATATCTACTATGGACATGTTTTATGAACACATGTTCAGCCTATATTGAATTGCTTATCTTTCCAGTTGGGGTGGGTGAGGAAGGAAGGAGGGAAAGAATAGGGAAATCAAAATTTTAAAAACAAATGTTAAAAAAGTGTTTTTTTTTTAAAAGCAACTGGGAAATAAGATATACGGGCACTGGGGTATAGAATTCCATCTTGCCATACTAGAAAGTTAGAAGGGAATGGGGGAAGATATAAGAGAGAGAAGATTAGAGGAAGGGGTATTCAGTAGGCTTGCTATTTTGGGTTGAGGGGTAGGGGAAAGACAGGGAGAAAATTTAGTAACTCCAGATATTGTGGAAATGAATGTTGAAAACTAAAAATAAACACATTTTTAATAAAGAAGATAAGAGGGAAAGAAGAGGAAGAACATAAGAGATAAAAATGAAGAGGAAATGTTATAGAACAGTGACAGCCTCTATATGCATTCAAAGGGAAATTATATTTTTTTAATTCAGATATATTAAAATACATTAAAACAATTCAGTTTGCCTTCACATTCCATCAATTCTTTCTCTGGAGGTGGATTGTAATTTTTGTCATAAATCCTTCAGGATTGTCTCAGATTGCCTCAAAAATGTACATTCCTGGACTAATACTATCCCATTCTTTCTGTATCACAAACTTGCATCAGAAAGACAATTTAACTGTTTTGTTGAGAATACCTAAATTGTCTCTGCTTGATTTATTTTCCAGTTGAATTATTTTTCCAATGTGATATTTCATATTTTCCATCGTTTTTCATTCTTTGATTTAGTTTTCTTGTTTCATGGTGTCTCATGGAGTAATTAGCTTCCACTTGCCTGATTCTAATTTTAAACAATCAGATTCTTCTGTTAGCTTATATATGTTGTTTCCCCCATTTACCAATTATGCTTTTTAAAGAGTTCTTTTAATTAGATATGTGTACCTCTTTTACCATTAGGACTATTCTGTTTTTTGTGTGTCTGTGTATGTATACACACACACATGGTATACATACATATATATATATATATATATATATATATGTGTGTGTGTGTGTGTGTGTGTGTGTGTGTGTGTGTGTGTGTGTGTGTGTTTTCTTCGGCATTTTTGTGCATCTTTTACCAATAATTTAAAAAATTTGCATCCTGATTTCTTTTACTAATTTTTCCTTTACTTCCTTGAATATAGAAATTTTGACTTTTTTGTCTTCTGAGTTTGTTTATTTTACCCTCTCTGTTACAGTTAATTTCTATGGTGAGGTTCTTTTCCCATTGTTTTAGATGCCTGATTTTTCCAGCCTGTTTTTTGGCTTTGAGCCTTACTATATTGTTGACCTCTGCTCCTGGGGTGGGGGGGCACTGTCCCACACTTCATGTTTTTTGTACTATGTTTTAATTCTGATAGTCTGCAAGTTTTTGATTTCCTAATGTTATATGATCTAAAGACATGTGTAGTCAATATTTTCCTGGTTTATTCTATGATCTGTTAATGACTATAACCATGTTTTTCTGCTCTGCAACTGTGACTAGGGCTCTTGTATCCCTGAAGCCTCATGATCTAGTATGTTAGTACTTTTCCTCATTCTGAGACTGTAACCCAGAACCCAATCTGTGCAATGCAACAGAATTCTATACTCAGTGCCAGCAAAGGGTCCCCAATAAGCTCCTTCTATCACCCCCAAAGCCTGATGCTGTTTTGCAGAGGTACAGCCTAATCATTGGTACTCCGCTCTCACCCTAGTGAGACATACCTTTTCTGATGGTCTAAATTGTCATTGACTAGAAAATTGTTGATTCTTTTCATTGTTTATGCCACCACAAAGTTCATTCTGAGACATTACTTTAGGGGAATTTAGGAGCATTCAGACAAGTGTTTTTTTTTTTTTTCTTTTGCTCTACCACCTTGGCACCACTCCCCCAACTTCTCTCACATGTTCTTGTTCTTAATACTTGCATTGATTATTTAGAGCTAAACTTGTTTAAAGAGGAGGAATTTTTTTTGCTAACTCTACCTAAATGGACACATTAATTAATGATATCTAGTTCCCTTAGTTATATAAATTATATGGAATTTTTAAACCTATAACTTGTTTCCTAAGTTAGTCAACACATCAAAAGGGAAGACTCCATCATGATTACCAGTACCATTTTCTTATTCAAATTTTCTCTTAGTATAAATTAATAAATGAGGCTATTATGAATTGTCTCAGGGAGGATCATTCTTTAGAACTTAATTATTTCTGGACTGATTGATTAAATCGGTTTGCTGAATTTGTGAAGCTAAGGAAAAGCTGTAAATGCACAGCAAAAACACTTTATGAGGTCCACGCTGCTACCAGTCATCCTCTTTCTCCCAAATACATTTCAATGTAACAATGGTAAATGTTACTATGCCACAAATATTATGACTTTCAGCCACAGGAAAAAAATTATATTTTATAAAATCTGACTTTTTAAAGAAGCTATTGAGTATGGATAGATGTTCTTATTTTTCTACTAATACATTAACTTCTCTCCTTTTAAACTGGAAGACTACATTTTTCAGAATTTTCTAGAGATGCAAGGTGTGCTGCACACTGTTCTCATATTACTGGACTTAGTGAAGATATGATTTTGACTTTATAAATTAAATTTTAGGAACTTCAGTAATACATTCTATTCTCCATAGCCATGAATTGAATAATGTGTTACATCATGCCTACACAAACCTAGGTTGTTCTGAGGATGACGAAATAACTCCAACTTAATAGAACTAAAAGTTAAGTACATAGCACCATGAAGAGACTAATTTCCTTCTAGTTTGAATGATTTGGTTTTTATTTTTTAATGTCAATTAGATAAGTGATTAGTTTTAAAAGAAAAAAATATACTTTGGTTGAAGATTAAAATGTTTTTAAAAAGAAGAAAGATGAGATAAACAAAGAGTTCTAGAAAAAACAAAGCCATTTTAAAAATTAAATCAGTAGTCGTTGAATCATGTCTCCCATCTCAGATGTATAACGAAGAACATTAGCACCTGTCACAAACAATGCACTATGTACCTACCCAGGGCAAATAACCTCACTTTTATAGTATAAGAATTGAAAATGATACAGGGATTAATTAAGATGAATGTCATAGGGTATGGAATGTTAGGGAAATTTATTTTTTGTTCATGATTTAGATACTAATAGTGTTATTATTAAAATTTTGTGTTTTCTACTTTTTGTTGCTCTTGGGCAAAACCCCAGTTCTCTCAGTCTACTTATGGATCTTTAGCAGTTAAGTATTCATAGGAAAACTGAGGAGATAATTCTACCTTTGAAAATGTTTTAGATGAATTCTTAAGATCTTGCTTATTTCATAGTTTGTCCCATAACAATGTTTTCTATTAAATTGTAATAATAAACATTCTTCAAACGTAACATGATCTGACCCCAATTTTGGATGATTTTTGCCAACATTCTGTGATATGCTCTTTCAGAAATAGTAATACTTTATTGTTGCTAAATTTGGCAAATTCCCCATTAGATGTGAACTTTTTATATAATGAAAGTCCATTTGTGGTGAAATGGAATAGAATTGTTTTGGAGAATGGCAATGTACCAATTAAAATAACCTTTGAAAGGGAAATTGATCCAGCTCAGGACTAAAAGTGTTTTGCTGAAAATGACTCCATGTAGAGAATTACACTCAAGTCTAATGGCTATAGTAACATTGACAATAAATAACATTAGGGAATTAAAGTTAACATATACAATAAAAATATTCTGAAAGAATGAATTATTTCATCTTGAGAATTTTTTAAAAATGTACTCTTCATAGAAGAAGTAGGCATCACCAAACTTGGCAGCCAATGAGCCTTTTAGATCTTTTATTTTTGGGTCATAGCATTGCTTTGGGACTTCTTTCTTTGATGAGTTATCAGAAGACTTGTTACTATATTTCCTCGAAGCAAAGTGATCATTAAAATTACACAAAGAATCAATAATGAAATGTTGCTGCTGCCACTACTGCTATGATGATGACAATCACAACTATTAGTAGTAGTAGTGGTGGAAGTAGTAATAATGAAATAAAGCCATTGCTTAAAGAAACATTAGTTATTGGCTACTCAATTTGTCAAAAAGTTAATAACATTGTTTTATCCCTGGGTGTCACGGTAGCCAGGTGGAACAGTAGATAACATTATGAAACCTGGACTCAGGAATACCCATCTTCCTGATTTCAATTCTGACTTCAGAGACATATTAACTGTATGACCCTAGGCAAGTCATTTAACCCTGTTTGCCTCAGATCCTCATCTGTAAATTGAGCTGGAGAAGTAAATGTTAAACCACTTCATTATCTTTACCAAGAGAATACCCAATAGGTTATGAAGAGTTAGATATGACTGAAATTATGGAACAACAACAAGCAGGAATGTGTCGTAATTGACTTATATATGCCAGCAAGAACTGGTTGTTAATTTTTTTAGTGTGAGCATTCAGAGCATGGACATAGACAAACACTATCAATAAAAGGTGGGTTTCATCCTTTGTTGATTATCTAGAGCATGGGTAAACAAACTATGGCTCGAGACCCAAATATGTCTCATTGCTTATTTTAAAAGTCTGGAAGCTAATTTTCTTATCACATAAGCAGTATAAAAACAGGCCTCCAGCCAGTTTTGGTACAAAAGTCATAGTTTGCCAGACCCTTTTCTAGAAAAAAGTAAAAAAAAATATTGATAATACAGTTTAAATTCAAAAATTATCACACCTACTTTTTTTTTCATTTGTTTTGAAGAGCTGTATGTAATTCTTTTACCAGTAAACCATTGCCTGAGTGGTGAAGATCCAAGTGAAATCAGGGGGACCTACGTGAATGACATGTACATGACCTATCTTAACAATATGTCAACAAGAAGCATCAAACAAAAAGTGAGATAAAAAATTATTTACAGAAATGGAGGAGCAATGATACTGACATAGGGTCAGGTAATTATTAATTGAAGTTAGAAAGAGGGTATCCTTAAGGACCTTAGCCTTATTGATGATCACAATTTTTGTATAAAAATGCTAGATACTGTATATAATTTTAGAGTGGGAAAACACCCAATATATTCCTAGAATGATACAATTAACAAGCTAGTAAAAGACACCAGAAACTCAACATTTATAAACTAACTGAGGACTAATTCATAATTAAAAAAAACAATATAATTGACAATTCAACAAATAAATCACAAAGAGCATCACAAATAAAAAAAATAATTACTTCTGTCAATCACCTATGCATAACTGGATAATAAATACAAGATTAAAAAAAATATCATCATGCCAAAAGCTCATAAATTTCTACAAAAATACAGATGGAATGGAAGAAATCAAAACCAAAAGGAACTGGGTTAAAATCTATTTCATTATTTTCATTATGCTTGCTTGCTAGAATGTTTTCTGGCAATGCTCACAGTAATCTGATAGGGAATGAGCTTACATCTCAATTCTTTTATTCAGTTACTAAAAACAGTGATCTTATCCTCTGTTATTCATTCATGTACAACTCTTTGAGAGCGCATTTGGAGTGTTCTTGGTAAATATACTTGTGGAGTGGTTTGCCATTTCCTTCTCAAATCATTTTACAGGTTGAGGAACTGAGGCAAATAGGAGAAAGTGACTTGCCCAGGGTCACACAGCTAATCGTGAGGCCAGATTTGAACTCAGGAAGATGAATCTTCCTGACACAATGCCCAACACTCTACCCACCATGCCACCTAGCTGTCAAATGATCTCATCCACCTATATGTTAATCAGCTGAACATTACATGTAAAAGAATAATATTATATAGGATATGATTTTTTCTTGGACTAATTGATTAAAGCTCCATCAAATATAAGAATGAGAACAAATTGAAATAATAGTACCAGGAATTTGCATGATTATTTAAAGTTTTCAGAATATTAAAAAGAGACCTTTAGTCATCTGCATTTCACAACAGACTAGTGAGACAGGTACTCGATTTTTACAATACCTTGCTCAACTATATCAAAACTGAGATTCAAATATGTTAAGAAACTTTCCAATGTTCACATAAGTAGTGAATATAAGACTATTATCTGACTGTAAAGTCAGATGACCTAGATTCATATCCCTATTTTGTATATACTTTGTATTTATTAATCTCTGAATATGTCATCATCACAGTAAAATATATTCCTTGAGAGCAAGCATCTTATTTTTTTTCTTTGTAACCCGGTTATTTAATAGTTATCTTGCATATTACTCACACTTTATAAATGCTTGGGATCTTGTTCTATTACTTATTATCACTAATTTTAGCTGTTATCTGTCAATCTTATAGGTCTCTGCTCTGTTTTTCTCTAAAATAAGTATGTTGGATTAGATGATCCCTCCAATCCTTTACATATCTCAGCTGGTTTCTTCTGAGAACTATTTCTACCCTTCACTTCCCTCAAGACACTATGACCTTCAAGAATTTCATCAGTATTTTTTTGTCCTATACATTCTTGTACTTCAATTTTAACATGTCTCAAGACTATTAATAAACGTGTATATTGGGGTCACTAGGTGGTGCAGTGAATGGAGTACCGGCCCTGGACTCAGGAGGACCTGAGTTCAAATCCGGCCTCAGACACTTAACAATTACCAGCCGTGTGACCTTGGGCAAGTCACTTAAGCCCCAGTTGCCCGTCCAAAAAGCAAAAGAAATAAACGTGTATATATGTGTGTGTTTGTGTACCTGTATGTATATGTATATATAATTTTATCAATTTCTTAAATAAGGTCAAATTGAATGAAGAAAATACAAAGTATATGAAAATATATGTTTCTAATTTTCAGTTATTTATTTCAGCTTTGTTAAGTATCATCATATCAGTTTCCAGCTATATTAGACAGTTAACAGGCCTGAAAAGAACTTACCTACAATTCACTTAGGGTCATCTTCAACTCCTCCCTATCCCTCAAGCTCATATACAATCAACTTTCAGTTTAGGTCAATTGCAACTCCACAGCATCTCACTCATCTATAATCATCTCCCTACTCATGCTGCCAAGTCCAAATTCATGCCCTCATCATTTGCCTAGATTATGTCAATACTTCTTCTTACTGTAATTTGTCTTCCTACTTCAAGTTTTTCCTTTCCAAACTGTCCATAGATAGCTGCCAAAGTGATAGTACCAAAACAGAAGTTTGACCATATAATCTCACAACCCAGTGAATTCTAGTGTTTTCCTATTATCTTTATCATCAAATGCATACCACTCTGCTTGTTATTTAAAGTCATTTACAACCTGATGCCAGTTTGTCTTTTGATTACATTACTAATTTTATTGGCTTAAAAACCTAGCCATCTTGTTGCTCATATACAACACTTGATCTCCCATCTCCATTCATTTGCACTGCCTGTATCCCCTATGGCTTGAATGAATTTCCTCCTTATCTCCATTCTTTAGAATCCATAAATTTCTTCAGAAGTCAGTTCAAGCACCGCATTGCATGTGAAAATATTTCTTGCAGTTCTAGTTACTACTGAATCCCCAAAATTATCCAGTATGTATTATTTTTTCAATTTTATTAACTATATACTTAAGCATGAAAATATTTTCATACATAAAGAAGAAAATAAAACAAGAAATCTGTATACAGAAGTATGAATCTCCATTTCATAGCACTTATTTTGTTTTACTTTTTACAGTTGGCCTTTCTCTTTTTAAATTTAATTATATTTTATTTTTCTTTGAATTATGAGTAAAGATAGTTTCCAATATTCACTTTTATAAGATTTTGGGGTCTATTTTTTCTCTTTACCTACCTTGCCCTCTCTCCAAGACTGAAAGCAATGTGCTATAAGATATATATGTAAAATCATGTTAAGCATATTTCCACATTAGTCATGTCATAAAAGAAGAATCAGAACAAAAGGGAAAAACCATGAGAAAGAAAAGGAATATAATAAAATCTACACATTACTTTTAAAATTGTCTTGCTTATCTATATGCCTGTTCTTGTGAGCATTAACCAAAACAAAACAGAAAACTCCCCTTCTCTCTCATCTTAAATTAACTGAGTATAAGGACAGAGGGGAAAATACTACTAATATGTATCATCAAACAAAAGGAATTTATACAATGGTTAAATAAAATATATATATATATATATATATTTATAACTTGTGTCTATCACCCCTCGGTCAAGAGATGGGTAGCATATTTTATCATAGTTCCTCTGGAGACATGATGGGACACTGATTTGACCAGAATTCTTAAATCTTTCACAAGTTCTTTTTCTTTACAGTCATTGTATGTTTAAAATTTTTCTCCTGATATTACTGTATTCCTTTTTCATCAATCATTGTTACCTATTTATCTCTAAAATCATTTTATTATTTCTTGCAACACAATAATATTCCATTAAATCCATATATATTTTAGCCATTCCAAAATTATATGAATGAAATCTAAGTTAGTGTTATCTAACTCAAATCAGTAGATGGGATAATAAACCATACATAAGTGTCTTGGTGGGCAATATATTGACTTAGAAAATAACATATTGATATTACTTATTTTATTGTGTTTTTATTCATTTTGTCAATAATACTCAATTACATTTTCATCATAATCAACAGTGTATTGCTCTGCCCTAGATCCTAATGTAGGTCATTTTCTTAGATTTTAGCCCTCTATCATTCCCTCCTTTCTTCTTCCTTCCTATCCCTTCCTCTCCCTTCTTCTGCTCTCCTCTCCTCTCTCTTCTTTCCTCTTACTTTATCTCTTATAACACTATATTATTTAGTGAAACACAGTAGATAGGGTAAAAAAACCGGCCTTGATGGTAGAAAGTCTTATGTTTAAGTTCTTCCACTGATATATTCTATGTATGAAACTATAAGCAACATAAATGCTTAATGCCCACAGACAAATCTTGAATATCTTAAATTACACATAAATTTCCAGTCTGCATCAATGAATGGAATTTTCACATCAGAAATTTCCTACCCCAATTAAATTACAAACAAACAATATACATACGTGTATAATATACATACATATATGAAATACATAAATATACAGCAATACTGCATATATTATATATCATGCATGTAAACATGCATTTATGAAAGTTTGAATGAAATTTAAAATTTAATGACCCTGGTTTGGGGCTCATAAATATTTATAATGAGATAAATTTACCATTCAAGTGCTATTAAACACATTTAATACTAAATAATTTACTGAAATACAAATATTTGATAGAAGAATGTCTTTACCACAGAGTTTAGACATTCTTTTAGAGTATGATTTTTAAAGATTAAACATGAATTTACAGGTGCTCATCTATCTTTGGATTTATCTATACAAAGTGTTAGGATCTTAAGGGCTATTCTCTTAATCTCTTACTACTAAAAATTTAGAACAGTCTTTAAATTTTTTTTCTATTAACCTCTGACAGTCAATTTCTTCACGTCTGTCAATTTTTTCTTAACAACATCTGTAGGATTTATCCTTTCCATATTACAGCAGCTGCCCTCAACTATATCCTAATTCCATAAATTTCCACTACTGAACATGCTTCCTCTCGTCTTCAGAGCTGTAACTATAAATACTGATGCCTCAGGCAAGAAACATGAAATGTCACCCTCCCCCACCCTGAAATGTATAATTAGTCATATTACTAACCTGATAATTTCATTGTCCTTAGAAGTTTTTTCCTTAATTAGGATTTTGAAATCTTGGTCATATTAAGTAATTACTTTTCTTTCCCATCCTTATATTGGGGGTAAAGAATAGAAAATAATTGAATATCTCTGATTCACTCACTTTTCCATCTGTGTAGCTTAGAGATTTTACACACATGCCCCCTAAATTTATTTAAAATTTTTAAAGTCTTTAATAATCCATGCTATTTGTGTGTCATCCTCCTTTTCTAATACTGTGGTAATGTGGCTCAATCTGTAGAGAAGCCAGAGAAATAGCTATAGACCAAGGCAGTGGCTTTTCTTTCTTCCTTACTAACAACATTCTATTTCACCATAAGATTTGAGAAAATTATTTGCAATCATCTTATTTTACCCAAGGTCTGATACCTCCTCTTAATTTGGTGAGATTGAGAATTATGACCCAGTTCAGCATACTTGCTGAGATTCAGCATGGTTAAAAAAGAGTAATCTGAATTAGGAAGACCTGTTTTAATCCATTCTTTTTCATTTGTGAGCTGTGTGCCTGAAAGGAAGTTAGTACACCCCTCTGAACTTTAGCTTACTCATGTGAAAAATGAGGCAAATAACACTTGTACAATCCAATCTACCAGGCTTTTGTAATTCTTATAAGAGATGCTGTGGTAAAAGCACTTGATGAAACAAAACATTACATTAATATCTTAACATCATTCTTACTACCTCGATTGCATCTTTTTCAGTCCTCATAGTTCAGATAGAAATGATCTTATGGGACAATCACTAGTCTGTTATTATTCCTTTATAAATAATATTCTATGATGACTGTTGCAAGGTAGATAACATAATTGTGCTTTGAGACTATATAAATATATATGTATGTATATATGTATATATACATGCATGCATACACACATAGATGGATAGATAGATAGATAGATAGATAGATAGATAGATAGATAGATAGAT